>NC_045442.1:99641297-99683915 GCF_002776525.5 Piliocolobus tephrosceles
CGCCGCCGCTGAGGTGCGCGCGGGGGGAGGTCGGGTACGCAGCGAGGGGCTCTGGACGCGGGGGTGGGCGCCGGGGGGAAGGGGGCTGGCGCAGCCTATTGGCTGACGTGGGCAAGAGGGTTTAAATGGCCCGAAGTTGTGGCTCCTCTGCCCCATGGGTTTCCTGACTTCCTGTGTGAGGGCAGCGCCCGCCCGCCCCGCCCCCAGGGAGGAGAGTGTGAGGGTGCGCGCGCGTGTGTGCACAAGGCGGGTGTGTGCGTGTCTATGTGCAAAAGGCGAGTGTGTGCGTGCGCGTGTGTCTGCAAAAGGCGGGTGTGTGTGCGTGTGTGTGTGCAAAAGGCCGGGCCGGCCCCTCCCTCGCCATGGGCCCACTCCCTAACCGCAGTGGAGCTGGCAGGCCTCCACCCACCCGGGGGGCCCACCTGGGGCGTCCCTCCAGGACTGTTGACCTTAAACCGGACACTTTCTTCTTTGCTGTTTTTCCCGATGCCCTGCCCCTGCTGGATGGACGTGCATTCGCTCTCCTCCAGCTTCTCTGGGCGGAATCTCCTCAAAGTCCTTGAATTGAAAAATCCTCTTTACCAGCGTGCAGCCCGCCTCCCATCTCAGGGGAGCTGGTTGTCTTCTCAGAACGGCTGTCCTTTACGCGTTGCTACCTTAAGTGACTGCAGACCCTTTGAGGAGAAATGGCCACAGGGTCCTCGTTAGAGAAAAAGGCACGCCCTTCAGCTTTGGAGGCGTGTGATGTTTTCCTTTTGACTGCAGCTGCAGTTTTGTAAATGTATTTTCAAAGGCTAAAGCACGACTTTGAAAGTACACCTTTGTCGAAAGTTCTAATGTCATCCCATGTGGAGTGTTTGTTGTGGGTAGAGGTTTTAGCGCTCTAATAACACGATTAGTTGTGGCTGACTTTTGGGTTAATCATGACATAGAGAAGTAGATTTTATCGACTATTTAGGCATGCGTTCCTAAAGGGAGGTCGTGGAGGAAGGAAGGCTCACTCGGGTTCTTCTGGTTCAGGTTCTGCCACCCGACTTCTAGAGGTTAGACCTTGGGAGACGCCGTGTGTTTCAATGGAAGTGTTAAAAAGTAACTAGCCCCTAGCCACTCCTCTTTCGTACTTAAAAGTCGGGAACGATGGCCTAGATGTGTATTTATTTGTCTATATCGCTTTTTCTTTACCTGATCTATAGGAGGGTATTTTACAGAATGGGTTGTCTTCTTCCACCTCCTCTGGTCTGAAAAGGCAGTCTGGCTCCTGGCGCAGTGTATTTTTTTTTTTCTTTGTTTTAAAATTGCTTTGGAAACGTTTCAGAGCTGGGTTTTGAGAGCCCAAAGCAGGCAGTGAAAGCGTGACCCCGACCCATGCCACCTGAGGAGCCAGACCGTCTGGGCATATATGTGCGACCCCTGGTTGCATGTGGCTCCTCTGTTCTAAAGGAGTTTCTCTGTTGGGGAAAAAGAACCCCCAAAAGTGTAGTATAACAAATTATGTGTGTGTATGTATATTTATGCCTCAGTATTTGTTGATAGATTTCTGTTCGTACTTCATCAAGCTGGAGATTGATGACTCGTTGATTCTTAAGATAATGCCGTCTGTATAGATTATAGAATGTTCATATAGAATTATATAGAATTGTTCATATAGAATTATCAATACATTACATCTCTTTCCGTTTTGTATTTAATACCAGTTGTTTCGAGGTGCAAGTGAAAGTAGATAAGTGCTGTAGAAAAACAGCATGTTACTTGTAGTTAATCATTTGGCTTTTCTTTAATTAGAAAGTATCTGCTTAGTGGTTGTTTAGTAGGCTGATAGAAAGTAAACTTTACAAATTTTTAAGTACTCTATGTAAGTGACGTTACTGAAAATAATAAGGGTAATTAAAATTTTTAAATGGAGTGAAAACTAGTGATCTGTAAAACCATTAAACAGTAGTACTAATATTTTACTTGCCCGAGAAAATGGGCATTACAGTTTTATAATAAATCATGGGAGAGAAAAGTGAAATTAAACTTTTGTCCTGTATTTAACAATTTTGGCTAGAATTGCAAATATGCACTATTTTGTAGTATGAATCAGATGTGAAAGGTATCATAGTACGACATAGCATCCCTGTGCTTCAAATCGGGCTTTTCAGATATCTCTTTTGAGGAACCTATTGGGCCACTGTCCTTGTGGTTTTTTTGTTGTTGTTCAGTTAACTGGCCCCGGCTCATTGGTATATGGCTTTGCTGTAATTCAGCCATTTCCCTATTACTTTCACTGACTTCATGGACTTAATGAATATTCTGCAGTTTCGTTTTGCAGTTGATGAGCTTTTTATTTGAACTGAACTGCCAAATGGTGTAGTCTCTAAGCCTCTTTCCCGTGTTAATAATCTAGAGCTTCTCCAACTCTAATGTGCGTAGGAATCAGCTGCACTTGTAATAGCCACGTGGTCATGTGGATGTTGTTCTACCAGACCACAGACCACTGCTGTCCAATAGGAATGTAATGTCTATAAATTAGCTGCGCTTCAAGTTTCTAGTATTCACATTATAAAAAGTAAGCACGTGGAAAAAAAGTGAAATAAATGAATATATTTTACTCAGTTTATTCACGATGTCATTTTAACATGTAATCAATATGAAAATTATTAATGAGATGTTTTATGTTCTTTACATTGGACCAGGTGTTTTGAAATATCAAGTGTGTTTTATTTACACTTAGAGCATTTCTCAATGTGCATTAGACACATTTGACTAGTGGCTACTATATTGAACAACAGTTTTGGAGTCTAAAGTGTAGACCAGTGTTATTCTTAGTGTATTTTCAGATCGGCCCCATCAGCAATCCTTGGGAATGTAAATTTTAGGGCCCCACCTCATTCCAGTTGTCGTTAGAATATCTAGGGCTAGGGCCTGTAATCTGTGGTTTGAAAACTCTCTGGGATATGGTTACAAAATGTATATGTGGCATTCTGGATGGGACCCTGGAACAGAAAAAGAACGTTAGGAGAATACTGAGGAAATCTGAATAGAGTGTGGAAGTGGTTATGTGTCAGTGCTGGTTCATTGAATGTGACAAATGTACCAGTACTAACATAAGTTGTTAATAGGGGTAACTGGGTCCAGAGTACGTGGGAACTCTTTGGACTATCTTTGCAGTAATTATGTAAATCTAAAACTCTTTTAAAATAAGTTTATTTTTTAAAAAAGAAGTTCTTCAGATTATTCCATTGCTCACTAAAAATTTGAGAATCCAGTGATCTAGATCATTAATCACTTACACTGCTGCAGCTTGGTTGGGCAGGATGGTGGCCAGTATTGGGTCTGGTAGGATAATAATAATAGTTTTTTTGTGATAAGACCTAAAACTTCTAAAGCACTTGCCATGCGCTATGCACTGTATCAAGTGCTTTACATACATTTACTTAATTCTCCCAATATGCAGTATGTACTATTAATAAGCTGCACCTTGCAGATGGAAAAAACTGAAGCCCAGAGAGGTTAAATGACTTGTCCGGAGTCACACAGCAAGAGCCAGAGACAGGATGTTTTATAAATTATCAGTGCATTTGTAACTATTTTTCCACTCTCACAACTTTTACTTCCTTGAGTAAGCACTGATTAATATAGATACTCTGTGACGTCTGAAAGTTACAAAGTTCTTTTTCTTTCTTCTCACAAAGATCTTTTGAGGTTTGTATTGTTTGCTTTGTTTTACAGATAAGTTAAGGTGCTCATGGTCCTGAGAGCTGATAAATGGCAAAACCTACATTTAAAATTTAGACCTCTGACTCCAAGTTCTGTGCTCTTCTCGTGCATCACAGAATTCATAATATGTTATGAGGTTAGAGTGACATCTTTTAAAGTTAGCTGAAAATTTCCTATATTTTGCTACATAATATATATTTTTTAATTTCAGTTTTTTAAAGGTATAATATACATGCATAAAATACAATAACATTCAACAATAAAAAAGGATAAACTGTGGCGACAACAGGAATGAATCGCAAAAGCATTAATCTAAGTGAAACATGTCAGACACAGAAGGCTACATACTATATGATTTGTATTTTTCTATTATCACAGCTTTTGCTTCCTTGAGTAAGCAGTGATTAATGTGATACCATCTATCATTCTTTATACCTAAGTGGTTTTATTCACATTTTCTCTTTCTGTTCTTACAAGGTTTTTTTGAGGTTTGTACTGTTTCCTATTTTAGAGATGGATTGTACCACAATTTGTATTCACAAGTTCTTAGGCCTTTGAGTTTTCAATTTCTGGTCATTATGAATGTTCATGTGAGGCCTTTGTGTAGAGTTATGTTTTCATTTCTCTTGGGTAGATACCTAGAAGAGGGATTGCTGGATCATATGGTAAGTGTATATTTAACTTTATTAGAAATTACCAAATTATTTTCCAAAGTGGTTGTAGCATTTTGCATTTCCACCAGCAGTGAAGAGAATTCCAGTTGCTGGTATCTTTACCATACAATACATTCTGTGTTTTTGAAAGCTGACTGGTAGGTGGGTATTGATACCTGGTTGTTTTAATTTACATCATTAGGGTTTTAACAGGTTTTTTTAAAATATAGTCTTGAGGTATAATTGCTGTATAACAAGCTGCACATACATATTTTAAGTGTACAATTTGAAGAGTTTTGATGTATGTATATACCTGTGAAACCACTACCATTTTCAAGATAATGAACATGTCTTTCACTCATCAGAAATTTCCTTGAGCTCCTATATTATAATTCGTTCCCCATGTCCCTTGGCAACTATTGCTCTGCCTTCCGTCACTATCAATTAGTTTGATTCTAGGAAATCAATTTTCTAGAACTTTATGCAGATGGACTCATGTAGTATGGATTCTGGTCTGGATTTTTTTTTTCACTCAATAAAATTATTTTGAGATTCATCCAGTTTGCTGTGTGTATCAGTAGTTCATTCCTTTTTATTGCTGAGTTGATATTCCATTGTGAGGGTATACCACAATTAGTTTATTCAATTGTTGATTGACATGCGAGTTTCTCTTTGTTACAAATGAAGCTCCTGTCTTTGTGTGGACATATGCTTTAATTTTTGTTGGTAAATACCTAAGAGTAAAATCCCTGAATCATGTGGCATATTTAACATTTTAAGCATCTGCCAAACTTATTTCAAATGCTGGTTTGGTTTTACATCCTCACCAGCTTTGTGTGTGAGTTCCAGTGGCTCTGCATTCTCAAAAACACTGGTATGACCGACTTAGCCGTTCTATGAGATGTGTGGTGGTGACATTTCTTTCTTTTTGGTTTTAATTTGCATTTTCCTGATGACTAAAGATGTTGGGCCTATTTTCATGAGCCTGTTTACCATCTGTAGCTCTTTGAATAAGAGTTTGAATCTTTTGCCTGTTTTTTTTTTTTTTTTTTTTTTTCCCCTGTTAGACAAGGTCTTGCTCTGTCACCCCCCCCCAGGCTGGAGTACAGTGGCAGGTTCACAGTTCACTGCAGTCTCGAACTCCCAGAGTCAAACAGGCTTTCCACTTTAGCCTCCCAAGTAGCTGTGACTACAGGTATGCAGCACCATGCCCAACTAATTTTGTAAACTTTTTTTGTGGAGATGGTTTCGTGCTGTGTTGTCCAGGTTGGTTTTGAACTTCTGACCTCAAGTGATCCTCTTGTCTCGACCTCCTAAAAACACTGGAATTACAGGTGTGAGCTACCTTACCTAACCTATGATTTTTTTCTTTTTTATAATGTCTTTGGTTTTGGTTGAATGGAGTTGGGATGTTTTCTCTCTGCTTCCGTTTTGTTTTTTGTTTTTTGTTTTTTTGAGAGATTTATGTAGAATTGGTAGTAACTTCTTTACATTTTTGGTAAAATTCACCAGCGAAGCTGCCTGGGCCAGTTTTCTTTGTGGAAAGCTTTTAAAGACAAATTCTGTTTATTTAATAGATACAGGGAGTATTCAGGTTATCTGTTCATTCTTTAGCAAGCTTTGGTTATTTGTATCTTTCAAGAAATTTGTTAGAAGGGTAGCATGCACCTGTAGTCCCAGCTGTTCAGGAGGCTGAGTCTAGGAGGATTGCTTGAGCCCAGGAATTAGAGGCTGCAGTGAGCTATGATTATGCTACCGCACTCCAGCTTGGGCAACAGAGCAAGACCCTGTCTTTAAAAAAAAAAAAAAAAAAAAAAAGACATTTGTCTACTTCATCTGGATTGTTGAATTTGTTGGCATAAAGTTGTTCATAGTATTTTCTATTTTCCTTTTGATGTCTTCAGGATCTGTAGTTATGTCTCTGGTTACCTTTTTGATAATTTGTTTCTTTTCTCTTTTGTTCCCATTAGTTTGGCTAGAGGATTGTCAGTTTTACTGATCTGTGTATTTTTTGTTTGTTTGTTTGTTTGTTTTTTTGAGACAGAGTCTCGCTCTGTTTCCCAGGCTGGAGTGCAGTGGCATGATCTCAGCTCACTGCAGCCTTTGCCTCCTGGACACAAGTGATCCTCCCACCTCAGCCTCCTGAGTAGCTGGGACCACAGGCACATGCCAACCACACCTGGCTAATTTTTTGTATTTTTGGTAGATATGGGGTTTCACCACGTTGCCCGGGGTGGCCTTAAACTTCTAAGCTCAGGTGATCCACCTGTCTTGGCCTTCCTCAGTGCTGGGATTATAGGTGTGAGCCATTGCGCCTGGGCAGTTTTACTGCTCTTTAAGAACCAACCTCTGGTTTCATTGATTTTTCTCTCTACGTTTTTCTGTTTCCTTTTAATTGCTTTCTGCTCTAATCTTTTTCATATCTTTTCTTCTACAAACTTTTTTTTTCTTTTTCTTTTTTTTTTTTTTTTTGAGATAGAGCCTTGCTCTGTCACCCAGGCTGGAATGCAGTGGCACAATCTCGGCCCACTACAACCTCTGCCCCCTGGGTTCAAGTCATTCTCCTGCCTCAGCCTCCCCAGTAGCTGGGATTACAGGTGTGCACCACTATGCTCAGCTAATTTTTGTATTTTTAGTAGAGACGGGGTTTCACCATGTTGGTTAGGCTGGTCTTGAACTCCTGACCTCATGATCTGCCCACCTGTGCCTTCAAAAGTGCTGGGATTACAGGTGTGATCTACCGTGCCCGACCTCTACAAACTTTGGATTTAATTTGCTCTTCTTTACCTTCTTAGAGTGGAAGTTTATGTCATTGATGTGAGACTGTTTCTTTCTGGCATTTAGTGCTGTAAATTTTCTCTGAGCACTGCTTTAGCTGTATCCCACAAATTTTGAAATTACATGTTTTCATTTACATTCAGTACACATTTCCCGTTTGGATTCTTTTTTCTTTTTTGAGACATTGTTTCACTCTCACCAAAGCTGGAGTGCAGCAGCACAAACTGCAGCCTTGACTTCCTGGGCTCCTATAATCCTCTTACCTCAGCCTCCCTTAGTAGCTGGGACTACAGGTGCATATCACCATGCCTTGCTAGTTTTTTTGTTTGTTTGTTTTAGTTTTTGTAGAGATGGGGTCTCACCAGGAGTTCAAAACTCGCCAGACTAGTCTTGAACTCCTGGCCTCAAGTGATCCTCCCACCTCCGACTCCCAAAGAGCTGATAATACATGCGTTAGCCACCTTGTTTAGCCTGATGTCATCTTTGACTACTGACTCATTTAGAAGTGTGTTACTTAGATTCCAAAAACAATTTTGGGGTTTTTAAGATACTTTTTAAAGAGTTTCTAATTTAATTTTATTGTGATTAGAGACCATACTTTACATGATTTCAGTTCTTTTCAGTTTATTAAGGCTTGTTCCATGGCCGAGGATGTGGTATACAGGAACTTAGGTTTGTAAGAAACTACTAAACTGGCTGTGCTATTTAGCACTCTCACTAACACTATATAAATGCTCTAGTTTCTGGAATCCTTGCTAGCACTGTGTATTGTCTTTTTTTAAAAAAAAAACAAAAAAACAACTTTATTGTAGTTAATGTGTAGTGATACCTAATTTTGGCTTTAGTTTACATTATTGGTTTTTATTCTTGTTAAAATTAATTTGAATAAAACTTACAAATCATGGAGTGTTTTTTTTTTTCTAGTAGATGACAAAATGTACTGAGGGATTGGTAATAGTTCATCACTTGTATGCTGCGTAAGTGCAACTTTTCAGTTTTCTTTCTTTTTTTTTTTTTGAGACGCAGTCTCGCTCTGTTGCCCAGGCTGAAGTGCAATGGTGCAGTCCTGGCTCACTGCAACCTCTGCCTCCTGGGTTCAAGCGATTCTCCTGCCTCAGCCTCCCGAGTAGCTGGGATTACAGGCACTTACCACCATGCCTGGCTGATTTTTGTATTTTTAGTAGAGATGAGGTTTCACCATGTTAGTCAGGCTTGTCTGGAATTGCTGACCTTGTGATCCGCCTGCCTCGGCCTCCCAAAGTGCTGGGATTAAAGGCGTGAGCCACTGCGCCCAGCTACTTTTCAGCTTTCTAAGAGTTTGAATGTTATTTGCTTTTTAATATTTACTTTTTTTTTTTTTTTTTTTGGAGACGGAGTCTCGCTCTGTCACCCAGGCTGGAGTGCAGTTGCGTGATCTGGGCTCACTGCAAGCTCCGCCTCCCAGGTTCAGGAGATTCTCCTGCCTTGAGTAGCTGGGATTACAGGCGCATGCTACCACGGCCAGCTAATTTTTGTATTTTTAGTAGAGATGGGGTTTCACCATGTTGATCAGGCTGGTCTTGAGCTCCTGACCTCATGATCCGCCCACCTTGGCCTCCAAAAGTGCTGGGATGATTGGCTTGAGCCACCACACCTGGCCAATATTTACCTTTTTTTTTCCCCAAGATGGCGTCTCGCTGGGTTGCCCAGGCTGGAGGTGCAGTAGTGTGATCTCAGCTCACTGCAAGCTCCGCCTCCCGGGTTCACACCATTCTCCTGCCTCAGCCTCTTGAGTAGCTGGGACTACAGGCGCCCACCACCACGCCCAGCTAATTTTTTTGTATTTTTAATAGAGACGGTTTCACCATGCGAGCCCGGATGGTCTCCATCTCCTGACCTCGTGATCTGTCCGCCTCAGCCTCCCCAAGTGCTGGGATTACAGGCATGAGCCACCGCGCCCGGCCCTATATTTACTTTTAAAGAGGATTTGTAAGAGCTTCATGAGGATTTTAGTTACTTGTGGCTTTTGAGTAGATGGGTATAAGGTGATTTAAATTGTATACTACAATGTCTTTAGTGAAATATATATAACATGAAATTTACTGTTTGAACCATTTTTGAGTGTACAGTTGTGTGGCATCAAATAAGTTAACTTTGTTGTCTAGCCATCACCACCCTTCATCTCCAGAACGTTTTCATCTTTCTAAACTGAAACTCCATACCCATTAAACAGTAACTTCCTGTTGCTGTCTTTCTCCATCCCTTGGTAACCACCATTCTGCTTTCTGTCTTTATGAATTTGACTACTCTAGGTATCTCATATACATGAAATTATGTAATTTGCCCTTGTGTGACTGGCGATTTCCCTAAGCATAAATAGTCTTCAGAGTTCATCGACATTGTACTGTCACAATTTCCTTCCTTTTTAAGGCTGAATAATATTTTACTATGTATCACATTTTGTTTATTCATCCATGGATGGATATTTAGTTTGCTTCCACCTTTTGGCTATTGTGATTAATGCTGCTGTGAACATGGATATACAAATATCCGTTTGACTTTCTGCTTTCAGTTCTTGTGAGTGTATACCCAGAAGTAGAATTGCTGGATAATGTGGTAATTGTATTTTCAGTTTTCTTGAGGAACTACCATACCATTTTCCCCAGTGGCTGTACTACTTTACATTTCCACCAGCAAAGCACAAGAGTTTCAGTTTCTCCACATTCTCACAAACATTCGTTATTTATTTAGTTATATTTATTTATTGGATACAAGGTCTTGCTCTGTTGCTCAGGTTGGAGTGCAGTGGCACAGTCACAGCCCACTGCAGCCTCAACTTCCAGGCTTGAGCGATTCTTTCACTTCAGCCTACTGCGTGGCTGGGACTACAGGCATGTGCCACCATCCCTGGCTATTTTAAAAATTTTTTTGTAGAGACAGGGCCTCGCTGTGTTACTCAGGCTGGGCTTGAACTCCAGGACTCAAGTGATCCTCCTACCTCAGCCTCCGAAAGTACTGGGATTACAGGTATGAACCACTGTACCTGGTCTATTTTTTAATTAAAAAAAAATGATAGCCATCCTGTTGGGTGCGAAGTGGTATCTCATTTTGTGTGTGTGTGTGTGTGTGTTATTTCCTTAATGATTAGTAATATTCAGCGTCTTTGCAGGTTCTTACTCGCCACTTATATACAGATGCTCCTTAACTTATGATGGTATTATGTTCTAATAAACTGATCATAAGTCAGAAATGTTGTGAGTCAAAAATCCATTTAAATTAGCCTCAGCAACATAGCAAGACCCTCACCTCTAAAAAGATTAAAAATTAGCTAGGCGTGATGGTATGTACCTGTAGTCCTAGCTACTGAGGAGGCTGAGACAGGAAGATTTCTTGAACCCAGGAGTTTGAGGCTGCAGTGAGCTGTGATGGTACCACTGCACTCCAACCTAAGTGACAGAATGTGACCTCTATCTCTCAAAAGAAAACAAAGGTATTTGATATTCCAATAAACCCACCATAAAGTCAAGAAATTGTTACTGGAACCATTGTTAGTTGGGGACCATCTGTATTTTCTTTTGAAAAATGTCTATTCAGGTTCTTTGCCCATCATGACTCTTGATATCCCAATGTTTATTTGAAGTAAACTGGCATAATTTAAACATTGTAGAGTGTTTTCTCCTTTTTTGGGTGAGTTACTATTGTCTGACACTAGAACTTTGCAGTGGCCAGACTAAAATAAGTGCCGCACTTACAGATGTTTTTGCCTTTGTTTTGTGGATTATATCTGTTTAAAACATGGGGGATTGGTAAACACATGAAAATGATTGAATGTAAGTGATATTCAGAAGATCAAGAGAGTAATGTGTGTAGTTTCAGAATACCCGAATGGATTGGGGAGGAGAAGATACCTGAGTAGCCAGTAGTGTTGTGAAGTGAATGTTTTTCTTCTAGAATAAGTTGTTAGGAAATCGAAAGTTCCATCGAACTTTTATAAAGACTAGGGTAATGATTTCTTTTCTTTTTTATTTTTTTGAGACTGAGTCTTGCCCTGTTGACCAGACTGGAGTGCTGGAGTGCAGTGATGTGATCTCAGCTCACTGCAACCTCTGCTTCCTGTTCAAGCTATTCTCCTGCCTCATTCTCCCAAGTAGTGGGCACATGCTACCATGCCTGGCTAATTTTTATATTTTTAATAGAGACGAGGTTTCACTGTGTCGTCCAGGCTGGTCTCGAACTCCTGACCTCAGGTGATCCACCAGCCTTAGCCTCCCAGAGTGCTGGGATTATAGGGGTGAGCCACCGCACCCTGCCTGACTTCCTATTATTATGTAACTTATGTAACTACATGGACTAAGACTATGGGTGTACGTGCCTTCCCCAAGAAAAACTGAGATGGTGTTACTACACGATCAGGTAGATGAGATGTCCCAGAGGCAAGATAAAAATTATGTGAACTATAAAAACATTAATTTTTGGCTGGGAGCAGTGGCTTACGCCTGTGATCCTAGCACTTTCGGAGACCAAGGTGGGTGGATCACAAGGTCAGGAGTTCGAGACCAGCCTGGCCAACATGGTGAAACCCTGTCTCTACTAAAAATACAAAGAATAGCCTGGCACCATGGTGGGCACCTGTAATCTCAGGTACTCAGGAGGCTGAGGCAGGAGAATCGCTTGAACCCAGGAGGCAGAGGTTGCAGTGAGCCGAGATTGTGCAAGGCAATCTTTGCACACAGTGACAGAGCAAAGACTCCATCTCAAAAAAAAAAAAAAGGTTAATTTATTTCTTCTTTTAAAAAACAGATTGTTATAGAAAATTCTTATTAAGAAATTAAAATATAGGACTTTGTGGTGTTGAGGGGTACAGAAGGAAGAAGCCATTGACTGGAGTGCAGTTAGAAGGGAGTGAAGAGAAAACCTAAAAATGTAGACACAGAATGATTGTCATAGAAGGAAAGTTTCTTGGTTTTTTTTTGAGATGGAGTTTCATTCTTGTTGCCCAGGCTGGAGTGCAGTGGCACGATCTTGGCTTGCTGCAACCTCCGTCTTCCAGGTTCAAGTGATCCTGCAGCCTCAGCCTCCCAAGTAGCTAGGATTACAGGCATGTACCACCACACCCGGCTAATATTTGTATTTTTAGTTGAGACGGGGTTTTACCATGTTGTCCAGGCTGATCTCGAACTCCTGACTTCAGGTAATCCACCCGCCTCACCCTCCCAAAGTGCTGTGATTACATGCGTGAGCCACCATGCCCAGCTAGAAGGATAGTTTTAAAGGCTTATAATGTGGAACTATTTTGGACATGGGGAGCTTTTGATGAAATAATGGAATCTGAAGGGGAAAGACTGTTAACCTGTTGGCTCAAGAAAAATGTTTTTTTGTTCCTGAGATTTTTTTTAAACTCACTATGGGTTTTTTATTATATAGGCTGTCTTCTTGGTACCTTTCATTGTTACATTAACACTCTCTTAGTGTGTGCAAGTAGATGTGAAGGGATGAAAACACAGCTTAATCTTTGGTGTCTTTTGATCAGAAAGGGCTTGGTGGGGGCTGTTTAATATAAAGTGTTGAGTTTGTGAATTTTTTTTGAGACAGGGTCTTGTTATGTCATCTGGGCTGGAGTGCACGAACAGCTCACTTCTGCGTCTTTCGAACTCCTGGGCTTGAGTGATCCTCCCACTTCAGTCTCCTAAGTAGTTGGGACTACAAGCCTGCACCACCATGCCCAGCTAATTTTTTATTAAATTTTTTTGTAAAGATGGGGTCTCACTGGTTTGCCCATGCTGGTGAATTAAAAAAAAAAAAAAAAAATACAGCGGGTCCTCACTTTCTGCTTTGCTGTATATCTGAGTCAGCATTTACATCTCCATGTATAGGAGATCATTTGAAAATAAGTTTGAGGCTGGGTGCAGTGGCTCATGCCTGTAATTCCAGCACTTTGGGAAACTGAGGTGGGAGCATTGGTTGAGGCCAGGAGTGCCAGACCAGCCTGGGCAAAATACTGACATCCTGTCTCTCCAGAAAAATTAGAAATTTAGCTGGGCATGGTGGCATGCACATGTGGTCCTAGCTACTCTGGAGGCTGAGCTGGAGGACTGCCTGAGGCACAGAAGTCGAGGCTATGGTGAGTTATGATGGCACCACTGCACTTTGACCTTGTTGACAGAGCAGGATCCTGCCTCTCCAAAAAAAAAAAAAAAAAAAAAAGCTGGAATATTTGAAGATATAATAACCATTCAATAATGGAGAACCCTAGTACTTCTTGAATTATTGTAATTTATGTTTTGATGAGAAAAACAGGCATTGTGATTTGCTGTAAACACAGTGTTTAAAGGTAAAGAACAAAAGAAATACATTTGTAAGTTGTTTAAATTACTTAAACATGGGGCAGCATAATGTAAGATGTTGTTATGAATATGAGCTAGATATGCATGGCATTAATTTTAAATTGAGTTTTAGGTTCAGAACACAATTGCCTGGTAATAAGCATTTAAACCAAGTACTTAAAATCTAATTTGTGGGAAAGTCATTATGGCACTACATGATGCCTTGTACCTGCCCATCTTGCATAGTTCTTGCCCCTGTCCTAGAATCCGCCATTTCTCCGAAGACCTCTGGTCCTTTTATTGGGAGAATGATGCAAGAAGCCACAGCTGAGTGCTAGGTGTGTTTGTTACTGCTAGCTTGTCATTTTTATTGACAGCCAGGAAATATGTGTGTATAATATCAAGCAGTGTATATACACATCTGTAATATTTCTGTAATATTTCTATATATGATCACTTACATATCTGTGGTAAACTAAAAATGAGTTCCTACTGATGTCTCCAAGTCTAATCCGTTGGATCATTCTAGCCTCCTTCTCTTGCTTATCTGTAAATTTTCACTCCAACATTGAGAAACCTGATACCTGCTATCCACCATTGAGTTACTTGTTTTATTCCAGTATACATGTATAGCAGTATCAAGATATTTAACTTGCACTCCTGGGGAAAGAACTTTATCAACTTTTGTGCAGTTCCTTTTGCCTATTTTTCCTTTTGCAAATAAAAAAAAATTATTTATCTTTAAATTTTTGATAGAGACACACCTTACTGTGTTGCCCAGGCTGGTGTCAAACTCCCGGTCTTAAGTGATCCTCCTGCCTTGGCCTCCCAAAGTCCTGCGATTATGGGTATAACCACCCCAGCCCCTTCTGCCCATATTCTTAGAGACTCCACTGATTTCCAAAGTAGCTTATGTCAGCATCTTCCCCCCACTCTGTTCAGTGAGGTTGTTTCATGTGTTTGTAATACTGTTAGATTCTTGTCACATCTGCTTTCCATCCTGGAATCTTGCCCCTGCCCAATGATATTTTTAAATTTGCATACTTTGAAGTTCACGCTTTTCATTGCAAAGACCAATGGGTTTTGACAAACGCATAATGTCATATATCCACCATTATTGTATTACCGTATACAAAATAGGTTTGACTTAAAAGCATCGTCTGTGCTTCACCTATGGAATTCTGTGTCCCCTTCTACTCCAGGCACTCACTGTCTATGGTTTTGACTTCCAGAATGCCATAAATTGAAATCATTCTGTGACTTTTTCATACTGGCTTTCTTTCGTTAGCAACATATGTTTAAGATATATATTTTCATGGTTTGATAACTCGTTTCTTTTTTGTTTTGTTTTCTTTTTTTTTTTTAAATACAAGGTCTTGCTCTGTTGTCCAGGCTAGAGTGTGGTGATATGATTATGACTCACTGCAGCCTAAGCCTCCGGGGATCAATTGATCCTCCCACCTCAGCCTCCCAAGTAGCTGGGACTATAGGTGTGTGCCGTTGCACCTGGCTAATATTTTTTCTACTTTTTTTTGGTGGAGATGGGGTCTTTCTTTCTTGTCCAGGCAGGTCTTGGAGTCCTGGACTTAAGTGAGCTGCCTGCCTTAGGCCCCCAAGTGCTGGAATTACAGGCATAAGCCACTGCACCCAGCCCTCATTTCCTTTTATCACTGAATAATAGTCCATTACATGGATGTCTCACAGCTCGTTTATCCTTTCTCCTGTTGAAGGACATCTTGGTTGTTTCCTCTTTGGAGCAATTATGACTAAAGCTACTATACACATTTACATGCGGAACTTTTTGTGGACATAAGATTTCTACTCATTTGGGTAAATACCTAGGAATGTGATAGCTAGATCCTATGGTAAGGGCATGTTTAACTTTGTAAGAAACTGCTAAACTGTCTTCCAAAATGGCTGTATCATTTTGCATTACCACCAGCAAAGAATGAGAATTCCTGTTTTACATCCTCGCCAGTATTTGGTATTGTTAGTTTTTGGATGTTAGCCATTCTAATAGGTGTATGGTGGTATCTCATTGTAGTTTTAATTTGCAGTTCCATAACGATATGATGTTGAGCAGTTTTTTAAGTGCTTGTTTGCCATCTGTGCATGCGTATGTGGGGGTGTGTGTGTGTGTGTGTATAATTTTTTTTTTTTGGTGAGGTATCTCTTCAGATCTTTAGCTCATTTTAAAAGCGTAGTTGGTCTTATTGAGTTTTTAGAATTATTTGTGTATTTTGCATACAAGTCTAATCAGACTTGTATTTTGCAAGTATTTTCTCTTAGTGTTTTTGTTCTTTTAACAGTGTCTTTCACAGAGGACAAATTGTTGACTTTAATAGAATACTAGCTTAATTTTTTCTTTGAAGGATCATAAGTTTGGAGTATGGAAAAACTGATTGCCAAACTAAAGATCATATTTCTTCCTTTTTGAATTGGAATATTTTCTTTTTTTTTATTAAAATTATTTTTTAATATTGAGTAGATTTTGGGTAATGATAGTGGAGTTTTTTCTTTTTTTAAAATTTTAAGTAGAGGAAGTGTCTTCCTGTGTTTCCCAGGCTGGGCTTAAACTCCTGTCCTCAAGCAGTCCTCTTGCTTTGGCCTCCAAAGTGCTGGGATTATAGGTGTGAGTCACCATGCCTGGCCTGAAATGGAATATTTTCTACACTCTTATAACAATCATTTTATAATTCTTATAACATTCTCTACATTTTTATAACAATCAAGAAAAAGTAATTAAGTCCACCCTATTTCTAAGACTTCATGGCACACATCTTTTAAACATACCCATTGCAAATGTCAGTTTAGTTAAAACTTGCTTGCTTCCTTAGATGCCTCTGCTGCTGTTTCCTAATTTTTGTTTCAGTCAGATTTAAATTTTGGTTTTGAATTTGCTTTACCAGTTTACACTTGATTGTATTTCTGCCTGCTTTCCAGTGACCCAATTATTTCCTTTTTTTTTTGAAACAGAGTCTCGCTCTATCGCTCTGTTGCCCAGGCTGGAGTGCAGTGGCTCGATGTGGGCTCATTGTAACCTCCGCCTCCCAGGTTCAAGGGATTCTCATGCCTCATCCTCCCCAGGAACTGGGATTACAGGTGTGTGCCACCAAGCCCAGCTATTTTTTTTTTTTTTGTACTTTTAATAGAGACAGGGTTTCACTATGTTGGCCAGGCTGGTCTTGGACTCCTGGCCTCAAGTGATCCACCAGCCTCGACCTCCCAAAGTGTTGGGATTACAGGTGTGAGCCACCACACCCAGCCTGATTATTTCCTCTATCCTTTTTGCTCTTTCTGTTTTTGCTATTTATTTATGGTCAGAATGGTTTATAATGTAAATCATTATACTTTCCTTGTCTTCTTTGATAGCCTACCTAAATTCAGATGAGAAATGTCTTATATTCTGCATCTGTTTTTTCTTATTTTAAACATTTTTTGTAGGACATGATCTCACTGTGTTGCCCAGGCTGGTTTCAAACTCCTGGCCTCAAAGGATCCTCCCTCATTAGCCTCCCAAAGGTGTGAGCCTGTGTGCCCAGTCCGTTTTTTTTTTTTTTTTTTTTTTTTAAAGAAAGCAGGGATCATTCATTAAGAAAAAAACCTGAAGTGCCTAATAATGGCCTGTGATTTTTGTTAAGTGTACAGCTAACAGAAGTATTTGATGAATGATTTCTTCTGCTGGAACTTAATATTGGAATTGTTCTTTACTTTTTTGTTGTGCTCAAGATTAATTGATTTCAGTAGTAGGGGCCTGGTTAGGGATTATTAATTTTAAACAAGTACTTTAAAAATTACTCAGAGGATTTGATGCCAGTGTTTAAACTGGTAAAGTTTCTTAATATTTTATGTGTTTGAAGCTATATTAACATTTTATAGTTCACAATATTAGCATTGCTAAATAGGTTATACATATCTGAACTGAACTTAAAATTGTAAGCTCATTAATTAACATACATTATGTTTTGGCTGGGCGTGGTGGCTCATACCTGTAATCCCAGCCCTTTGAGAAGCCGAAGTGGGCGGATAACAAGGTCAGGAGTTCCAGACCAGCCTGACCAACATGGTGAAACCCTGTCTCTACTAAAACTACAGAAGTTAGCCAGGCGTGGTGGTGGGTGCCTGTAGTTCCAGCTGCTCGAGAGGCTGAGGCAGGAGAATCACTTGAACCTGGGAGGCGGAGATTGCAGTAAGCTGAGATGGCGCCACTGCACTCCAGCCTCAGCGACAGAGCGAGACTCCATCTCAAAAAAAAAAAAGATACATTATGTTTCTTTAACGTTTTGTTTATCTATTTACTTTTTTTGATATATGTCTTAAACAGATTGGTTGGTTAAAACAGATGTCCTGGGGGAGGAAGACAACATTTGCTGAACTGTATGGTTTTTGATAGGCTTCTTGGTAGTTTAAATGGGAAGAAAATTTTAAAAATTGGCAGATAGAAAGGAGAAGGCTTTTAGATTATAAAATAGCATGATAGGAAATTTGAAACTGACTTAGGGACAGAGAAGTAAAATATATAAGCAGGCATATGTGTGTGTGCGTGGGGTGGTTGTTGAAACATGAGGAAAAAGTGGCTGGAAAGGGAGGAGAAGACTGGTAAGAGGCGTGAAAAGCTTGTATGGGCGTTTTTGAGACTACTAACAACAGCATCAGGGTGTAGCAGGCAGCAGATATGCAGACCTTGTATATTTTGGGAGTTGGGTACTTAGTAGTTGTAAGTGTGTGGGATGAATATGGATGGAGACGTGGTGACGAGTATAGTATAGAATACATTTCAGTTCTAGGAGTGTTGTCCTTGGACAGCGTTGTATTTGATTGAGCAAACTTTTAACCAAAATGCTCTATAGTAACAGGATAAACAGCGTTCAACTTTCTCTAAAGAACAGAATCTACAGGTCTGGGGAACAGAGGAAGAAACAACCCCAAATTAAAACTGTAAATCTTTCTTTTAATACAGCTTATGTTTTTAAGTAAAAACAGCATAAATTATTCACACATTTGCAGGTACTTTTACCTATATCTAAATTTTTAGTTTTACCCCATAATCATTTTAATTATTTTTTTCAGAGAATTTACCTGATTTTTGTCCTTTCCGTGAAGTTTAAGTTTCATCTTAAACTTAAAATAAGCTAGTAAATCATTTCATGATTCCATTTCCACATTCTCAGCACATTTTAAAAAAATTGATAACACTATGTATTTTATTGTGTACAATATAATGTTTTGAAGTATATATACGTAGTGGAATGGCTAAATTTAGCTAATTAACAAATGCATTACCTCACATAGTTATTTTTGTGGTGAGAGCACACATCTACTCTCTTTACAGTTTTCAAGAATTCAGTATATTGTCATTTACTGTAGTCACCTTGCTGTACAATAGCTGTCTTGAAATTTATTCCTCCTATTTGACTATAATTATGTGTCCTTTGACTAACATCTCAGCATTTCTCCCCTAGGCCCTTAGCCTCTGGTTACCACCATTTTATTCTCAATGTCTTCTTCTTTTTTTTTTTTTTTTTTTTTGAGATGGAGTTTTGCTGCTGTTGCCCAGGCTGGAGTGCAATGGCACGATCTTGACTCACCACAACCTCTGCCTCCTGGATTCAGGCAGTTCTCCTGCCTCAGCCTCCCAAGTAGCTGAGATTACAGGCATGCGCCACCACACCTAGCTAATTTTGTATTTTCAGTAGGGACGGAGTTTCTCGATGTTGGTCAGGCTGGTCTTGAACTCTTGACCTTAGGTGATCCACCCACCCCCGTTTCCCAAAGTGCTGGGATTACAGGCGTGAGCCACTGGGCCCAGCCTCAGCTTCTATGAGATCAGTTTTTTTAGATTCCACATATGAGTGAGACCATGTCGTGTTTGTCTTTCTGTGCTTAGCTTATTTCATTTAACATAATGTCCACTGAGTTCATTCCTGTTGTTGCAAATGGCAGGATTGTCTTCTTTTTTATGGCTGAGTAGTATCCCATTGTGTGTATGTGTGTATGTATATACACATTTATCCTTTGATGGGCAGTTAGATTAATTCTATATCTTGCCTATTTCAAGTACTGCTGTAGTAAACATGGGAGTGCAGATATCTCTTCACATACTGATTTCATTTCCTTAGGATATATGCCCAGTAGTGGAATTGGTGGATCATATAGTAGTTCCATTTTTAATGTTTTGAGGAGCCTCCATATTGTTTTCCTTTTTGGCTGTACTAATTTTCATTAACACCAACAGTATGTAAAGGTTCCCCTTTCTCCACATTCTCACCAGCTTATCTGTTGCCTTTTTTGATAATAGCCATTCTAACTGGGGTGAAGTGCTTTCTCATTGTGGTTTTGATTTGCATTTTCCTGATTAGTGATGTTGAGCATTTTTTTCTTACACTTATTGACTGTGTGTCTTCTTTTGAAGAACATCTATTCAGGGCTTTTGCCTGTTGTTTAACTGGATTATTATTATTATTTTTGTGCTATTGAGTTACTTGATTCCTTATCCTTTTTGAATGTTAGCCCCTTGTCAGATATATAGCGACATGCAGAGGAATGAAGCTAGAACCTTCTCTCTCACCATATAGAACAATCATCTCAGAGTGGGATTAGAGAATTAAATATAAAACCTAAAACTGTGAACCTACTATAGAAAGAAAACTTAGGGGAAATGCTTCATGACATCAGTCTGGGCAAGGACTTTTGAGTATGACCTCTAAAGCACAGGCAACGAAAGCAAAAATAGCAAATGGCATTATTGTTATTTTCTTAATAAAAAATTGTATTAGAAGCATTCAGAATTTTAGCAAAACAGCTGCAGCTTTTTGTTTTTGCAGTTACAGAGTGGTATTTAGTTTAGTTAACAGAACAATTATTTCATGTAAACTGCATAGAGACAACAACTGAAGATGAAACTACCATCTTCATATGTAACTGATTTGTGCTCTGCACCAAGTACCTTTAAATTTCCATGCCATTTTATAACCCCCATACTATACCAAGAAGGTTAGTGGCTATTGAAAACACCACCAGGACAGGACTATCTAAAGACATGTTTGGTAGTGTATTAACTGTACAAAAAAAGACACTGTACACTTCGAAAACAAAAATATACAGTCTTACATTTCGATTTTTTCTTCAAAAAAAAATCCTGCTAGAACCAACTGATTTGTCATCATCATGTTTATCTTTATTTTTCTCCTCTTCCTCATTCTCTTCATTTTCCTCATCTTCGTTCGTTTTCTTGCTTTTTTTTTTTCCAGCTCTGATGACTCCTGTTTGTTTTCGCATCAGGCTTTCCTTTAGCTTGGTATGCAGTAATATCCTTCTTGTATTTTTCCTTCAGCCTCACAGCCATCTTTCCATAAGGTTGCTTGTCATCTGCAGCAATGTCATCTGTATCTCTCCCAGTTTCTTTGCAATATATCCGGTGGATAGGCCAGGATGTTTACCTTTGATTTTTGGCCCATACTCAGAAAGGAACAAGAAAAAGTCCAAACAAAGGAGGCCCCTTGGGTGTATTGGGATCCTTAAACTTCTATTTTGTTTTCCCTTTAGGAGGGATGTAGGTTTTCATTTCTCTTTCATAATGGGCCAGGTTTGTCTTTCCCTGTCTTCACATTTTCCCTTCTCTTGAGCAAACATGGTTTTCCACCTCTTTGAGCACTTCTTAGAAGACCCTTAGAAGCTAACTGAAGCATCTGGGTGCTGCTTCTTGTGCTCCTCCTGGCAGGTTTGCACAAAGAATGTGTATGATAACATTTTGTCCCTTGACTTCTTTGGATTTTTGCCCATGTTCAGTTATTTTTCCTCAGCAAGGTTTGGAGCTGCTCAGTGCCTGTCTGGCTTACACTTGCCCTGGTGTTGTTTCCGTGGAGCTCAGTGTATGCTGACACATGGGATTACATCAAACGGAGACGCTTCTGTGTGGCAAGGGAAACAGTCAACAGAATGAAGAGACGACCTATATAATGGGAGAAAATATTTGTAAACTATACGTCTAACAAGGGGTTAATATTTTCATTCTTTCTGAATCAATAATTTATAATAAGTTTTTTTCTTTCATTTTTATGTGGCTTTTCCTAGACCTTGGATTGTAACATGTAGTTCCTGCTATATGGCTTTCTGCACGTTTATAATTTTAATAGTTTCTCTTGGAGCTTCCCAACCTGTTTCCCCACCCTTCACCCCGGTATTGACTAGAAATCTATCTCAGCTCTTACTCTTTATCCCATTGTGTCCACTCTTGCTCGTTTTACCTGCCTTGGTATCTAACCACCTTTTCTGTAGAGATACCTTTTGACCACTTCTCCATTTCTTTTGCCCTCCTACTTCTCATTGCCTTTAACTAAAACTCTAGATTGGATGTCTCATGTTGAACACAGTGAAACTGGCTTCCTTATCTTTCTCCCTGACTCCTCCTTCATACTTACCTTTGTAGTCACTGGGGAAGGGATAGTCATAAAGCCTGGCAGTGAAAGAGATTGAATGTGGACTGACCTTTAACCCATTGTTCCCCAGCCCCACAGTTCCTCTCCCCCTAGTGTGAAATCATACAGCTCACTTGTTATTCTTCATCCTTCTTTTCTCCACTCTTGCGGATAAATGTCTAACTAACTATAGTATGTATGAGCTACTGTAACCTTTTGAAAAGTAGCTGCCTATCCCCTCGCTCATCTCTGTATCTTCAAAGATATTTCTTAAGTTATTTTATTACTTTCCTGGAAAAAAATCACCTAAGGATAAGCATTTCAGTGTAAAATTTTGAAAAGTTGTGAAAAATTTGTGTAGGTAAAGGATCAAAGCACATAGTGACTAGTGTTCTGGTAATGCATGACAGTAACAACTGAGCATCTGAAAGGTCAGAATTCCTGTTTACTGTGATGGGAGATACCATGGGGTGAGCATATTTGGCAGAGCTCAGGTAGGGTAGAGATGGGAATTCATTTTGGATGTGATAAGTTTGCGGTATTTATTGGACCACCAAGTAGATTTGGTTATTATGTATCAATAGTCTTTTTTAATCTGGAAGAATCCCCCTCCGTTGACGGAGAGTTCAGATCTGTTGTCTAATAAAATGTCTGACATTCTGGATTTGTTTGATTGTTTTCTAGTAATTGCTTCAGGTGAAACATGCTTTTGACAAGAATGTAACATAGATGGCATTGTATATGTTTTATTGCATCACATAGGAGGCATATCTTGTCAGCTCGCATTAGTGCTGTTTGATCATTTGGTTAAGCTTATGCCACCACATCTCTCCATTGTTAAGGTATTTTACCCTATTTAATATTAGTAAGTAGGCTGGGTGTGGTTGCGCCTGTAATCCCAGTACTTTGAGAGGCAGAGGTGGGTGGATCACATGAGCCCAGGAGTTTAAGACCTACCTGGGCAACATGGTGGAACCTCATCTTTAAAAAAATACAAAAGTTAGTAGGGTGTGGTGGTGTGCAACTGCAGTTCCGCTACTCGGGAAGCTGAGGTGGGAAAATTACTTGAGCCCAGGAGGTGGAGGTTGCAGTGACCCAAGATTGTACGGCTGCACTCCAGCCTCCGTGACAGAGTGAGACTGTGTCTCAAAAATAAATAGCTGGGTGCGGTGGCTCATGCCTGTAATCCCAGCACTTTGGGAGGCTGAGGCAGGCTGATCACCTGAGGTCAGGAGTTTGAGACCAGCCTGGCCAACATGGTGAAACCCCATCTCTCATAAAAATGCAAAAATTAGCTGGGCATGGTGGCTCATACCTGTAATCCCAGCTACTTGGGAGGTTGAGGCAGAAGAATTGCTTGAACCCAGGAGGCGGAGCCTGCAGTGAGCCAAGATCGTGCCACTGTACTCCAGCCTGTGTAACAGAGACTCTTGTCTCAAAAAATAAATTAATTAAGATAAAAAAATAAAATAATTAGAAAGTAATCGGGGGACAAATGCATTAGGAAACCTAATAACTTTTAACATATGTTTTTATTCTCTTTACCCATTCGGTACATACACTTGAAAAACAGTTCTTTCATCTTAACAGTTTTATAGTCGAAGAGTTGTTTCTTATATAATCAGAAGTTTAGAAAGATGCTTGTCAGAATGAAAAATAAGGGACAAAATGAAGTTGAGACAGTATGGAAGTACAGTGGGAGAGGGCAGTGGTAAAGCCAACCTCAGTGGCTGTTGGTGGTTGTGTTTGCATGTGTTTGGAGGGTGGTGCTGACCACAATCTTGATGTATAAAACTTTCCTGGTTACTTATAGCTGTTATAAAAAAAGTTTTGCTTTTAAAAATGTAAGCAGCATTATATTCTTAGTCTTACTTCAGCGATCTTGGTTTGAGTTAATGAACTTTTTTTTTTTTTTTTTCACAGATTTAAATTGATACTGGTGTACATCTCCTTGTTCTAAGGTAATTTTTTATTTTTTAAAACTGTATTGTATTAAATTTATTAGTCAAGTAGTTTGTCTAGAAAGTAAATTTCAGTTACTACAATTGTATCAGTGACTGACTTACCACCTGGCCTTATAGGCTTTTCGTCATAGAGAAGATTGTTATCCTCAGGAGAATGATGGTTACTACACCTGTAGTGTACAATAATATGCTCAGTACTTGTTTGCTATAGAAAATTAGTAGATTGCTATGGAACCTTGGGTTTACACATTTTTGGTAAATCTCAGTTTGCCTTAGGATCCTTGAGCACTGTGTTGAATGTATTAGTTTCCTAGGGCTGCTATAACAAATACTACAAACTGGGGTGCTTAAACAGCAGACATGTATTTTTATTCTCTCACTGGTCTGGAGGCTAGAAGTCCAAAATCAGTTTTGGCAGGGCCGTGCTCCCTCGGAATGCTCGGGGTAGAATCCTGCTTTCCTCACCCCTGCCTGGCTGCTGCTGGTTGCCAGCAGTCCTTGGTGTTCCTTGGCTTTTAGCTGCTTCACTCCACTCCAGTTTCTGCCTCTCTCTTCAGATGGTCTTCTCCCTCTGTAGCTTTCCTCTCTGTAAATCTCCTTCTCCTTTTTTTCTTTTTTATTTTGAGACAGTCTCATTCTGTCACCCAGGTTGGAGTGCAGTGACGGGGTCTTGGCCCACCACAGCCTCAAATTCCTGAGCCCAGGAGATCCTTCCACCTCGGCTTCCCAAGTAGCTGGGACTACAGGTGCATGACATCACACCCAGCTAATTTTTGTAATTCATGTAGAGGCAGGGTTTTGCCATGTTGGCCAGGCTGGTCTCAAACTCCTGGGCTCAAGCCGTCCACCTGCCTCAGCCTCCCAAAGTGTTGGGATTACAGGTGTAAGCCACTGTGCCCTTAATCTCTCTCTCTTTATAAAGGCACCAGTCATTGGATTTTGGGGCCCACCCTAATCAAGTATGACCTTGTCTTAACTTGGTTACATCTGCAAAGACCCTCTTTACAAATAAAGTCACATTCACAGATCCTGGGGTTAGGACTTGAACTATCTTTTGGGGGAACACAATTCATCCCCAAACAGGTGGGAACTGGCGCATGCTGTAGTGATACGAGGGTGCAGTGATCATTTAAACCCATAATGCTGTGTTCTAGGAGGTACTAAAATATTTTGGAATTGATATAGAAATGAAAGTAAATGCATATTAGTTGTTATTAGTGAACTTTTCTAAGAAGGTGAAGGAGGTTTGAGGGAGTCATGAAAGGAAGGGAAGTTTTTCTCAACTCTTGTGTCTACCTAGTTAGTGTATATTTACTGTTCCAGTTATTGGCTTTTGTTTTGGTCATAAGTGACTGAGAAATGTAGATTACAGTTAGAATGAAAGTGTTTTTAATGTGGCAGTGCATATAATATTAGTCACATGTTTGCTTTTTGGGGTTTGAGATTTGAAGTAATGTTCTTTAAATGGCCTATACTGTATGATGCTTGTGAGTAAATACCAAATCCAGATTGCATTAACTTTTTTCTTCATTCTCTTCCTCCATTTAAATAAAACAGCTATATTCATCCAACAAACCATAAAGCCATAATGTGGTATAACATCCTTTTTGAGAGGTGAATATTATTGAATGAAAATGGCTGACAGAAGTGGGAAGATTATTCCAGGACAAGTGTATATTGAGGTGGAATATGATTATGAATATGAAGCAAAGGATAGAAAGATTGTGATAAAACAAGGGGAGCGGTACATCTTGGTGAAAAAGACCAATGATGACTGGTGGCAAGTCAAGCCAGATGAAAACTCCAAAGCGTTTTATGTGCCAGCCCAGTATGTGAAGGAGGTCACGCGCAAAGCTCTAATGCCACCTGTTAAGCAGGTAGCTGGTCTACCAAATAACTCCATGAAAATAATGCAGAGTTTGCATCTTCAGAAATCAACAGAAAATGTGAACAAATTGCCTGAGCTTTCAAGTTTTGGAAAGCCGTCGTCGTCTGTTCAAGGAACAGGTCTTATTCGTGATGCCAATCAGAATTTTGGACCCAGTTATAATCCAGGTCATACTGTCAACCTGAGCCTGGACCTGACCCATAATAATGGAAAGTTTAACAATGACTCACATTCTCCTAAAGTTTCCAGCCAGAATAGGACACGCTTATTTGGTCATTTTCCCGGTCCAGAGTTCTTGGATGTAGAGAAAACTAGCTTCTCCCAGGAACAGTCTTGTGATTCCGCAGGAGAAGGCTCTGAAAGAATACATCAAGATTCTGAATCTGGTGATGAACTTAGCAGCAGCTCCACTGAACAGATACGGGTAAGATTAAAAATAGAATGAGGAAACACTTGTACCACCCTAGTGAAAATATTATAGTTTTTCTTTTAATTGAAATATTTATAAGAGTTAAGACTTGTTTTGCTTTGTATTTTCAGAGTACATGGGTTCTATCCTGATTTAAAGATCTAGAAAATATATAAAATAACTTGTGGAGTTCATAAAGGATCACTTTTTGGTTTTCATAATTATTCTTATACCATGACAGGACTAGATCTACTTTAAGTGTGGAAACTTCTTTTTCCCTTTTCTCTATTGATTATGTATAAGGCAGAGGGGATTTACTTAATTTACTCAGTGATGATATTTCTTCTAATAGAAAAAATTTTTACTCTTTTCTACCTGTACCCATTTTGACTTGTTTCCAAGAAGTCTTCAGGTAATAACTGGCTATTTGAGGAAAGATGTCATTGGAATATTAACTGCTAACTTTTGTCTTAAGTATCTAAGTATCCACAGTGGATTTCACTGAATATTAGCCTGGAAAAATTTTTCTGTGTTCCTGGTTCTTTTTTTTTTTTTTAAAGACAAGGTCTTGCTCTGTCTCCCAGTCTGTAATGCAGTGGAACAGTCATGGGTCACTGCAGCCTCCACCTCCTGGGCTCAAGCGATCTTCTCACCTCAGCTTCCCCAGTACCTGGTACTACAGGTGTATGCTGCCACACCCAGCTAATTAAAAAAAAAATTTTTTTTTTTTAGAGACAGGGTCACACTATGTTGCCCAACCTGGTCACTTCCTGGCTCAGGTAATCCTTCTGCCTTGGACTCCCAGAGAGCTGGGATTACAGGTGTGTGCCACTGTACCTGGCTTTTTTTTTTCTTTTTAAACCTTTCTTTTGAGATTAGATCTATGCCATTTTATTTCTCGAGTGAAGACATTTTAAAAGTACGTACGTGAAATTGAAACTTGAATATATTTTGGAAAGTGTAACTTTAAGTGAATATAAAAATTAATGAGTTTTTGGCCTGAAGCTCTGTTGTAAGATTATTCATCAAGTCTGTGAATAATTGTGAAGTGTGCCCTTAGGTGTGGTCTGATTGTTATGGAAGTATATTCTTTCTGTAGGTTGTAATTTTCTTGTGACATTTTGGAATGGAAATAGGAAAAAGGGAAGACTCTAGAAAAACTTCTGATGTTGGAGATCAAGGAAGCTACGTGAAGTAGCTCTGTCAGTTTATTATCGTGTGTCTTAGTGAGTTTTTGTTCAGTCTTTATGTGATACTCTGACATAGAATACATAGTCTTTCCTGGAATTTTTCTATATGCAGCTCCTCAGGGAACTAATGGGCCTCAGGAAAGACACAGGATTCCATCCAGCCATCACCACAATTTCACACTTCAAATTACATTTTACATTTATGTACACATGCAATCCTATGTTTTTTTCATTACAGTCATCTTAAGTTCACTGCCCTGGAGTTCCATGGCTCCTAACCTCTCTTGGGGCCTTAACACTGTTTGGAAATCCTATTAAATTTCTCCAGTCAGCCCTCTTCCTAACTCTCCATGGCAGCTGTTTCAGACCTCTATTTTCCTTAGTTCTCTGATTCACTTACTTTCCCCTGCTTTCATGAGAAGATAACCTTGCCTTCCACTTTACAGCAAATAAGAAAGCCATGGGATGGAAACTACTTCAGCTTTGGGGAGCACGCGGTTCATAGTACTGACTTTAGATTGGAATCTGGTTCTATATCACTTGTCAGCTGTGTGATAATTGGGGAAAATTAGTGAACCTCTGTGTGTTTTAGTTTCTTCATTTAAAAATGGGAGTCACAGTGTTCTTGAGGCACATAATAAATGCATTATGTATCTATCGATGTTTAATAAACTACCCCCAATTCAAGTGGCTTAAAATAGTAAACATGACCTCTTGGTTCCTGTGAGTCACTGAATCAGAAGCAGCTTAATTGGGTGATTCTGAAGGCAAGGGGTGTCTCCTGAGGTTGGGGCTGGAGGGACTGCTTCTGAAGATGGCTCATTCATGTGGGACTGGTTGGGCTTCTTCATGGCTGCTTGTGTGTTGTTTCTAGTTTTCTTCAGATGGAGCAGAGAGAACGTGGTAGACATTGCACTGTCCTTTAGTCCTCATCTTTGAAATTGCTCACTGTCATATCCTATTGATTGTGCAGTTCAGCCCTGTTCTGTGTGGGAGGAGACTGTACAGGGGTATGCATATCAGGATTTGAGGATCTTTGAGGAACCTCCTTGGAGACTGACTAAGTATGCCATAAAATATAGCTGCCATTATTATTGTTGTTGCTTCTGTTATTATTTCCACCATCAGATCTATAAATACACTTGTATCAGTAGTCCTCTTTTCCCCCAGTACAATGCAAGTGTTTCCTGTGCAGTCAAAGAGCATTCTCTTCGTATTCACTCTTCCCACATTTCACACTCCTTATACCAAAGATTATAGTATTGTGCTCATATGGTTTTAGACTTGTTGTTTGTCAACTGTTTTCAGCATTTACATTTGCTCATGTTTTTCTCATCTTAGTAAAGCTCTTCTTCAACTCCACCTTCCCCTCAGAGCATCTTTTATCTTCCTTTACCTTTATTGGCGACCCCTGGAAAGACTGATATGTATTTGCTTTTCTGCACTTCCTCATTTCCCACTCACTTCGTAACCTCTCCAATGTGGTTTCTGGCTCCACCACACCACTCAAACTGTTTCTACTAAAGATACTCATGGTTTCATTGTTGATACATTTACAAGGTGGTTAAAAGAATTTTAGTGTGCGCCTATAGTCCCAGCTATGCAGGAGGCTAAGGTGGGAGGATCACTTGAGGCCAGGAGTTTGGGATCAGCCTGAGTGATATAGTGAGACCTCATCTCTAAAAAACAAAAGCCAAAAAACCCCACAAAATTTTATACATAATTGATACAATTATCACAGCCAACAAGATTAATAATCAGATGCCAAATTTAAATAATTTTTTATTCAGGCACAGCAAGGGTGTAAATATTACTAATTTTCAGTGTATGACTTGATGAATTTTTACTTATGTATACACTCTGTAACTAGTCTCGAGCCCCTTCCCTGTCAGCATCCACACCCTCAGCTCCTATGTCTTTCTTAGGTTTTCATTTTTCTGACTTAATATCACTACTGATCAGTCTTCTTTAATTAAACTTTTCATTTTGAGATAATTGTAGATTCATAAGCAGTTGTAAGAAATAATTTGGAGGCCGGGCATGGTGGCACATGCTTGTAATCCCAGCACTTTTGAGAGGCTGAGGTGGGAGGATCACCTGGGCCCAGGAGTTTGAGACTAAATTGGGAAACATGATGAAACCGTCTCCACAAAAAATACAAAAATTAATAGGGCGTGGTGGCATGTGCCTGTAGTCCCGGCTACTTGGGAGGCTTAGGTGGGAGGATCATTTGAGCCCAGGAGGCAGAGGTTGCAGTGACCTGAGATTGCACCGTTTCACTCCAGCTTGGGCAACAGAGTGAGACCCTGTCTCAATAATAATAATAATAATTTGGACAGGTCTCTTGTACCCTCTATCTGGTTACCTTTAGTGGTAACATCTTGCAAAACTATACTGTAATATCACGATCAGGGGTTTAATATTGGTACAGTTAATATGCTGAGCATTTCCATCACCACAGGAATCCCATATGTGGCCCTTTTATAGCCATAACCAATTCCCTCCCACCTTAACTCTCCTTAACCCTGATCACCACTCATCTGTTTTCCATTGCTATAATTTTGTCATTTGAAGAATTTTATATAAATGGAATCCATACCTTTGGGGATTGGCCTTTCATTCAGCATAACTCTGTAGATTGGTCCAGGCTGCTGTGTGTTATCAGTAGTTTGTTCTTTTTGTTGCTGAGTGGTATTCTATGGTATGGATGTAGCATAGTTTATTTAACCATTTATCCATAAAAGAATGTCTAGGTTGTTTCCAGTTTTTGGCTGTTGCAAACAAAACTGCTATAAACATTTCTGTACAGGTTTTTATGTGTATATAACTTTTCATTTCTTTGGGGTAAATGCCCACAAGTATAATTGCTGTTCATAAAGTTGCATGGTTTTTGAGGAAATAATCCAAGTGTTTTTACAGAGTGACTGTATCATTTTAAATTCCCACCAGCGATGTATGAATATCCGGTTCATCTGTGTGCTCACCAGCATTTGGTGGTGTCACTAATTTTTTATTTTAGCCATTCTGATAAGTGGGTAATGATGTTTCATTTTGATTTCAATGTGTGTTTCTCTAAAGGCTACTGACGTTGAATATGTTCTCATGTGTTTATTTGCCATCGGTATATCCTCTTCATTGAAATGTTTCTGCATGTCTTTTGCCCATTTTCTAATTGAATTTTTTTTTTTACTGTTGAATTTTGATAGCTTTTTTTTTTTGTATATAGTTTAGATACTGGCCATTTGCCAAATATATGGTTTGCAGATATTTTCTCCCAGCATGTAGCTTGCCTTTTCATCCTTTTAACAGTGTCTTTGCAGAGCACAAGTTTTTAACTTTGATGAAGTCTTTATTGTTTTTCCTTGTGTGGAATCATGGTTTTGTGTTAAGTCTAAGAACTAGTTTTAACTTTGTTGAAGTCCAGTTCATCAGTTTTCCCTTTTATAGATCATGCTTTTATATTGAGTATAAGAACTCTAGCTATATTAGGCTTCTCCAGAGAAATAGAACTGATAAGGGTATATGTGTGTGTGTATGCAGTCATGTACCACGTAATGACATTTCAGTCAATGATGGACTGCATCTGTGATGACAGTACCAGAAGGTAATAATACTGTTTTCTTACTGTTCATTTCTATGTTTAGATACACAAATACCATTTTGTTCCAGTTGCCTCCATTATTCAGTACAATAATATGTTGTACAAGTTTGTAGGCTAGGAACAATAGGCTGTACCATCTAACTTAGGTGAATAGTAGGCTATACCATCTCATTTTGTGTAAGAACACTCTGTGATGTTTGCCCAAAGATGAAGTTGACTGTTATATTTCTCAGAAAATATCCCCATCATTAAGTGATGCATGAAGTCCAGAATTTGCAGGGTGGACGGGCAGGTTAGAGACTCAGGGAAGAGCTGATGTTGCACTTCAAATCGATAGGCTGTCTGGTGGCAGCATTTCTTCTTGCTTGAGGTAGGTCCGTCTGTTGTTCTATTCAGGCCTTCATTTGATTGGATGAGACCCACCCACATTCTGGGAAGCAATCTGCTTTACTCTCAGTCCACATTTAAAAGTGTTAATTTCATTCAAAAAAAACACCGTCACAGAAACTTTCAGAATAATGGAAATATCTGGGTACTGTGGCCCAGCCCATTTGACACAAACAGTTAACCATCACGGAAGCCTTAGATCCTGAATGCGTTCTTATTTTTTTTTTAAAGTTTATAGTTTCGCATTTTATGTTTGAATTTGTGATCCATTTTGAGTTTAATTTTTTTTTTTTTTTTGAGATGGGGTCTTACTCTGTCACCTAGGCTGGAGTGCAGTGGCATAGTCGTAGCTCATTACAACCTCGAACCCCGAGCTCAAGTGATCTTCTCAGCCTCATGAGTAGTTGGGACTACAGGCATGTGCCACCATGCCCAGCTAGTTTATAATTTTTTTGTAGAGATAGAGTTTCACTGTGTTGTCCAGGCTAGTCTTGAACCCCTGGCCTCAAGTGATACTCTTGCCTCAGCCTCCCAATGTGTTGGGATTATAGGCTTGAGTCACTGTGCCTGTGCCTGGCCGTGAGTTTAATTTTTATATAAGGTGTGAGCCATAAGTTGTTTTTTTTTTTTTGCCTATGGATTTCTAATTATTATAGTACCACTTGTTGAAAAGGCTGCCTTTCCTCCAATAAATTGTCTTCTACCTTGGTTAAAAATAATTTGGGCTCCTTTGTGTGGGTCTGTTTCTGGGTCTTCTATTCTGTTTCATTCATATATGTCTCTTTAATACCATGCGGTTTTATTTACCATAGCTATATAATAAGTCACGAAATCAGATAAACTGATTCTTCTCACTTATTCTTCTTTTTCAAAATTGTTTTAGCTATTGTGATAGGCTGAATAATACTTACCAAAGATAATAGGTCTTAATCCCTGGAACCTGTGATGTTACCTTATTTGGGAAAGGGGTTTTCGCAGTTGTGATTAAGTTAAGGATCTTGACGAGATTATCCTAAACCCTCCATGTAATCACAGATGTCTTTATAAGAGAGAGGTAGAGAGCACTGCACACAGAGAAGACTATGTGAAGAAGAAACAGAGATTTGAAGATGCTGGCCTTCAAGATAGGAACGATGTGGCCGTGAGCCAAGGAATGCCAGCAGCCACCAGAAGCTGGAAGAAGCAGAGAAGGAATTCTTCTCTAGAGCCTCTGGTATACACATACAGGAGCATCAGAATTGTTAACTTGTCCTTCTGTAGAATATGACTTTATCAACTAGAATAAAGTGTTTATAGTACTAGAATATAGTAACTTTAGTTTTACAGATTCTACACATTTTCAAAGCTTTTGAGATTAGCACCTTTTCCCTCTTCCTGGTTTATGGAGGTAGTTTCAAACGTTTTGTTTGTTTGTTTTTTTTTTTGAGACCAGGTTTTGCTTTGTCACCCAAGTACAGTGATGTGATCTCGCCTCACTGCAGCCTTCCACCTCCCAGGCTCAGGTGATCCTTCTGCCTCAGCCTTCTGAGTAGCTGAGACCAGGCACCCACCACCATTCCCAGCTAAATTTTGTATTTTTAGTAGCGATGGGGTTTCACCATGTTGGCCAGGCGGATCTCAAATTCCTGACCTCAAGTGATCCGCCCACCTCTGTCTCCCAAAGTGCTGGGATTACAGTCATGAATCACTGAGTCCAACTAGTTTCTTTCTTTTTTTTTTTTTTGAGACTGATTCTTGCTGTCACCCAGGCTGGAGTGCAGTGGTGCAATATTGACTCACTGCGGTCTCTGCCTCCCAGGTTCAAGCGATTCTCCTGCCTTAGCTTCCCCAGTAGCTGGGATTACAGGTGCGCACCACCATGCCCAGCTAATTTTTTGTATTTTTAGTAGAGATGGAGTTTTGCCATGTTGGCCAGGCTGGTGTCGAACTCCTGACCTCAAGTGAGCAGCCCGCCTCAGCCTCAGAGTGCTGGGATCACAGGCCTGAGCTGCTGAGCCTGACCCAGTTTCATACATTTTTAATAAAGTTAGATTGTTTTGTCATAGTCTGCATTCTGTCCTGGAATTCCTGACCCACCTCAAATGCCTACATTAAAAACAAAATTTGCATACGTTGAGGCTCATTCTTTGTGTGGTAAACTTAAATGGGTTTTGACACATGCACAATATTGGGTATCCACAATTATAGCACCATACAGGATTTTATAGAGCGAAAGTTTTCAATTTTAATAAAGTACAAAACTAAACAATTATTTCTCTCATGGATCATGTTTTTACTGTTGTATGTAAAAATTCATTGCCAAACCAAAAGTCACCTAGATTTTCTGTTTCACTTCTAGAATTTTTTTTTTTTTTTTTTAAGACGGAGTCTCGCTCTGCCACCCAGTCTGGAGTGCAGTGGCGGGATCTCAGCTCACTGTAAGCTCCGCCTCCTGGGTTTACGCCATTCTCCTGCCTCAGCCTCCCGAGTAGCTGGGACTACAGGCGCCCGCCACATCGCCTGGCTAGTTTTTCGTATTTTTTTAGTAGAGACGGGGTTTCACCATGTTAGCCAGGATGGTCTCGATCTCCTGACCTCGTGATCCGCCCGTCTTGGCCTCCCAAAGTGCTGGGATTACAGGCTTGAGTCACCGTGCCCGGCCACTTCTAGAATTTTTATAGTTTTTCACCTTAAATATAGGCCTGTGATCCGTTTTTAGTTAATTTTTTGTGAAAGGAGTAAGGTCTTTAGGTTCATTTTCTTCGCATATATCCATCTAATTGTTTCACCACTGTTTGTTGAAAAAGACGTTTCTTTCTCCATGGAATTGACTTCATTCCTTTGTCAAAGATCAAGTGACTGTATTTTTGTGGGTATGTCTCTGAACTTTTTATTCTGTTCCATTGATCTCTTTGTCATTCTTTTGTTAATACCATGCTGTCTGGATTAATGTAGCTTTATAGTAAGTGTTGAAAGTAACTAATGTGTGTCTTCCTACTTGGCTGTACTTCAGTATTGTGTTGGCTCTTCTTTTACTTTTCCATGTAAGGTTTAAATTTCACTTTGTCCATATCTACAAAATAGTTTGTTGGGATTTTGATTGGAATTGGGTTGAATCTACAGATCAAATTGGAAACAATGGACATCTTAACACTATAGTCTTGTAATTCATGGACAAGGACTGTGTCTTCATTTATTTAGACTATTTTTGATAACGTTCTTTAGTGTTTCGTAGTTTTCTGTACCCTTTAGCTGTCACCCCACTGTTGTCTGTGGTCCCCGGCACCAAGCAACCATTAATCTACTCTCCATCTCTATAGATTTTCCGAGTCTGGACCTTTTATTTTAGTGGAATCGTTTTTACGTGATCTTTTGTGACTGCTTTCTTGCACTTAGCTAAATGTTTGCAGTGTTCAGCCATGTTTTAGCGTGTATCAGTACTACATTCCTTTTCGTGGTGGAATAATATTGTATTGTTTATCCATATGCCACTTTTGGAGCATTTTGATTGTTGCCACCTTTTTTGGCTAGTATGAATATTTCTGCTATAAACGTCTGTGGATGTGTTTTTGTTTGTTTGTTTGTTGTTACACAATTTTTTTGTTGTGGGAAGATCATAGAGTGTACTTACACAAACCTAGATGGTCTATCCTCCCACACACCCAGGGTAGATGGTGTAGCCCATTGCTCCTAGGCTAACAGACCTGTACAGCATGTGACTGTCCTGAATACTGTAGGCAATTATAACACAGTGCTAAGTATTTGTGTATCTAAACATAGAAAAGGTACAGCAAAAATACAGTATTATAATCTTACGGGACCACATTTGTGTATGTGGTCCACCATTGACTAAAATGTTATTCAGCATATGACTGCATATAAAAATGCAACTGGGCCAGGCTCGGTGGCTCACGCCTGTAATCCCAGCACTTTGGGAGGCCGAGGTGGGTAGATCACGAGGTCAAGAGATCAAGACCATCCTGGCGATGTCTGTGGACATGTTTTTATTTTCATAGAGTAGATACCTAGGAGTGGAATTGCTGGGTCATGGGGTAAATGTATGTCTAACTGTTTGAGGAACTGCCAGAGTGTTTTCCAAGGTAGCTGTACCATTTTACACTCCCACCAGCAATGCATTAGAGTTCCAATTTTTCCACATCCTTGTCAATACTTTTTATTATCTGGCTTTTTGCTTATGGTTATTCTAGTGAGTAGGAAGTGTCTGATTGTGGTTTTAATGATGATTTCCTCATGATTAATAATGTTGAGCATCTTTTCATATGTTCATTTGCTATTTATATGTTTTCCTTGGAGACATGTTTATTCAAATTCTTGGCACATTTTTAAGTTGTTTTGCCTTATTGCTGAGTTGTAAGAATTCTTTATATAATTTAGGTGGCAGTCACTTACCAAATGTGTGATTTGCAAATATTTTCTCACATCTCTCATTCTGTAGTTGTTTTTTCATTTTCTTGATAATAGCCATTTTTTCAAGAGGCAAGTTCTCATTGGATTGCCCAGGCTGGAGTGCGGTGGCTACTCACAGGTACGTCACAGCTCATTGCTGCCTCAAACTCCTGGGCTCAAGTGATCCTGTCACCTCAGCCTCCTTAGTAGCTAGGACTACAGGGCATGCACCACTGCACTGGGCTTGATACTGTATTTTTAATCACAAAAGATTTCACTTTTGATGAACTCCACCTTTTGTTGTTGTTGCTCGTGCTTTTGGTGTCATATCTAAGAATCTATTGCCACATCTGAGACCTTAGAAATATTTACTCTTATGTTTTCTCGTGTTTTATAGTTTTAGCTCATACATTTAAGTTTCTGATTCATTTTGAGTTACTTTTCAATGATGTCAAGGGTCCAACTTCATTTTTTTCTGTGTGGCTATCTAGTTGTCCCAGCGCATTTTGTGGAAAAGACTCTACCTCACTGAATGGTTTGGCACCCTTGTTGAAAATCATTTGACCATAGACACCTGGTTTATTTCTGTACTCTCAGTTTTGTTCCACTGATCTGTTTATCCTTATGCATGTACAAGATTGTCTTGATTACTCTTGCTATGTAGTAAGTTTTAAAATTAGAAAGTGTTAGTCCTCCTACTTTATTGTTCTTTTTCAAGAGTGTTATGTCTCTTCTGTGTCCTTTGCAATTCCACATGAATTGTGGAATCAATTGGTCAGTTTCTGTAAAGAAACCAGCTGAGATCCTGATAGAGATTGCCTTAAGTCTATAAATCATTTGGGGAGTAATGCCGTTTTAACAATATTAACATTTCTTGCAGGGCAGATCTAGTCGTACTGATTTCCCTCATTTTTAAATTTTTTGAGACAGGATCTCGTTCTGTCACCCAAGATGAAGTGCAGCGTCATGATCGTAGATCACTGGAGCCTCAACCTCCTGGTTGAGGGCTCAAGCAATCCTCCTACCACAGCCCCCCAAGTAACTGGCACTACAGGTGTATGCCACCGCACCTGGCTATTTGTTTTTCTTATTTAATTTTTTTGGTAGAGGCAGGCTCTCACTTTGTGGCCCAGATTGGTCTTGAACTGCTGGCTGAAGTAATCCTCCTACTGCCACCTCCCAAAGTGCTGGGATTATAGGTGTGAGCCACCATGCCCGGCCCCTCATTTTTTTCTTTTTTTTTTGAGACAGAGTCTTGCTGTGTCACCCAGTTTGGAATGCAGTGGCACGATCTCAGCTCACTATAACCTCTGCCTCCTGGGTTCAAGCGATTCTCCTGCCTCAGCCTCCTGAGTAGCTGGTATTATTGGCACGTGCCACCCACCTGGCTTGGCTAATTTTTTGTATTTTTAGTAGAGACAGGGTTTCACATTGTTGGCCAGGCTGATCTAGAACTCCTGACCTCGAGTGATCCACCCACCTCAGCCTCCCAAAGTGCTGGATTATGCGTGTGCCACCACACCTGGCCTGACCCCTCATTTTTATTTGTTGAAGAAGATGTTTATTTTACTTAATTTTGATGCATAATTTTTTTGGATGTGGAATGCTAGTCATGATTATTTTCTTTCTACACTTTAAATATTTCACCCCACTCTCATGTGTGGTTTCTGACGAGAAGTTTGCTGTAATTCTTACATCTTTGTTCCTCTGTAGTTAAGGTTTTTTTTCCTTCTGGCTTCTTTCAAGGTTTTCTCTTCATCTTTGGTTTTCTGCAGTTCAAGTATGATATGCCTTTGTGTAGGTTTTTTAGTATTTATCCTGCTTTCAGTTTGGGAAGTTTCTCTTGGCATCTCTGCAAGCTCGCTGATTCTTTCCCCAGCCATGTCCAGTCTACTAATCATACCATCGAAGGCATTTTCTTTTCTGTTACAGTGTTTTAATTTCTGGCATTTTTTTTTTTTTTTTTTTTGATTCTTAGATTTGACAACTCTGCTTACATTATTCATTTGTTCTTATATGTTGTTAAATTTTTTCTTTATAGCCCTTAACATATTAATAGTAGATTTGAGACAAGGTTTTGCTCTGTTGCCCAGGATGGAGTGCAGTGGTGCAATCATGACTCACTGCAGCCTTGACCTCCTGGGTTCAAGTGATTTTCCCACCTCAGCCTCCCAGGTAGCTGGGACAGCAGGCTCATGCCCTCAAGCTTGACTAGTTTTTGTATTTTTTTGTAGAGATGGGATTTTTCACCTTGTTGCCCAGGCTGGTCTCAAGCTCCTGGGTGCAAGCGATCTGCCCGCCTTGGCCTCCCAAAGTGCTGGGATTACAGGTGTGAGCCATTGCACCCAGCCTAATAGTAGATATTTTCAGTTTCTAGTCTAATAATTCCATCTGTGCCACAACTGAGTTTGATTCTGATGCTTGCTTTGTTTCTTCATACTGTTTTTTTCTTGCCTTTCGGCATGCCTTGCAATTTTTGGTTGAAAGACATCATATATCAGGTGATAGGAACTGAAGTGGTGTTTTGAGTTAATCTGGGTAGAAACTGGATTGCCTTTAATGTTCGCTGTAGCTGTAGGTACCAGAGGCTTTAAATTCATCAGACATCAGTGTTTTAGTCTCTAAGAGATTTTCCTTAGTATCTACTTCATGTAGGCACCCCCCCAACTCCCAGCCCGTACCCCTCAGTTCACTACTATGTAGGCCTGTTGGAGTGGTGGTAAAGTGTTGGGAAGAGGATAGTGTTCTGTTAGGATTAAATCTCAGCCTTTTAGTGTTTATGTGTCACTGAGCTGAGAACTTCACAAGTGTCTGTTAGTTTACCCTTTCCCTTAGGCAAGACCAGGGATGTGGAGTCTGGGAAGTGCCCTTTCCTCAGGTCAGATAAGGCTCTGGTAAACCCTTTTAAGTTTTTGTAAGTCTAGGAAGTAAGTCTTTGTTATGATGAATGACTTGGGCTTATTTCATACTAGTTATTTTTTCCCTCTCCTTGTCAGAGCTATGGGAGTATCTTGGCTCTTTACTATAGGAAGCTGGTGTTGTTTTTGGAAGTAAACCCCACAAGAGTATAAGGTCTTTCTTTCAAGACTGCCACTCCTAGAAGTTAGTCATTCTCAATCCTAGTCCACACTTAGCCTCCAGCAATTCATTGAAATGACCGTTTAAATGTTCCTTCCAGTTTATAGTTCCAGGGTTTCTGTTCCAGGGAAATAGATCTGTATCACTCTGAATTTGCCTTGCTCTCCAAATTTTGGGGTAGTGGTTTGCCACGTGACTTTGGTTCTGTAATGAGTCCAAGAAATAATTATTTTCAGTTTGTTCAGCTTTTGTCTGATCTTAGAATGAGAGTGATGACTTCCAAGCTTGTTACATGTCTGAGCTAAAATAGGAAGTTCTACAGTTGATTTTCACGTTCATCTTGTATCTTGCCACCTTGCCTAACTCACTGATTTTATGAGATGTTTTTATATGGTTTATTAAGAACCATGCACTTTGCTGACCAATCTTGAGTATCAAGTTTCCCAGGTCCCTAGCATTAGAAAGTATGATCTGAAACTGGGGAGTAGAAATGATAAGACTTTTCTCTATGAGGCTGATATGATACCAGAAGGAAAAATGATAACTGACAACCTGATATTTAGGAAGAAGGCCAGAAATCCATAAATTTTAGAATCATATTATTTTAGAAATGCAATAATGAGTTTTTATCATGATGACCATAAATCTAGAAATGTTTACGTTTATATATTAGCTTTTTATGTTGGCGTATACATTCGTAGAGAGTTTATTCTTTCCGATGATAAACATATTTCTGGCATTTGAAGCCTAATCTTAAATTAATTTGGAAAATTTTATATATGGAACAACTCATCAATCAACATTTCAAGGTGCTGTTATCATAGTATAATGGGTTCACAAAACCAGGTCCCAAATTTGTTGTAGATTTCAGCTTTAGTTCTAATTGAAAACCATTATTTAAATATTTCCTTTTAGTCTTTTTTTCTAAATTGTGTGGGCTGCTAATAGAGGTGTTTATTGTATTTAAAAAATACAAATGTTAAATATATATACATATATTTACAAAGTGGGAATCATACTGTATGTGCAGTTTCACTGTAGGGAATATGGTAAAAAGTATTATACAAATGGAATTTCAGTTAAGAATGCTTGAGGAATGGGATTTTTTTTTTTTTAGGTTAATTGGATTTTCTGGTTAATTCAGGATTAGGTATAAAGTCCTTTTTGTTTTAATGTTGGTTAGAGATTTTCCTAAATCTATTTCTACATAGATGGTACTGAATCTAAAAACAAGTGTAAACTGGTTTTGAATAGCCAGTTAATAGTGTCCCCTTTCATCCGAATCCTAGCTCGCTGCTGATAAATCTTTTTGATAAGTCCTCTCTTGCCACACTCCTGGAACCATGGAGTCATTATTTAGCTTTCTTAAAATTTTCTGAAATGTTGCTTTGTCACCAGTCCAGTCTTACCATAGACTTCCTACTTAATTATTGCTTAGAGCATGTCTAAAATTAGGAATCTTAGGTGATTTAGGGCCTCAGTCTTCTTTTAGTACCTATGATTTCTGCTATATAATGGCTTAAATAAGTTTTGGTGAATTAGAAAACCTAATCCTCAGTATTTATAACATAATATTTTTTGGTAAAATATGCTTGAAGTTCCAGTCATCTTAGAAAGCAGCCTATTTGTAGGCTAGAATTGTCTCTTTGAGCACTACTATAATTGTTGCTTATTTTACTTTTTTTTAAAATTTAGGACGATGTGGGGACTGAACTTGGGTTGAAACTGATTTAACTGTTCAGATTTTGGATCTGCCTCCGCTTTGCTGATCCTTGGGTGAGCCATTTAATTCTCTGAGCCTCAGTTTTCTTCCCTCTAGAAATGGAACTCAGAATTGTCATTAGGTTTAAATGAAATTCTGTTGTGAAATGACTTATGTACCCAGACACAAAAATAGATACTTGGTACAATATTAGTTCTATTCACTGCACAGTAATGTGGATACAGGCAGTGTTGGAGAATAGAATGACTAAGCACAAGTATGTATGAGAATTTCATGGCTCTTTAAGATCCCATGTTTTTTTCTGTTTGTTTTAGTTTATATATATTAAAATATACAAAAATCTGGCCAGGCATGGTGGCTTATACCTGTAGTCCCACCACTTTGGGAGGCTGAGGTGGGCGGATCACTTGAGGCCAGGAGTTCAAGATCAGCCTGGTCAATGTGGCGAAGGGCATGCCTGTAGTCCCAGCTACTTGTGAGGCTGAAGTGGGAGAATCACTTGAACCCAGGAGGCAGAGGTTGCAGTGAGTTGAGATCGTGCCACTGCACTCCCGCCTAGGCAATAGAGCGAGATCCTGTCTCCAAAAAAAAAAAAAAAGATTAAGAAAAGAAAAGAAATCAAAATCCTTCTTAGATTCGTTAATCACAGAAGATAAAATTTTTAAGTGGTTACTGGATTTTTACACTTTCAAAGTTATTAAAAACATTTTTAGAAAGTAGGATCATCATTTGAGTGCAAAGGTGAGCTTTGTATTATTATTTATTGCAATTATTGGTAAAATTTGTTTTTTTTTTTTTTTTTTTTTTGAGATGGAGTCTTGCTCTGTCGCCCAGGCTGGAGTGCAGTGGTGCAATCTCGGCTCAGTGCAAGCTCCGCCTCCCGGGTTCATGCCATTCTCCTGCCTCAGCCTCCTGAGTAGCTGGGACTACAGGCGCCTGCCACCACACTTGGCTAATTTTTCATATTTTTAGTAGAGACGGAGTTGCACTGTGTTAGCCAGGATGGTCTTGATCTCCTGACCTAGTGATCCACCTGCCTCGACCTCGCAAAGTGCTGGGATTACAGGCATGAGCCAACGCGCCCGGCTGTACAATTTGTTTTGTGTTGTACCTTTTTGCACAGAAACTGAAGTAAGGTCACTTAGATGATTATGTGACTGGCAGAGCATTACTTGAAACAGTTGACAGATGATATTCAATGGCTTTGCCTTAGAAGGCTAGCTAGCTAATACTTCCAGGTTCTGGGTTTTCTAAATCCCTTTGCCTAGAATATATAACCTAGTATTAATAGTACTTGATTCTTAGGCCGGGTGTGGTGGCTCACGTCTGTAATCCCTGCACTTTGGGAGGCCAAGGTGGACAGATCACTCAAGATCAGGAGTTCGAGACCAGCCCGACCAAAATGGCAAAACCCCGTCTCTACTGAAGTACAAAATAATTAGCCAGGCATGGTGGTGGACACCTGTAATCCCAGCTACTAGGAAGGCTAAGGCAGGAGAATCATTTGAACCTGGGAGGCAGAGGTTGCAGTGAGCCAAGATTGTACCATTGCACTCCAGCCTGGGCAACAGAGTGAGACTCTGTCTCAAAAAAAAAAAAAAAGTCCTTTTACGTTCACCTCCCTTCCATCTTTTCTACAAATCAGCTGCTGTTTTGACCCTTTTCTTTTCTAAAACAAATTAATCTCTCTCTTTTTCTTAACCTTGTTTTCCCTAAACTCTGTGATTCTACCTCATGACCTCATGATTCCTAGATGCAGTTTTTCTTATATTTTATATTTATTTACCTTTTTTTTTTTTCCTGCTTTCATCCTTGTGTATTAGAACTCTTAATTGTAAGTGCTGGAAACCCAGCTGTGACTAGCTTAGACAAAGGGGAATGTTCAGGCCCATGAGACCAAAGTCCAGGAGGGGATTATTCATTTGGGCATTAGGAATGATTGGAAGTAGGGTCTTTTTCACTGTCAGGATTCTTTTTACCTCTTCGATCTCTCATCTCTGATTTTCTCTCCATGATTCTGTTTTTCTTCCAAAGAGATTTTTCCACATGGCTGTAGACAAGTTCTGGCACCTGCCAGGATCACATTCTTAGTTTTTAAAATTAGAGTATCTATTTTTTCTTTCTTTCTTTTTTTTTTTTTTTT
>NC_045442.1:99684315-99964340 GCF_002776525.5 Piliocolobus tephrosceles
ATAATTTATAATCCTTTGGGTATATACCCAGTAGTGGGATGGCTGGGTCATATGGTACATCTAGTTCTAGATCCTTGAGGAATTGCCATACTGTTTTCCATAATGGTTGAACTAGTTTACAATCCCACCAACAGTGTAAAAGTGTTCCTATTTCTCCACATCCTCTCCAACACCTGTTGTTTCCTGATTTTTTAATGATTGCCATTCTAACTGGTGTGAGATGGTATCTCATTGTGGTTTTGATTTGCATTTCTCTGATGGCGAGTGATGATGAGCATTTTTGCATGCTCATGGATAGGAAGAATCAATATCGTGAAAATGGCCATACTGCCCAAGGTTATTTATAGATTCAATGCCATCCCCATCAAGCTACCAATGAATTTCTTCACCGAATTGGAAAAAACTGCTTTAAAGTTCATATGGAACCAAAAAAGAGCCCGCATTGCCAAGATAATCCTAAGTCAAAAGGACAAAGCCGGAGGCGTCACGCTACCTGACTTCAAACTATACTACAAGGCTACAGTAACCAAAACAGCATGGTACTGGTACCAAAACAGAGATATAGACCTATTTTTTCTTTCTTTAGTTCTAATTGAGAAAATCTCGGAGAAAGAGTCTGGCTTGGCTTGCCTTGGGACATGTTTAGACTTATGGTCAGGAGCATGACTGGACCCCACCCAAACTGCCTAGGTGGAATTTGAGGAGAAACAGTTCCCCCAGAGAAGTAGCTGTTTGTCCCCAAATAAGGGAGACATGTTGTTCCCAGAGTAAAGGAGAAGTGTCAGGCAGACAAAATAGCAGTTGTCTGTCATATCCTCTTTTTCTGATAGTGGGTCTCCAGGTCTTCCCACGTTATATGTATTCTGTACCAGGCCAATCATTGACACCAGCTGCTGTGAAGACCAGGGAGGGAGCTGGCAATTATTGTTCACCATTGGAAGTTTTGAAGATCCAGACTTTGAGTAGAGAGGAATTCTATGTAGTATAAAATAGAAAAGGCAAAATGATATTCCCTTTGAATGAGAGTTTGTGCATGTCTTTCTCTCTCCAGATTGTAAAGTCCTTAATGCCAAAGATTGTGTCCTATTGATCTTTGCCAAACAACCCTTTGACAACAGATAATGTAGTAAATAACTGTTGTGTAGTGAAGGGAATACCGATTTTGATATGTCCACAGTTTGGCAAGGGGTGAACTCGTGATGGTTCTTTTTATGTGTCAACTTGGTTGAGCCACAATATCCAGATATTTGGTCAAACATGATTGTGGATGTTTTTGTGAAGGTGCTTTTTGTATGAGATTAACTTGTAATTTAGTGGACTTTGAGTAAAACTAATTACCCTCTGTAATGTGGGTGGGCCTCATCCAATTTGGTGAATACCTTGGTAGAACAAAGACCTTCCCTGAGCAAGAAGAAATTCAGCCAGCAGACCTCCTTTGAACTCAAACTGCAACTCTTCCCTGGATCTTCATCCTGCCCCTCTACCCTACAGATTTTAGATTTGCCAAGCCCCCACAAGTACATGAGGTTAATTCCTTAAAATAAATACATCTTAAAATACATCTCTTTCTGCCTCTGTCTCCCTGTATGTATACACACACATCCTGCGGATCCTGCTGAATCTGTTTCACTGGAGAACTCTTGATTAATACACAGGGTATAGCTACTGACTGCTCTACATTTTTATTATCACAATTAGATACTCCAAGAGAAAGGCTTGAAGATCATATGTAAAATTCTTTGCAAAAACTTCTCAGCCTAGCTTAGTTCTTGTGCTCGTGTCTGGGCCAGTTATTCTGGTAGCTAGGTTAAGCACTCTGATTTATCAGAACTGCATTTTGTGTCAGTCCTTTTGTGAGATGTGCAGGGTAGTATGATTGACAATTTCATCAGAATCACATCGTTTGAGGGGGAGAGCAGATAACCAATGAAGGTAATGGTGGTGGTGCTAGTACCCCAAAAGAAGGCAGTCGAAACCAATAAATGTTCATATAGCACAGTTATTTACTGTACATTGGAATATATCTTATCTTTTAGAATGTGATATCAGTATACTTTTTATATTTCAGAATTCTTGTCTACTGTATAAAGTCAGTTGCATGTAAATTTGCATCACATCTGTACATGGATTCTGATACTGGAATATTCATGTGCTTAAATCTATGATTAAAAAAAAATCTTAGATGTTATGTTTAAAGGCCAAAGTCACAGTGTCATTAGGCTTGGAGTATCAGAAATTTCTCTTTCTCTGTGTACATATGTATATATACACACAAACACATAGATAATTGTAGTATAATTGTAGCAGAGTAGCAGTGGAAAATATGGTTGAGAAACTGGCATAATCCTGATAGAGTCATTAAAAAAATGTGTACATTAAAAATGTTCTGTGTTTTCACCCTGTTTTCTTTCTAGAGAAGAATTTGCTAATCTAGGTGACATATCAACAAAAACAACAGATGTGGAAAATTTTTTGCATTTTTGTTGAGAAGAATCTCATCTCTATGCACAGAATATCTTGAGCAGTTACTTCAGTAAATGCCAAGCAGATGGTTTAAACTCAGAATGACTACTCAAATGATTTTATCACAACAATTACTTTGAAGTCTGTTAAAACAGTCAAGATCAGAATTTTAGAAAACCGTGAATGTAGGTTGGTGTACATTAAAGAGGTATAGGAATAGGCTTCTAAATCAGAAAAATTGGTGTCACACAATCTACGAAAGATTGACATTTGAGGCCCTCTTTTTGTAAGCTATGGTTGAATAACTGCTTATTTGTCTGTTTTTTTTTAATTAAATTTTTTTTTCTTTTTTCTTTTTTTTTTTAGATGGTGTCTTGCTCTGTTACCCAGGTTGGAGTGCAGTAGCAGGCTCTTGGCTCACTGCAACCTCTTGACTCCTAGGTTCAAGCGATTCTCATGCCTCAGCCTCCTGAGTAGCTGGGCTTATAGGTGTGCACTACCATGCCCAGCTGATTTTTGTATTTTTAGTAGAGACGGGGTTTTGCCATGTTGACCAGGCTGGTCTTGAACTGCTGGCCTCAAGTGATCCACCCACCTCAGCCTCCCAAAGTGCTGGGATTACAGGTGTGAGCCACCACACCTGGCCATTTGTCTGTTTTTATATGGCATAACAGACTGGAATTCAGTAACTTAAAAGTTGTTGGAAAGTAGGCAAAGCAGGAAGGAACTCTTGGTTTTTAATGAGGTGATAGAAAAATAAAAAGCCAGAGGCTATTCTGACTGATGGAGGGAGGGAGGAGGGTATCTTCAGTGTGTCAAGCACTGGATAGATAACTTAACATGTGTGATTGCTTCATAGCTGCTTTCTAAGGTAAAGAGATACATTATTTTTACATTGAAGAAATAGTTTCCTATTACCAGGTTAAGAAGTCAAGGAAGTAGTTATACCTTTTAAAAACTACTAAAAATGATTACATTAAAATTTTGTTGCTCTTATTTGATTGGTAAATTTTACTTGAAAGAATGACTGACAAACTGATTATTCATATTAGGATATTAGACATTTTCTCAAAAATGAACAAAGTAAGCCTATCACTTTAAAGAAAATTAATCGATTTTTGCTTGAGGGAATGGACCCTCTGCTCTCCATGATGTGCTTATTTTACATTGCATGCCTGTATCAAAACATCTCATGTACTCAATAAATATACAGACCTACTATGTACCCCCTAACATTCAAAAAAATTAAAAAAGAAAATAATTGATTTTTATTGCATATGATAAAATTCATGCTTTTTAAAAATTTATCAAGAAATGATGTGGTGGATTGCTTGAGCTCAGCCGAAGATTAGAATTTTGAAAACTTAGATTTGCTGTCAAGAGCTTACAGCTTCTCAATCTCAAGATTCCTGATGAATGCAGTGGTGATATTCAAGTTTTTGTTTTGTTGTTTTTAATGTTGTGTAATGAAATGTTTCAACATTTGGAAGATAAGCATAACTCAGTGAATGAATGTATGAATGTTCCTCAAGTAACCAGCGTACGATGGGCGAGAGAGCCATTCACAGTGTAAGATAGACAAGTGGGTTATAATGTGAGAAAGTACAAAGAGTTAATTGTTAATGATTTTTAGATTCCACATTGCAATTTATCTTTAAGAAACTACCACTTGTCAAGTTTTGGTGGAGTGTCTGAGAAGAATGCTCACAATTGTATTAAAAGGCTGTTAAAGTAGTATTTCTTCCTTGTCTGACATATCTATAAGGCCATTGTTATATACTTCAACCAAAAAAACATATTGCAAAATATTGAATGTAGAAACAGATGTCATAATCCAGGCAATAAAGAGATTTGTAAAAATGTAAAACAGCGCCTTTTTTTTTTTTTTTTGGAGGGGAGGTTAATCACTTTTTCATAAAAACATGTTAATATGTAACAGGTTTATTTTTAAATGAACTAATAAATAATTTAAAAAATTTTTAGTTTTGATTTCTATTACTAAATATCAATAGATATGAACTCACATAGATGAATTCTTTGTGACAATTTGTGTCAGTTTTAGTTTGGAAAGACGTGGTCTTTTAACCATACATAGAATTAAATTATTTTTGTTTTTTTAGGTGTAAACATTTGTGCCATGTTATAAACTATACTAATATTCACGTATTGGAACTTTTTTTGGCTTAGAAAAAGTTTAGGCCAGGCATAGTGGCTCATGTCTGTAGCACCAGCACTTTGGGAAGCTGACATAGGTGGATCACTTGAGCTCAGGAGTTCAACACCAGCCTGGGCAACATGGCAAAACCCTGTCTGTACAAAAAATACAAAAAAAAAATTAACTGGGTATTGAGGCGTGTGCCTGTAGTTCCAAATCTCTGGGAGGCTGAGCTGGGAGGATCACTTGAGCCCAGGAGGCAGAGGTTGCAGTGAGCTGAGATCGCGCCTGGGTGACAGAGCAATACGTTGTCTCAAAAAAAAAAAAACTATATATATATTTTACATAAGGTCACATTCCTGAAAGGAAAGCACAGTATGAAAATACTCAGTTTCAAGATGTGAAAACCTTGAATGTGCAAAAATGGGAATGACAAGAAGTGAGACTTATGTCTCCAGTAAGAATGGAAAGAGGAAGGAAAGATTTTGTGTAGTTTCTGGTCAGACTGTTTTAAATATTTTTGTGCTGAAGTTGGAAAATGGAAAGCTTAAAAATATCTCTACTATGTTGGTTCTTCTTCAAGCATATTATGCAGTGTGAGAGATACCCTAGTGAGAACTGTTTTCAATACTTTAAGATGAATTGACACCATTTCTCACCTTTTATCTATTTAGCTAGTTGAACTAAAATTTGAAGCAAATTTAGGCAAGGGGATAATTAATGTAAGTCTTAAAAGAGTAGTTATTTCTTTTTTCTTTTTGAGATGGAATTTCACTCTTGTTGCCCGGGCTGGAGTGCAATGGCACGATCTCAACTCACCGCAACCTCTGCCTCCTAGGTTCAAGTGATTCTCCTGCCTCAGCCTCCCGAGTAGCTGGGATTACAGGCATGTGCCACCATGCCTGGCTAATTTTCTATTTTTAGTAGAGACAGGGTTTCTCCATGTTGATCAGGCTGGTCTCAAACTCCTGACTTCAGATGATCTGCTGGCTTTGGCCTCCCAAAGTGCTGGGATTACAGGCGTGAGCCACTGTGCCCGGCCCAAGAGTAGATATTTCTTAATGCGGAGAAACCTTAATCAGTTTTCTTGGGGGACAGAATTTTTTGCCCCATTGAATTTTCCTTAGTAAGACAGGGTTATCCAGTATCTGTTTTTCATTTGCCACTTACTAGAAGCTTTCACTGTGCTAGATAAAATGCAAAGTCTTGCCTAGTTTCTGCTTTTCTTTCTAAGAGACAGTCTCGCTCTCTTGCCCAGGCTGGAGTGCAACAGTGCGATCTCAGCTCACCGCAGCTTCCACCTCCCACGTTCACACAGTTCTCCTGCCTCAGCCTCCCAAGTAGCTGGGATTACAGGCATGTGCCACCACGCCCAGATAATTTTTGTATTTTTAGTAGAGACAGGGTTTCACCATGTTGGCTAGGCTGGTCTCAAACTCCTGACCTCATGATTTGCCTGCCTCAGCCTCCCAAAGTGCTGGGATTACAGGTGTGAGTAACCACACCCAGCCTAGTTTCTACGCTTAAAGAGCTCATAGTTTTGTGCATTTCGTTCCACTCTCCAGCATTAGCAAAGAAACGTAAAAGTTTTTTGGCTCTTTCTTTGAAAAATTAGACTTTTTCAGTCTTTTAGTTCTCTTTATAGTATTATATTTGTTAGTGTGGAATGTCTCCAGGTCATACACATTACTTTTGGAAAAAAAAGTAATTACACCATCAGATATCAGTTGCCAAACTCCCCTAAAATGGAAGTATTGGAAAATCCTAGGTAGCAATTTGGTTAGGTATGCTCTGGCTACTAAAGTATTTTAAACATAGATGTTTATTCTTAGTTTATTTTCATCTGATTTAAAAACATCTAAACTTTTTGTTTTCCGTGTTTTTTTAGATTTGAAGCACTTGTTTCTCCTATTCTGTGAACACTTATAGTATTCTTACTATGCCAGTTACAAAAATACTTTACACTGTGGTAACAAAGGCATTTTTTAAACACAGCTCTAAGAGACGATTACTAATACTTTTAGTACTTAGTAGGGATAATATGGATAGTGAGTAATAACCAGGACTTTGGAATCAAATAGACCTTTCTGGTTTTGAATCTTAGTTAACAACTTCCTCATGAAGAGGAATAAACTCTAGGGTATTGAGATGATTGGCAAGATAAGTCAGTCAAGTGCTCAGAGTAAATGCTGAATTAATCAAGTGTTTATTGTTTCTGTTGTTGCTAAAGGAAATTTCATTGCAATATAATGTTCAAAACTTTGTGGACTTCTATTTGAGACGCCTCAAAAGAGATTTTCAGACTTTTAAGGCAGCAAGCAAAAAGTTTTAAAATAAATGTATACTTTGCATATTGCTTTAGAATTGATATTTTATGTTTTTTTGTGTGTCTTCTGTGTTGGCCTCTTGTGTGTCTGTGGGCCTGGACATTTATTCCTGTTTTTCAGTCTATGGGTATAATGTTACTGCTTTAGTAAAGTTATAATTTTTTTTTTAACATGATACTGCCCATTACATGCATATTATATTTGATGGTTAGTCCTTTGTCAATTTTAATATTCTGATGGAAAACTGATGTGGTACAGCGGGTTTTTTTGCTTGTTTTTGTTTTTTTTGTTTTTTTTTTTTTTAAAGGAACTCATACAGCATGGGCACATCCTTGTAGTCGCAGACACTCAGGAGGCTGAGGTAAGAGAATCACCTGAGCCTGATAGAGATGGAGGAGGGGAAAGGGGGGGAATTGAGGTCACTGCAACTTGGTTCACTGCAGCGTTGACCTCTTGAGCTCAAGTAATCCTTCCACCTCAACCTCCTCAGTAGCTGGGACCACAGGTGTGTGCCACCACACCTGGCTAATTTTTTTTTTTTTTTTGTAGAGTCAAAGCTTTGCCACGTTGCCCGGGCTGGCCTTGAACTCCCAGAGCTCAAGCGATTGGCCTGTCTCAGCCTCCCAAAGTGCTGAGACTACAGGCATGAGCCACCATTCCCGGCCAAAACTTGTTTTAATATTTAAGAAGTATAATTTACTTAACAAGTGAATATATGAATATAAATTTTATAGAAATACAATTGTCGACCTGATTGAAGTATTAAAGGTGGAACTTAGTAACAATTTCTGGGGATCGTTTGATACAGGTAACTTATGTACATTTAGTTATATTACGTAAAGCGATATTATTAGGCTCTGTTTTCTAGGTAAACATTTTTCTGAGACCATAACAAGACAGGGTATTCAAAAGTAGAATCTGTAGTGTGTTCTTTTTGTTTCAGAAATGTTTGAACCCATTAAATTAAACAAAAGTGGGTTTTTTTTTGTTGTTGTTGTTGGTTGGTTGGTTGGTTGTTTTTCTGTAGAGATGGGGTTTCACTGTGTTACCTAGCCTGGTCTCAAACTCCTGGGCTCAAGCAGTCCTCCTGCCCTGGCCTCCGAAAGTGTTGGAATTACAGGCATGAGCCATTGCACCTGGGCAAAACAAAAGATTTTTTTTGAATACCCAACTTGAACTAGGGACTTTAAGAGAACCATTACATTTTTCATTCATATTTTGTTAAACATTTTAATCATTTTTTTATTTGCAAAGGCAGAGAAACCACTGATGGAAAAGAACAAAATAACGAAAGCAAAAACCATGACATATAATTTACCTGAATAATGAATTATTCATATACTCATTTAATATTTATTGAGCACCAGCTCTGTACCTTGTATTGTGCACGGTTCGAGGAATATAATGATGAGCAAAGAGCATATCTTTTAGCAGAACCATGTCTATGAATAAATACCTGATACCTAGGTAGAGTAGTATGTTATTTCTGTTGCTTCCCTATTATTTCCCATAAGGAAAAAAGTTAATTTAACTGGATGTTCCCTGATCTCTGGGCATTGTTAAAGGTACCTGCAGAGAATGGCCAGAAACCTTGTAGAAGCATGTATGCACCATCACTATAACCATTAAGAACTTGGAATACATAGGATATCCCAATGGGATTCTAGAAGTGTAGCACTGATGGTATTAGTTATGGGATTTATCTGATTTAAAAATTGCCAGCTTAGTGTCAGCCTGATACTCTATGTAGTATTGTCTTTTTAAAAAATACTAGAGCCAAGTGTGAGCCATATTAGGTGATTTGGCGGAATGCAGGTAATTAGTAGGATGAGGCAATGAATAGGATAAGATTTGAGATCAGAGGAGAAATATGTGGGGAAGATTAAGTTAAATAAGTTAAACAATTTGAAAGGTAGAAATTCTGTATTTAATTTTGTCTATTTGACTTGAGCCAACTACTAATAAAATTATGTTTTCAAAATAAAATTTTTCATTTTTAAAGAAGACCACTCAAGTTCTTTGTGATAATTGTATCCATAGTTAAACAAGATAAATATTCTTAGCTTTTTGTTGACAGAGGGTCTCACCCTGTTGCCCAGGCTGGAGACCTCTGCCTTCCAGGCACAAGCGATCCTCCAACCTCAGCTTCCCAAGTAGCTGGGAACACAGGTGTGTGCCACCACGCCTGGCTAATTTTTGTATTTTTTTGTTAAGATGGGATTTCATCATGTTGCCCAGGCTGGTCTTGAACTCCTGAGCTCAAGGAATCTGCCCACCTAGGCCTCGCAAACTGCTGGGATTACAGGTATGAGCCACTGCACTTGGCCTTATTCTTGTCTTTTTAAATAGATATTAAAACTTACATGTAAATTAACACTGTTGAAATACACTGTTAATGGTAAAGTGACACTTAGACCTTTGTTCTATTTTTGCATAGCTGAAATAGTTGAAGATTTCATTTTCTGTTCTTTCTTTCTGATGTTATAGAAGGGGACTCTTAATGTTAAAAGGATGAAAATTTGTAATTATTTGAAGGAATTACTTTGGAAGAATGAAGAACAATACATATTCATCTAATTTTTGTGTACATGGTTTTAACAAAATCTAGCTTAAAAATTGGGAGGGTATTTTCACAGGGCTTGGCAAACATTTTCTGTAAAGAGCCAAGTAACAAACATTTTAGGTTTTGTGAGCCATGTGGTCTCTGTTGCAGGTGTTCAACTCTGCCATTGTAGCATGAGAGCATAAGTGCGTAGCCAATATGGAAACAAAGGAGCATGCCTTTGTTTCAACAAAACTTTATTTACAAAAGAAGGCAGCAGGCTGGGTTTGGACCATAGTTTGCTTATCCCTATACTATAAAGGAATATAGGGAACTGCTGCACTTTTTAAAATTTTTATGCTTTTGGCCTCATTTTAATAAATGTAAAATACAATAAGACATTCAAATACAAAATTGCACAAGGACTGCCATACAGATAATACCTGAGGCTTCTGAAACGGAAGTGTCTATTATGTGATTGCTCAAAAAGCTGATCAGTTAGTGTAAGGAAGTTCTGATTTTATTTATTGAAGTATGTTTAGGAGTTTTAGTATGAAATTATGGAAGTCCAAGATGTTTGAAAGTTGAAAATCTGTGTAAAGGGTCACGGTCTGTACCTATTATGATTGTATTATGATTACAACCTCATTCACAATATCAACGAAAGTTAAAATCGGGTGGTGGATTTCTGCTTTTTCAACTTATTCTCTGTTTTCCAATTTATTTTTAAAAGAAGGATACTTTTGCCTTTTGTATCTGTGTTTCATAATTTAAAGAAGATTATGTATAACATTTTGTGCAGCTTAATCATCACTTTTCTAGTCAGGAAAATGTTGTATTTTTTATTTTTGTGAGACAGGGTCTCCTCTGTCACCCAGCCTGGAGCTTACTGCAGCCTCCATTTCCCGGGCTCAGGTGATCCACCCACCTCAGCCTCCCGAGTAGTCGGGAATACAGGCGCATGTCACCACACTGAGTTAATTTTTTGAAGAGACAGCACACCTAGTTAATTTTTTGTAGAGACAGCGTTTCTCCATGTTGCCCAGGCTGGTCTCAAACTGCTGGGCTCGAGCTATGTGCCCACCTTGACTTCCCGAAGTACTGGGATTATAGGCATGTGCCATCTCACCCAACTAGTTTTAAAATTTCATTATCTGCTAAATATCTTAAGTGTGTCAGATTTTCTTTAATTATTTTATGCTTATTTGAAAAGCCTCTTTAAGCACCCATGTCATGTGGATGGTATTGCTAAAACACTCTAGTAATTGTAATGCACACATTGGGATCAAAACTTGTTTTGTAGAAAACTATTTCACTTTTTAAAGTAATTTTTTCTTCATTGGCAGCTTTGTTAATGTAATTTAAATGTGTTTTGTGGAGAAAAATAATCTGTTTATCAGGTACAATAACTTACTAGCCAGCTGTTCTTTATACACAATCAGGTGAAAAGGAGTGTGATCTTTTTGACTTTCCAGCTTCAGATTTAATGAGTTAAAATGGGAATTAATAAATGTCAGTCTTCCTCTATTAACTGTAGGTAATTAGAAAAATGGTATGGATACTTTATAATAGTATAGTTATTCTGATATATTTTTATTGATACATAGGTAGTTTTTATGTTAGTGTATTTGCTAAAATGGAATATGAAGACTGAAAGCTGGGATAACCAGACTTGTTTCTTCCTCTGATAGCACTTTGTTCTGTTAAAAAGGAACCAGGCGTCTTTATGCTACTTTCAATATATCTCATTCTAATGCGCAACAGTGTCCCGAAAGGAAATGCTGGGCAAGAAGTTAGTAAATCTTAACTGACTTTAGATCTGCCACAGATTTTTCTCATTTGCCTGTTTAATTTCTCCTTGGGATGTTGAGATGCCTGATGAAAAAGAACAAGCATTTGGGACCAAAAGGAGCTGACAGATGTCTCAAGTGATCTTGGAACAGGATAGTGAGTCTTTAGATGAGGATCAGGAGTTAATTTGACTTATGGAGAAACTGGAGAAACATGTCTTTTGTATTTTAGAACCTTTTCTAAAAATTCTGAACTGAGAGCTAGTTTGGGAGTAGGGTTTGTAACTGCCTTTAAAGGATACTCAAGACCTTGGAAAACAAACTGCAGTTTTAACTAGCACTAACTCTTTGTAGCACTGGAATATACCTACTAGGTGAATTTTTGTTTCCTGCACTTTGAAATATGAGGAGAATGTTTTATATTTCTCTCTCTGGGGATGGGGATATATGAATGAAGGAAGATCAACTAAATTGCTTTTAAATTTAGCTGCTGACTGATTTTTTTCCTCCACTTTTGGATTAATGGTCTTCAGTGCATATATAAGATGTTGTGGAGTAGAAACCATGTAAAATATTAGTGTTTTTTTTTTGTGTGTGGTGGTTTTTTGTTGTTGTTTTGAGATGGAGTCTTCCCTCTGTTGCCAGGCTGGAGTTCCGTGGCACCATTTTGGCTCACTGGAACCTCCACCTCCCAGGTTCAATTCTCCAGCCTCAGCCTACCGAGTAGTTGGGATTACAGGTGTGCGCCACCACGCCCAGCTAATTTTTGTATATTTTAGTAGAGATGGTGTTTGCCGTGTCAGCCAGGCTGGTCTCAAACTCTTGACCTCAGGCGATTCACTTGCCTTGGCCTTGCGGAGTGCTGGGATTACAGGCGTGAGCCACCGTGCCCGGCCTAGTGTTATTTTTTTAATGATGATCTTTAGAGCAATACGTAAGTTTTATTTGAGGAGTTTCAGAAGAGAAGGGCTCTGGGTACCTACCCCAAATAACTGTAAGCCAGGGACTCAAAAAGGTGTTTGTACACTATGTTCATAGCAGAATTATTCACTATAACCAAAAGGTGGAAGCAACTGTGTCTATTGATGGATGAATACATCAATAATAATTACACAGACACACACAATGGAATATTCAGCCTTGAAAAGAAAGAAAATTCTGACACATGCTAAGTGAAACAAGTCACAAAAGGGCAAATAATATGTAATTCCACTTATATGAAGTGCTTAAATTCATAGAGACAGAAAGTAGAATGGTGGTTGCCAGGGACTGGGGAAAGGGAGGATGGGGAATTAATGTTTAGTGGGTATGGAGTTTCAGTTTTGCAAAATGAAAAAGTTCTGGAGATGGATGGTGGTGATGGTTGCACCATGGTGCGAAAGTACTTAATGTGACTGACCTGTACACATGAAAATGGTTAAAATGGTACATTTTATGTTATGTATATTTTATCACAATTACTTAATGAAAAGAGAGAAGTGCTGGGAATGAACAGTGTCTAGACAGGCCTCAGTTTTGTGGAACTTTAGGATGAATTGCCCTTTTAAAGAGGTGGTGAACTTTTGATCACTGCCATTATAGAACAATCCTATTCTACTTTACTGTACGTCCTTCCCAACCCTACCCAACCCTACTTTGTCTTATTCATTAGCAATTTGGAGAACTTGCTTATGGGAACTGTATTCTTGTTGTGACTTTTTATGAAGATTATAATTCTAAACTTAGTGACTGCATTTCTGCTGAGACTGAAGCCAAAATATCTGTGACCTTGAATGAACCCTTCCTCCTTACCTACTCTGTGTTTTCCGAGCAAACTTTAAGTTTTGAGTATTGACCTCCATGGGTATCGTAAGTGTTTTGTGCTTTTAGAGCTTAGCTAGAGAATTTCTTAAAGATCATTCCAGAATTGTTACGTGACTTTTAAATTAATGGCCCTTTTTCTCCGATAAGCATTGTTTTCCTTTTTAATCTCATTTCAAAATAGATGAACTCCTTCTAGAATAAATTAGAAAGTACAGATGAGCAAACAAACAAACCCAGCAGTAATTCCATGACTCAGAAATAAGTGACAGAAGCTTACATACAGTCGGTCTTCTATGATTTTTCTGGCAGATACATGAGTGTGTGTATGAATTTTTTTTTTTTTTTTTTTTGAGACAGTCTTGCATTGTCACCCAGTCTGGAGTGCAGTGGCGCCATCTTGGCTCACTGCAACCTCTGCCTCCTGGGTTCCAGAGATTCTCTTGCCTCGGCCTCCCGAGTAGCTGAGATTACAGGTGCCCACCACCAAGCCCGGCTAATTTCTGTATTTTTAGTAGAGATGAGGGTTCACCATGTTGGCCATACTGGTCTCGAACTTGCGACCTCAGGTGATCCGTGTGCCTTGGCCACCCAAAGTGCTGGGATTATAGGCATGAGCCACCGCACCTGGATTGAATGGATTTTTTTATACTTATGGAGTCCACTATGTATGTCTAACTACCTATTTTAAATATCTCTTGTTTAACAAATTCAGGGCTTAGGTATTTCTTGCCTTGGTATAAAATGACCATTAAAATGATGGAAAAGCATCTACTTTTAATTTTCTTTCTGATAAAGTTTTCAAGACAGCTGTAAGGAAATAAAGCTTTAAAACTTGTAATTACACACTCAGTTTGGACTTAATAAAATAGATACCCAAGCAGCTGTGTTACGACTTTCTCATGCATACTTGTTAATGAATTTGTACAGATAGTAAGTTAGAAACCCATTTATGTAGTTGTGTTCATTTGAAGTGGACACAACCTTTTCCACTACCTTTTCCTTAGGTAGTGTTTTTCAAAATTTTTTGTCTTCTGAAATTAAACAAAAAAAGAATATTCAGTTATCAGAAGATGAGAGACAGAAAAGATAGTATGTTGGCCATTTAAATGTATACCTTAAAACTATGGATCAGTTTTTTATCTTTTTGAAATTCATAATTTGTTTTGCTGCCACCAGAAGCCTCACCTTCTAAGTTTAGATTTATTCATATAGTGTATGCTTTCAACAAGTGATCACAGATGTAGTTTTTTCATTTGCAGTTGTACCATTAACTTTTTAATCTCTGGAAATTTCAGTGACAGAGTATTCTTTAGACATTCTCTGAATGCTGATGATAGAGTTACCATTCAGGTCCCCAGGGAGGGAGATTTACAATAATGAATAGCAGTGTGCCAGGTCATTGCATGTTACCTCATCAGCATAAAATAGTAACTAAGTCTTACTATCTCAGCATAATGTCCCGTTGAATTTTCTTTGCTTTACTGACCAAGGACAAACATATCTGGATGAATACTTTTAACACAAATTAATAATGAGGTTTCATCAATAAGTAGTTTCTAGCAGCTATCATATTTACCTTTTTGTTTCTTGAAATATTCTTTAGATTGGAAAAGCAGTTACTGAGAACAGGGGAATCATCAGAGTCTGTGTTAGGGCTTGAGAAAGGGGTCTTTCATTTATTCATTTGTTTCTAGATTTTGAGAATTTGTAATGATAAGACATGGTCTTGTTCTTAACTCCTAAGGGGCTTACAGCTTAGTGGGAGATACAGGAAAATGACAAATTAATGCTGCAGATTGGTGCTGGCCGATAGTAACCACTGGCCATGGGTGGTTATTGAGCACTTGAATATGGCTAGTGAGACTGAATAACTCAAGTTTTAATTTTAATTATTTAATATAAGTTAAATATGAAAACTGATGCTGGATTCATTTATTGGGAAACTTTGGAGAATGTTTGGAATAATTTGGATAGATAAATTTACTTTTTCAACTGTACATTTTAAGAAATTGAAATATAGATAAAGTGTTTCTGATGAAAAACTTAGACCTGAATTGAGATGTACTGTAAAATACACACTGGATTTTGAACAGTCCAAAAATATAAAATATCTCAGTAATTTATGTGCTGATTATATGGTGAAATGATAATATTTTGGATACATTGTGTTAAATATTCATTTTATCTCTTTTTTTAAACCCTTTTAATGTAGCTAGTAGAAAAAATTACATACCTGGCACATGTTATATTTCTATTAGACAGGGATGCTCTAGAGGCACAGGAAGCCTGTGAATTCTGCCTTTGGGAAACGGGAACATTTCAGAGAGTTTGAGTCAGTTCTTTATGGTTTTGAGTGTGGTTTGGTGATTGGGAACGGGTTATCTCAGAGGGACAAAGTAAAGATTTGAAGGTCTGGGAGGAAAATGGTATGTGTTAATAATAGAATTATGAGTAGTATGGGAATTTTGGAACAAAGAATATAGGGAGAATGGCGATAAATGAGGCAGAAAAGATTGGGACTGGAGTACTTAAGAGCCACAGTTCTCTTTCAAGGTCTTTGGACTTATTTTACAGTTAATGCAATTTTCATTGAGTTTTTAAGCAGATGAGTAACAATATCAGATATGTGCTTTTAGAGAATAACTAGTGGTACCATGGAGGATCAACTGGATGAGGCAAAGAAATGGGGGCAGTAGACCCTATGTTGATTTTAGTTGTTCAGCGAAAGATGGACTAAGGCAGTTTATCTTCAGATAGGAGAGGAAGAAATTCAAGATATATTAGAATAGAGAATTAGTAATACTTTGTTGGGGTAAAGAGAGGAGATACAGATGACTTTGAGAGACAGCTGGTTGAGGAGTTTATGATAGTATTATTTGAATTAGTGACTCCTGTAGGTAGTATGTTATGGAAGAAGGTTGAGGCAGAGGATGTAATGAGTTTGAGGTACATGGAATACCCATGCTGGTAGGTCTTTCAGAATACGTGTCGGTAGCTCAGGGAGAGGAGGATGTTTGAGGGGGAGATTTTGATTTTATTGAAGCAATAGAATTTAGGTAATAGATTTCCCAGGAGACTATAAAAACATAAGTAGGGAGTTAATTTTAGTGTGTGGATTTCATGATAGCTTATTTAGTTATATAAAAATAGTTTTCACTCAGGAACTTATTGAGTGCCAATTTGTGCAAGTGCTATACTAGACCCTGAAGATGAAGAGACAAACAAGACAAATGTTTCTGCCTTAAAGAGAATAAAATTCTAGAAGGGAAGAAAGACAAATAAATCTGGGATTAGAGTTTGGTGTCGTAAGTACTGATGAGCTGTAGAGAAGAAAGGCTGAGGAAAGGATGAGCATGAGAGTGTGAGAGAAAAGGAGACTGGAGAGATGTGGGCTCGATCTTAAAGGGGAAATTGGTCATTTGTTCCCTTTTTGGCAAATCTTTTTACCTGTAATAAACTTCCTAATTGTGCACTCCCATGACTCTCTATGTGCTGGTTCCTATTCGTTCCTTCATTCCTTTTCATGTGGTGTCTGTCATCTCTTCTCTGTCAACCCTCTAGGTACAGATAGATAGTCTTTACCAGTGGTTGTAGTTTATAGCATGGCATGATTGCTGCAATAAACTGCTTCCAGCTGTTACTGAGAGTTGGTAGCTGAGAGATGACTTCATCAGTATGTTTGTATATGGCTTTTTAGAAACAAGCATTTGTCAGACACACAGCTTTTCTACCTGGTACCTGCTTTATTATTGTCTTCATCAGGGGAGGCGGAAGAAGTGGTGACAGATCTGTGACAGTGTGAAGAAAACGTTCAGACTGTTGGCTAAGGTGATAAAAGGAGAGGGGGAGGACAGAAGCAAGCTGTAAGGTGACAGCTAAGTCTTAGTGTATGAATACAAGGTAAGGTATCCAACCCTGTAGTAATAGAGCACCCTTGAGGTGCAATAACTAGAAAATCACCTGAAAAAAATCAGTAAGGAAAATCATGTGTTTACCATGAAAACTGATGTCTAGTAAAGATAACATGATACCGAATTCACTTAGTTACCAGTTGTGTTTCCTTATTCAAAGGCTGTTTTCCATATCTGTGTGTTATATCCGAGGAACAATAAAGTGTTGCTTGTGCTTGAAATGCCCTTCACCACTCTCTTGACTTGCTCCTATTTTCCTTTAAAGATCATGTTAAACATCTGTTGTGAACCTTTTTCTGCATGCTGTGTCTCACCTCCTATCCCTGTTTAGCGCTGGGTTTTTCTGTGCTTCTAGAGCATCCTGTACACTCCTCTCTGCAGCAGTTAGTTGTGCCATTGGAGTAGTTTCATCCTCTTTACTAGGCTGTTGGCTCCTCAAGGACAGGGACTGTCCTATTTTCATCTACTGCCCCGCTCATAATTAGTACTTAAATGTTAGTTAAGTAAGTAAACCATGAAAATATCAGTGTACTCTATAGAGCTTGAAATCTCAATGCAGTCACACTTTAGACAGGAGCATTAGAACTTATAAGTTTTTATTTTCAAAATTATTAAACAAAGGGTGGTATATGTTTTTTCCCCTAAAATTTGGCTTTAAATGACTTTGTTTTAGAAAGTTATATTTTTCAGGTAATACGATCATGTAATTTTTAGTTGTGAAACTAAACAAAATTTGTTTGTGAACTAAAACGAATTTTAGTCCTGTTTTAGCTGAGCATTGTCCCATTGACACATTTTTAACTTTTTGTACTCTATTATGTTAACTGGCCCAATGTTATAATTTATATAACTACATAATTTATTATTATATACAAATTATGGCTATGTGCAGTGGCTCAGCCTGTAATTCCAGCACTTTGGGAGGCTGAGGTGGGTGGATCATCTGAGGTCAGGAGTTTCAGACCAGCCTGGCCAACATGGAGAAACTCCATCACTACTAAAAATACAAAATTAGCTGAGTGTGGTGGCACATGCCTGTAGTCCCAGCTACTCAGGAGGCTAAGGCAGGAGAATCGCTTGAACCCAGGAGGCGAAGGTTGCAGTGAGCTGAGATCGCACCATTGCACTCTAGCCTGGGCAACGAGAGGGAGACCCCATCGCAAAAAAAAAAAAAGAAATTATGGTAAAGGAGACTTTGTTTAAGCAGCTAAAGTACAAAAATACATAAATATCTTTTTCTCTGTATGATTTAAAATGAGATTTAAAAAATAAGTTCTGCTTTAAAGCCTGATATGATCAGGGTACCAAACATTTATGTAAATGTTTTTTTCCATAAGTCTAAGTCAAAGGTATGATTATAGACTGTAGGGAATTATAATAATCAGTAATATAAATATAATTCTGTACTTGTAGTAAGGTAGATACGTAAGTATTAATACTGAGCAGCATGTGCTGATTAAGAAGCAAGAGGTGTAGCTCCTTAGTATGAATTCTGCCATTCTCAGAAGTTTATTATAGAAGCAATTCTGAACTAATATCAGAAGTAAAAAGGACAAATCTCAGTATTTTTTGGTATTAGAAAAAGTAATGATGCAGGTGGAATCCAAGTTTAAAGTTACCTTCTTGTATATATAGTTCCCTAATTTTTCTTTTCAGTGGATAATGGGAGGATTATTTTAGTCTGTCTATAGATAAAGTAGAACAGGCCAAGTCTTTTTTTAAATATGAAATTAGGTCATGTGCAGAGGTACTGATCCCAATTCAGTTGTTAATTAATGACAGATATAACCCATAAAATTAACTTTGTTTTTTTTTGGGGGGGAAAGGGGGTGTTTTTTTTTTTTTTTTTTTTGAGACCGAGTCTCGCTCTGTCACCCAGGCTGGAGTGCAGTGGTGTAGTCTTGGCTCACTGCAACCTCCACCTCCCAGCTTCACGCAATTCTCTGGCCTCAGCCTCCCAAGTAACTGGTATTACAGGCGCCCACCACCACGCCTGGCTAATATTTGTATTTTTAGTAGAGACAAGGTTTCACCATATTGGCCAGGCTGGTCTTTAATTCCTGACCTCAGGTGATCCACCTGCCTCGGCCTCCCGAAGTGTTGGCATTACAGGCGTGAGCCACAGCGCCTGGTCCTTTTTTTTTTTTTTTTTAAGTATGAAAATTCCATTTATTTTTGTTGATGACAATTCATGAACAAGGTTCTTATAAATGTTAGAAAGCTAATTTTTATTTGACTCATATATTGGAAGTACTTTTACTGCTTATTCATTTTAACTTTTCTTTATCTGCAGGCTAACAGCAAATGGTGGTATGGACTTAAGAATTGTCTTTAAGTATTTATGTTTTTATAATACAAATATATTGGACTGAAGAGGCTAGTTTGCCCTAAGCCTACTCAGGAAGATTGAGTTTTTATTGTCTTTTGAATAATAATGTACATAAATATCACATACTTAAAAATATGTATTTTTTGAGACAGGGTCTTACTCTGTCACCCAGGCTGGAGTGCAATGGCTCACTGCAGCCTTGACCTCCTGGGCTCAAGCCATCCTCTCACCTCAGCCTTCCAGGTAGCAGGGACCACAGGCATGTGCTACCCTGCCTGGCTAATTATTTATTATTTTTTGTAGAGACAGGGTCTCTGTATTTCCCAGTCTGGTGTTGAACTACTGGGCTCAGGTGATTTTCCCGCCTCAGCCTCTCAAGGTGCTGGAATTAGAGGTGTAAGTCATCACACCTGGCCCCAAAATATAAATTCTTGACTAACCCCTGACCACTATCACCCTTTCTACCCCCAGTAAGTCTGGAATATGGCCCAGGAATTTTAATAAGCAGCCTCAGATGATTCTGATGACCCGTTGACTACCTGTGAAGAAACACTAGTTTCTATAGGGTCAATACTATTGTCACTTTTGTAAGTCTGGTGGACTAGGCAAGTGCCTATCCTGCCCCACATCATTGTCCCCAAACTCTAAAGGTGAACATTCTCATTATAATAAAATCGGGAAATAAAGCATATAGAAAAAAACATATATAATGCTAATATCCAGAGAAAACTGATAATGTTTTAGTTTGTTTTTCTTTATGCTTTAAAATTTAATTGGAATTTCGTTGTATTATTTTATCTTCTGCTTTTCTTAGTTGCCTTTATACTTTTTTTTTCCCTGGACCTGCTGATGGCAGATCATGCAGATTTTTTTTTTTTTTTTTTTTCTTAAATGGAGTCTTGCTCTGTCACCCAGGCTGAAGTGCAGTGGCGCCATCTTGGCTTACTGCAACCTCTGCCTTCAGGGTTCAAGCGATTCTCCTGTCTCAGCCTCCTGAGTAGCTGGGATTACTTGCGCACCACCATGCCCAGCTAATTTTTGTATTTTTAGTAGAGACGGAGTTTCACCATGTTGGCCAGGCTGGTCTTGAACTCCTGACCTCAGATGATCTGCCCTCTTTGGCCTCCCAAAGTGCTGGGATTACCGTGTGAGCCACTGTGCCTTGCCAGATTTTTTTTTTTAAATCAGAAATCATTCATAGCATTTTCACTGCTAGTATGGTATTGCCTCATCTGTTGAATCATGATTTACTTAACCATTTTTCTGTTGTTAGATGTTTAGGTTGTTTCTGATTTATTTCATATAAATAACACTGGAATGAACATCTTTCTTAGGAAAGCAAGCATTCTTTCCCTGTCTTTAGGAATTTTCTTCCCTTTGCTCAAGGTTCTAAAAATATTTTTAAAAGCTCTTGAAACGTACTGCCAAACATTTCCAAAAAGGTTCTGCTGATTAAAGTTGCCAACAGTAAACGAGTTGTTACATCCCACTTTCACCAGCATTGAGTGTATTTGTTAAAAAAACATGTTTTTGGTTTACTAGAAAAGACAGTGCATTATTACTTAACCATCCCTCATTGTAGTTAAATATATATATTGTGCATATGTAAAAATTAGTTTGGTATTTTATGCTAAGTATTTTTTATACCAGAACCTATATTTTCAAGCTTGAGGAAAATTGATAATCAATCAGTGTTAATTCCCTTGAATTTTTCAATGGTTTAGGCAGTTAATAATACACGTGCACTTTCTTTTTGCCAGAGATCAGAGTATTTCACAAATACGGAGTCCTCATCTATTCTTTTTTCATACACTTTGAAAATTGAAGATTTAAGCTGATTTTAAGTATGGAACTAATTCATTAAGAAAACAAGGTTCTCCAGGAGGTGGAGGTTGCAGTGAGCTGAGATCTCACTATTGCACTCCAGCCTGGGTGACAGGGCGAGACTCCATCTCAAAAAAAAAAAAAAAAAAAAAAAGAAAAAGAAAAGAAAGTTCCTATTTCTAGTAGAAACTAACATTTTACCTTTCATTGTCAATAACCTAACTATCTGTGCTTCTACTTAGAATTACTGTTAAGTCTCTAGATTTCAAACAAAATTCCACCTGTTTCTTGGTTTATCAGTTTTGAAGAATGCCATCCAACTTTAGATTCCCTGATTTTTAAAAATTAGGGGCTGGGCATGGTGGCTCATGCCTATAATCCCAGCACTTTGGGAGGCCGAGATGGGTGGATCACCTGAGGTCGGAAGTTTGAGACCAGCCTGACCAACATGGAGAAATCCCATCTCTACTAAAAAAATATAAAATTAGCCGGGTGTGGTGACTTATGCCTGTAATCTCAGCTACTCAGGAGGCTGAGGCAGGAGAATCATTTGAACCAGGGAGGCGGAGGTTGCGGTGATCCGAGATCGTGCATTGCACTCCAGCCTGGGCAACAAGAGCAAAACTCTGTCTCAAAAAATAAAATAAAATAAAATAAAATAAAATAGAATAGAATAGAATAGAATAGAATAGAATAGAATAGATAGCATTTCCTTCAACTTTTTCTCTTCTCAATGTATGATGTTTATAATTATTTCCATTTCTTGTATTATTCCCAGTGTTTGTCCTGTTCACTCACCAAGATTGCTAGACTCTGGGTTTCCCTTTGCTGGGCTGATTCCTGCAAACCACTTCCAGGCACAAAGCCTGGGAATGGTAGGATTCACCTTGTTTGTTTCTCTCAAGGATTACAGTCTGGCTGCCTGTTGTACAATGCCTCACAATACTTGTTTCCTGAATTTTATTTGCTTTTCTAGTTTATGGCAGGAAGATAGTTTCGGATCCTCATGGCTGGTAGCTGAAGTCTTTAAAAACTTCTGAATTGAGTGATTGTTTCAGAGTCTCTGTATTAAGTCTTTGAATTTGATAATGTCAAGTTTCCCTTCTTTTGAAATTTTCCTTCTTGACTTTCAAATGCTACTCTTCCCTAGTAGACCTTCTACTTCTAACTTCCTTTCTGTCTTCTTAGTCTGGTTCTTTAGTTATGTTAATTGCAATAATGATTATTGTAATAACAATAGAAATCACTGTGTGAGATCATGTGCTGACTTTAAACTTATGTTCTCATTTTAATTCATAAAGCAACTGCTTAGTATTTTCCAGGGTTCTCTTTTCATCCTGCACTTGCTCTGTATGCTTTCCTGTGTTATTGACCCCACCTGTATATTGATGACTTTTCTATTTTTAGCCCTGATTTTTGTAAATTGGGAACTGAGTTCCCAGTTTACATAACCAACACTCTATTAGCATTTCCACTTGGGTTTTCAAAAGACTTACCAACCTAATGCAATCTAAATGTAACGCCTCTTTGCCCTTCTCTTTCCATTCTTTTCTTCATCTTGACATTAATCTGTAAAACTACACACATGATAAAACAAACTGTACTTCACATAAGCAAACATACAACCTGTATGTTAATTTAACCTTCTGATTGTTTCTTGAATCTGTCCCTACTTCTGCATTCCTACTGTCTTGTCCTATTGCAGCTCTCTTCATCTTCTGTCTGTGCTACTGTACCAACCTCCTAGTTGCGTTCTTCTAAAATCTGTAATATTTTTAAAATTTAAATCAGAATGCACTTCCTGGCTTAATCTTCGGTAGTTCCCTAAATGCTTCTGGATGTTTGCTTTGCAACATGACCTTCAAACTCTCTGTGCTGTCACTTGCTTTTCCTTACCTTTCACTTGCTGCTCCTTTTACATACTCTGTATGTCAGCATCATTCCCTGAAAGTACCATGCTGTTTTTCCTAGCTTTTGTTCTTGCTCTCTGCTGTTTCCCCAACTTTTACCTGGCCAACTCCTGTTTGTTTATTTCTAAGGCGTAGTCACTTGTTTCCAGGTCTCTTCCTTTTTGCTCCCACAGTGTCCCATGTGTAGCTCTAGCATTGTGTCTGTTATTATCATGTTTCACTTTCCTTTACCATGTTATGAGGTTCTAGAAGGCAAGGAAATTTTAAATTCATAATTTGTAGCCTACTCACCTAGCTTGAGTACATGACGCTCAATTCATTTGTCAGTAGTTTCTAGCTTAAAAAGGACACAGCTATCCATCATTTTTTCAAAACTAGAAGCGTGGATGTTTTCTTAGTTTCCTTTCTTTATCACATCTAGCTGGTTCCAAGTCCTTAATTTTGCTTTTTTTGGGGAGATATGTGTTTGCATACTTTTGTTCATGTTTGTTAATAGTTTGTTCATTCATTCAACAAATTAAGTGCTCCTGTGTACTGGGCAGTGTACTGAATATTGCATGCCAAATATTGCATTGTATTTATGAAATCTATAGGTTAATTTTTGAAGAATTAGCATGTTTATGAAGTTCGTTTTATTTTCCATTTAGGAACAAGGGTTTATCTATTGAAGTTTAATTTTAGGTACCTGAGGAAATTTTTACAAATATTCTTACTTGATTTTGTACATTTCTTTTAAGGCTTACTTATAAATGTTAGTTTTTTTTCTATTATGAAAGAGATTTTTTTTCTGTTGTATTTTCTATTTGTCATTGCTGATGTATGGGAAACTGACTAGATGATCAAAAATCTGGCCAATTCGTGAAACTCTTTTAGTAGTTTGTGTGAATTTTAGTTTTTAACTATTGGTTATTTCAACAACAAATGACAGTTTCTTTTTTCTTCTGTGTATTTTATGAGTCTAATTCATTTTTTGTATCTTAGTACAAATCCAGTACAGTGTTGAATAGAGCAGTTATACTCGGCACTTAGTTATAAGTGAGATATGTTTACGGTGTTCTATTCTTCCCTGCTCTTGTTTCAAAATTATGTTAACCTTATAGACCATAATATACTTCAATTTTAATCTTGACTTTAATGAAAGAACTTACCTGTCTTGTTGATTGTGATGTTTACTTTAAATAATAATAATTTTTAAAAGTCAAATTAAGGAAGGGTCACCTGTTCCTATCTTGCCAAGAGTTATATCCTGAATCTGTGTTGAATTTTATCAAATGCTTTCTTGGTGTCTGTAGAGATGATCGTGTTTATCTATGAATCTAAAGAATAACAATATGAGATTTCCTAAAGACAGACTTTCTTAACATCTGTGCTTGTTTCATTTAATGTAGTGCTAGATTTCTAATGGTTTATTTAGGATATTTTCTTCCATGTTTATAAGTGAGATTTGTTACAGTTTTATTTAATTCTTCTCTGCTCTTGTTTCAGAATTATGCCAGCCTTATAGATTGTGCCAAAGACCATTTCAGTTTTTTTCTAGCTGGAAAAACTTTACAAATTTGAACTGTTTAAACAACAGGAATTAATTGTTTCTTGAAGATTTAGTAGAGTTTGTTCAGAAACATCATTTAGAAAATTGCTGTTTCTTAGCATCTTTATTTCCCCAAGTTCTAGTCAAGTATCAGGAGCAAAGTAAGAACTTCTTTAATATTGGTTGAATAAATATTCTCTAGATATTCTAGGTTCTGAGACGTGATTTACCATATAGAATTTTTATATTAACATAATTTGTTTTCATCAGAGAAAACACATTCACTAGGATATGGAATTAATCTGAAGGAGAAATGATACCTGTCTCCATGGATAGATTTTCTTCATAGATGTGGTTTAGTGATAAATTTGAAGCTAACATTTTAAGGAAAATAGTTGAATTTGCATCATTGAATACAGTACATGTATAACTACCATGTGTAAGACTGAAAGTGACCATTTTACAAACATGTATTTGTGTTCGGGTTATTTCTACTGTTTTCACAGTTACAGCTTATTCAGTGATTTAAACTCACAAACATTATAGACAAATACTTTTAGAAGTTAAAGTACTTTAATTTCAGTAAAACTGATTCAGTGTTTCCATTTACATTCTTTTCAAATTCAGTATTTTAAAGCATTCATGAAACTCTAGTTCCATTACAGAAGTAATTGAACATCTGAATATAATTCTAGGATTTATAGGGAAAAGCACTGGTTCCTCAACTAGAGCCAGTTTTGCCCCCAAGGGACATTCATCAGTGTCTGGAGGCTTTTCAGTTGTCACATCGGAGGCGTGTGTGTGTGTGGTGTGTGCGCATGGGCCACTGTCATCTTGTGGGTAGAGGTTAGAGAAGCTGATAAACATCCCACGGTGCAGAGGCTAGCCCTCATAACAAATAATTTTGTGTCTCAAAATGTCAGTGGTAGTAGGGTTAAGAAATTCTGTTATAAAAGGAAAATATATACAGAAATAAAAATACGTAATATAAGCAGGTGTTCTCAGACATGTGCTTTTTTTCTTCGGCAACTGAAGTTCTGTGTAACCTAATACAATTTACAGTGTCTTTATACAAAGGGTATGAAGTATCCTGCTCTTGACTGACATCTAGTGAGATATTTAAAAATAAAAAATAAAGCTATTAGCTTAACATTAAACATGTAAATCAGAGTTACTATGAATTCTTAGTTTTCTACTGTTAGGAAATTCTCAAATAAGGAAGCTAGGAAGAGATTAAATGATTTACATGATTTGTTTATAGCCTCTGAGAAATTATACCTGAGAAGGAATAGAATGTAGTAAATTCTTAGCTTAAGTATTATTCCTCTTTTATGTTTCACTTATGTTTCTGATTTAATGTTAGAGCTTAGAATATGAAATCTTTCTTTTGATAATTTTCATAGTAAAAGCTGTGCTACTCATATGTAAAACTTTTTATTTAAAATATTGCTTACAATCACAGAATTTGAGAGCCAAAGAAGACCTTGGTGGTTTAGTCCAATTCCCTCATTTCTTGAGATAAAAACTGTCAGTTTCAGAGAAGTAAAGTGATCTTACCCAGTATCATACAACTTACTAGTGCCAGATCTTGAATTAGAACCCACAGCTCTTGGCTCTTCATCACTTTGTTTCAGGTAAAGGAAAGAGTTATGCATACTTTGGATTCAGTTTGAAGCTTTTATTTATTTTTCAAGGAAACTATGAATATTAAGACTTAAATTATTATTTCCTTAGAATATAGTCACCTGTATATATGTTTTAAAATGAATTAGTATAATGTTTATAAATCTCCTGTTTCATTTAATTTTGACTTAAATGTTATACCAGTTTAAACATGAAATTTAAAAATGTTTATTTTACAGGCAACCACACCTCCAAATCAAGGAAGGCCAGATTCTCCCGTCTATGCTAATCTTCAAGAACTGAAAATATCCCAGTCTGCTCTTCCTCCACTTCCTGGGAGCCCGGCAATTCAGATTAATGGAGAATGGGAAACTCATAAAGACAGCTCAGGGCGTTGCTATTACTATAACAGAGGAACACAGGAAAGAACTTGGAAACCACCTCGTTGGACTCGGGATGCAAGCATTAGCAAAGGAGATTTCCAAAGTCCAGGGGATCAAGAGGTATGAGTAATTAAGGAATCAACTGCAAGTTACCAGATTTTCTCTTTTCATTTTTCAGAAACCAAAGAAGTAAATAGTTTTGTTTCTTACTGTCAGCATGTTAAAACACTTGAATCGCTAAGATCATTAAAAATTCTTTCCAGGCTTTGCTAATATTAATGCTAGCTACTTTCTAATCTCTGACTAATAGACAGCTGCTAACCTGATACTGTGCGTACTAGTTCCAGACCTGGGTTTAAGTTGTCTAGTGCCAATGCACTCCCTTATGCCTTAGAAGATACTATTTCAGTTGTTACTGCACAAGCTGATGATATTTTAAATTAAATTTAATTCAGTTTTTTAAGAGAGAGAGTCTTGCTGTATTGCCCAGGCTGGAGAGCAGTGGTGCAATGGTATCTCACTGTAGCCCCAAACTCTTGGGCTTAACCGATCCTCCACCTCAGCCTCCCTAGTAGCACGTGCCATTGGCTAATTTTTTAAAACTTTTTTTGTAGAGATGGGGTCTTGCCGCCTGACTTCAAGCAGTTACCCGTGTCTCAGCCTCCCAAAGTGCTAGGATTACAGGCGTGAGCCACTGCACCTGGCTGTCCAGTGACATTTTTTAGAAAAAAATAGAACATATGTGATGTGACCCAGCAAAATAAATAGAAGTGATATTTTTCTCTCTTGGCTTAGTATGGCTACCAGACTACTTCCCATTTTTTCTCTTTGTCAATCAGTGATACAAGACCATTGTTTTACTTATATATGAAGGAAATAATTATAATTCCTTTGCTGCAGTGGACTCATTCTGTTAAGTCTAACAATTCACTTTAAAATCATTATTTTCTCTAACAAGTCTCTGTACTCTTTTTCTTCTTCTGGTTTCACCTTCCTCCATACCGCTTGCAGGATGGTGCAGTAAATTGGCCAGCTGTATTTTTAGAATCACTTATCTCAGTAGTCTGGCAAGAGGCCTTGGGATTATTTAAACGTACAGGAGTAACTTGGTAGGATTGATAGAATAGAGTGAAATCTTGCCATTTGGTAGATTGGAGCCCCTCCACCTGCGTAGGACATCCTGCTCCTACAGAAAGCAGCTAGCTCATACAAATAAAAACAAGCTTCAAGTAGATAGGAGCTGGAAAAATCAGGGAACACATCTTGTATTTGGGAGACCCCAAAAGCTTTTTGTAGTTAATAACTCCTTTCTTGTCCCATTTTTCAGTTGGTTTATTTATAGCTTTAGTTTGGTAATAACTTGTGTTTTTAGTGTTTAAGTGAGAGCAAAAATAGAAAAATTGTTCATGTTTAACTATAATAAGAAAGGAAAATTTGGCTGGGCGCGGTGGCTCACGCTTGTAATCCTAGCACTTTGGGAGGCAGATCACTTGAGGTTAGGAGTTCGAAACCAGCCTGGACAACATGGTGAAACCCTGTCTCTACTAAAAATACAAAAAAATTTAGCTGGGCATGGTGTCAGGCACCTGTAATCCCAGCTACTAGGAAGGCTGAGGCAGGAGAATCGCTTGAACCCGGGAGGCGGAGACTGCAGTGAGCCGAGATAGAGCCGCTGCACTCCAGTCTGGGCAACAGAGTGAGACTCTGTCTCCAAAAAAAAAAAAAAGGGAAAATTTTATTTGAATTGTACATTAGAAAGATTTGAAAATAAAGTATCCAGTGGATCAATAATAAAGTAAAATTTTACAAATTTGGAGAATTAGGGAAAAGACTAAATTAGAGACTAAAAGAATTTAAAGTATACATAGGAACTTTTAAACGTATTTCTTAGCTATTTTAGTGAGTAGATGGGAGTGACTTCCATACAGGTTCTCAATTTACATTACTCGTCTCTGTACAAATTATATGAAGATTAATATTTCCAAAGTGACTGGAGCACATCTTCCAGTGACTTCTTGAGAAGGGTTGTGTATGGGAGGTAAAATGGAAACTGTGTGTGTATGAAAATATCTGTCTTCTGCTCTCATATTTAATTGCTAGTATTCCTGGGTATAGAATTCTAGGATGGAAACTATTTTCTCTCACAACTGTGAGGCATTTTTAACTTTAATGGGGATCTGGGTCAGCCCCTTGTTGGGGAGTCTCCAGTGTTAGAACCATTAGGTCTTTCCTTTTGGACTAATCAGAATCTCCACAGACATCTTTAGGTCTCCTGCCTATACACGGTAAGGGCTGTCTGTGTCTTGGTGTTGGCATTCATTTTGCACATGGTCCCTCAGTCTCCCTTCTTTCTGTTGGTACCCACGTCCCTATTGTATCTATTGTCCCCCCAACTCAGAATCTTAGTATTTTTCCCTTGTCAGAGGGAATAACTCTCTGTACTTCTGCTGGAGTAGGGATGGGCTGCACACCTAGCAGCCAGGTATGTAGAAGGAGATTCTGGCATTTTTAATTCTTATTTTAGTACCACTGCTTTCACTCCCCAGTTTCAGAGATACCTCATACCGTCAGTTGCCAAGCCATTTGCAGATTCTGTTCTGTAAGCTTGTCGGGTTTCTTTCTTCCCCCCCGCCCTTTGTCTGCACCATACTGATTTAGATTCTACTTTCTTCTGTGTAGATAATTGAGTTTTTTTGTTCATCTGCTTCGCTGTTCTCCCTGTTGTTGTGGGTTTACGTCATTTTAAGCATATTTCGCTGTTGTGATTTTAGTGGGGTTTGGGAGGGAGCACCTGTTGGCTCTTCTGTCTTAACACAGAAGCTTATTATTTTAGTGGTTACCCTAGAACAATCATTCATAATAGGGCTGATTTTGCCTTCCAGGGACATTTGGTAAAGTCCAAAGACTTTTTTTGGTTGTCACAATGGGGAACATGCTACTGACATCTAGTGGGTAGATGCTGGAGGTGCTGCTGAGACAGGATCTTGTTAATGTTGCCCAGGATAGATTCAACGCTCAAACTCCTGGCTCAAGCAGCCTTTTCACCTCAGCTTCCCCAGTAGCTGGGACTACAAGTATGGGCCACCATGTCCAGCTTTAGCATGCGTAGTTAGTCTATGCATGAAGTTAATCACTATATTCTTGTTCCATAAAGTCATATAGGATCTATGTGTGCTGTTATGCTATTGCTGTCATATGTTATATTTCTATTTTTAGCCCCCTTGTTGTTGTTGTACATGACTCTTAAAATTAATCCTAATTTTTACCACTTTGTCTTCTCACATTTTCTTCTTCTGTCATAAATATGAACCTCTTTTGGTAGGAGACAGGGTTTTGCTCTCTTGCCCAGGCTGGAGTACAATGCTGTGGTCATAGCTTACTGCAGCCTCAAACTCCTGTGCTCAGCCGTCCTCCTGCCTCAGACTCCTAGGTAGCTGGGACTACAAGCATGAGCCACGATGCCTGGCTAATTTTTAAATTTTTTGTAGATATGGGATGTCACTGTGTTGACCAGGCTGGTCTTGAACTCCTGGACTCAAGTGATCCTTGCACCTTGGCCTCCCAAAGTACTGGGATTACAGGCATGAGCCACTGTGCCCAGCCATAATTACATGCTTTTAAATTCCTTCATGAGGGTCTGTTAGTAATAGAATCTTAATTTTTGTCTGAAAATTTATTTTACTTTTACTTTTGAAGAACATTAATATATAGTTCTAAGTTGACTATTTACTTGTTTGTTTTTCCTTGTTCATTAAAGATTTTATTCGCACATTCTCTGGCTTCCATTGTTGATGCTGAAAATTCGGATGTCAATCTGATTGTCTTTTCTTTAAGCATAGTTTGTTTCTTTTTTTGGCAGCTTTAAAGATCATGTGTCTATATTTTTACTGTGATGTAGCTGGGTGAAGGTATTTTTATTTTCTCTGAGGGCTTTGTTGGGATTTCTGAATTTGAGGAGTCCTGTCTTTGATCAATTCTGGAAAGTTCCTAGCTATAACTGTATATAGGCTTGCCCCCATATTCTCTTTCTTCTTACTCTGGAACCTTGATTAAATGAATGTTTAATCTCACGCTGTTCATCCATGTCTCTCTGTTTATTTTCAGTATTTCAAGATCCAGCTTCTGTTTGGTATTTTTCTCTTTATCTATACCTTTGTTTGATGTTAAGTCAATCCTTGAATTTTAAAAAGTATTTGTTTAGGGGAGTTTCGTGATATCACTGCTTTGAAAAGTTTTAAATCTTCAAAAATTTAAAAGAACAGTACAGTGAACATTATATGCCATGTACCATTCATCTAGATTTACCAATGGTTAAAATTTTGCCACGTTTGTTTTATTTCTCTCTCTCCCTTCATCTCCCCAAACACACATACACATGTGTGTGTATGAGTGTTTTGAAGCAGATAATATATTTTATTCCATAAGTATAAGGACATGTTCTGGCAAAACCACAACTCATTTATCATACCCAAGACATATAATATTAGTATGTTATTTCCTACATGATTAGTATTCATTGTTTCTCAGTTGTCAAGTAATATTCTTTATAGTTTTTTTTCCCTGCTGTGAAGGATCCAGTGAAGATTATATATTGCATTTATTTGTTGTAGCTCTCTAGTCTTGTTTTCTATTTTATTTTTGTTAATTTCTGTACATAAAGTTTTAGAGAGTCTGATTATACTGTTTTTCTGCTGACTCTTACTCAGGGTGTTTTGAGAGTGTATCTGTTTTAATGTGAGGTTATAGTTGTTGGAAATTTGTAAGTAGGAAGTCTTTAATGCTGGGGTTGAAGGTAGGTTCCTTCAAAGGTAAGTCTCTTCTGATGGATGCTTAGGGAAACTATGAGTATTTAAAAGTACATCTTTAGCTTTAGTTTTTACAAGCCACCCAGGTAGTATTAATAGTAATTTGGATTTCATGAAGACTTTTGTGGCTAGAGAATCCCCTTATTTTCCCCAATTATTGGGGAAAATTTCTGTGATTTTCCTAGTGTGAAATAAAGGGGCAAGATTTGTTCATGGTTCACCCATAATTTGTGAGTATAATTCTTTGGCGTTCCCAGCTCTGTATTGTGGGACAGCCTTTTAGACTTCCTGCTTTTGGTAATCCTGAGTTCAGTTCTCTAACACTCCTGCATGGTCTTGAACAGTAACATTTTAGTTTGGGGTCTGTCAAATGCCTTCAAGAAGAAAGCTGGTCTTTTTTTCTTCGGCTTGACTCTGTTGATTCTTGTTTCCACTTAGCTTTTGACCTCTGAGTATTTCTTAATTAGCCTTTTGTTCATAGATTATTTAAAACAACATTTTATGTAACATTTTTAACTGTTTCTGTTCAGATATCAATTGAGATACCTACCTGCCATGCTTCTATAAATGGAACATCTGTCATAGCCCCCTCATATTTGTATAGGATACATTTGTTGCAGAATATATCCCAAAGTTACTGAATCGGTTACACCTTTGAATTAAGTTTTTAGGTATAGAATAGTTAACATCTATAGAATGCTTGCCAAAAATTATCTTAACTTTTACTTAACTGCCATTAAACAACTATTTTTCAGTAGAGGATATCCAGATCTTAAAGCCTGGTTCTGTAGTATAATATAAAGCATATAAAGATATTGGAGGTTACTTTTCATGGTAGAAGAGAACATCATATTTACTGTGCAAAAGTTGGAAAATTATGATGAGAATTTTGTTAGCTAGAAAGTCGTATCTTTGAAAAATTGATTCTGTGATTTTGTTTCTTAAATTAATGTTACTAATTTGATTGCCATTTTTGTTTCTAAAAGTTTTATTGCACTCTTCTTGTCTGTGAGCTTGCATTTTAAGTTGCTTCAATTAAATAAAAATAAACTCCTGATTTTTGAATTAGGTTTTCAGTGTTTAAAAAATGTTTCTGTTGTAAAACATATATAATTCACTTTATGCAGTGCTTCTGTAAAGCTATGTTTTTGTGAACATATTAATATTAGAATCTTAATATCTTTAACTGCAGTGTTGAGAATCTACCCATCTTAGTGTTTCAGACCAAATTATGATGATAGAAAATATAGTATGAATGAATAAGTTTTACTTGCTGAAACTATTTTACCTGGAGGTGATAGGAAGGGTCATTTGCACATGAGTGCTAACCTAATAAATGATTCTTAAATGAATGACTTTTAAGTGCAGAAAGCAAATTGCCATTTAGTCATATTATGGTCCCTCTTGTCAATAGGCATCAAAAGTTTCTAAATTTTCCTAGTCTTCTAATTTGTTTCTCTCATGTGTCTGCAGTTTATCATGTATACCCATATTATTTTATTTTCTTCTCCCCCTCCCCACCTTCCCCCCCCTTTCCTCCCCCTCCCCTCCTCTTCTCCCCCTCCCCTCCTCCCCATTCCCCTCCTTCCCCTTCCCTTCCCTTCCCCTTCCCCTCTTCCCCCTCCCCCTCCCCTCTTCCCCCACCCCCTCCCATCCTTTTCCCCCTCCCCTCCCCCTCCCCATCCTCCTCTTCCTCCTCCTCCTCCTCCTTCTTCTTTTGAATAAAAAATGGAGATGAGGTCTCACTATGTTGCTCAGGCCGGTTTTGAGCTCCTGTACTCAAATGATCCTCTGGCCTTGGCCTCCCATATGCTAGGATTATAGATGTGAACTATCGCTTCTGGCCCCTATATTATTTTCATACAGAATTTTTTATTTGTCTCTCTGTATTGTGTTTGAATTTGCTCAATGTTAGTTTTTCTTGTTTTGAAATTTAGTTTCCAGTAGTCTTTAATAAGCATTTGATTGAATGAGTTAGGAAAATTTACCACTAAATTATAATACAAATTATAGAAAAATAGTCCGAGATATCTTTATTTAGCAATGTTGTTTGCCTTGCATGTGGCTATGTGCTTGTGGTACATGAGGGGGAGCTCAGTCTAATGTAGTTCCCTCATCTCCTCCCTTGTTTACACGTACATATGTGTACACATGCCTACTCCTTTTTAAACTTGATTTCAGCCAAAAGCAACATTAAATGACATTCGAGCTCTCCTTAGTCTGAAAATACTGTTTTTAGTTTTATTGTGATGAATTTTTCTAGGGTTGCACTAATGTGATAAAATAACCACTGTTAATTTTACCTCACCTCTTACAATGTACTATTTAAAGACATCAATTTACTTTCAAAATCAAATATTCAAATATATTTAAATTATCTTAGTACTTATACTCAAGTAAAATTGATTTATTAGATTTTCAGCCAATTCATATTTATATTCAAAGAAGAAAAATCCTTATGTTTCTGACTATTTGTAGCTTCTTTCATCCGAAGAAAACTACTACAGCACTTCTTACAGCCAGTCAGATAGTCATTGTGGTTCTCCTCCAAGGGGTTGGTCAGAAGAATTGGATGAACGTGGGCATACCTTATATACCAGTGACTATACTAATGAAAAGGTACATTCTTTTTTTCTCATCTAGTGTTTTTTGGCAGAATTCTCTCATAAAATAGTTGTGTACTGAAGGTTTAGTAGTATTTTAAAAAACTCATGAAAATAGTCCTCATTGTAACTTTATAATCATGCCAGTTGACAATATGAAAACTCAGTCTAACTACTGATTAATGGTTTTAAACTGCTTAGGATGATAGTGATTTTTATGCTCTTGATACCCATGGAAGACCTTTTAAGAGTAAACCTGTTGAATGCCATTTGTTTAGATTTCTTCAATAGGCATATTTCTTTATATTTTTCTGGGGGAATAGTTTTTTGGAAATGGTTTTCTCTCTGTGCCATTATCATACATCGCCTTACTGCCTATTCTCCTTTTCCTATTACAATCAAATTTATGTACAACAAAAACCATCAATCTAGTATTTTATGATTAGTTTGGAAATGAATGTTGACATTTTCTGTGTGTATTGCATCTGGTATCATTTGAGAAAGCACCTGGTTGATAGTACGTGTTCAGAGAAGATATGCTTGGGAATAAATGGGGCTCGGCTTTTATCCCTCTTTCCTGACTCAATTATTTGACATTGGAACATATGGAAGCAGTTTTTTCATTTATTTCATACTCAAGTTCATATGTTTGTATTAGCAATACTTTTTTTTCCCTCGTATTCCCTGTGTTTTATTGCATGATGTTTTGTTGTTGCTGTTATTTAAATTTTACTGTGTTTGGCCATAGGAAGTAATTCCTAAAGGTTTGCATGAAATGAGGCTTTAAATGGTTTAGTTGTACATTTAATTGAAAAGCGTTTCCCTTTTGTCAGTTTCTCAAACCTGTTTTCAGAATGGGAGTGTACCTGTGTACCAGTGCATATGTACTTCTGTGTATCTTTATGTTGTATGTTGCTTGTTGTTAAGTGGTGCTTGAACAACTATAGCCAGACATTGGAGGATAGAGAGGGCAAATAAAGTCATGTTTAATAATGAGTATATTTATTCTTACCAAACTTAAAATGCAAGTCTATTAGTATAATTAGTTAGAAATTTTTGTCACATGCCAGGCGCAGTGGCTCACACCTGTAATCCCAGCACTTTGGGAGACCAAGGCAGGCGGATCATCTGAGGTCAGGATTTCGAGACCAGCCTGACCAACATGGAGAAACCCTGACTCTACTAAAAATGCAAAACTAGCCAGGCGTGGTGGCACATGCCTGTAATCCCAGCTACTCGGGAGGCTGATGCAGAAGAATTGCTTGAACCCAGGAGGCGGAGGTTGTGGTGAGCCAAAATTGCACCATTGCACTCCAGCCTGGGCAACAAGAGCAAAGCTCTGTCTAAAAAAAAAAAAAAAGAATTTTTTGTTGCAGTGTTACTGAGCAAGTAGAATAAAATTCATAAAAATTAAATCTAGTATCTCTGATGGTAGTAGCTTAAACTTACTTTTATTTAAATTTAATAACACCTGTTCTGTTTTTATAGTGGCTCAAGCATATTGATGATCAAGGTAGGCAATATTACTACAGTGCAGACGGATCTCGGTCAGAATGGGAATTGCCAAAGGTAATAAACCTTGACACCGAATTTCTATTTAAAAATAGTAGATGAAGTAATAACCTGGAGATGGTTTCAGCAGATTTATTGTAAAGTCTTTATTATACTTTTACAAAGTAGGAAGAATAATTTTTTCAGAATTCACTGGGAATACTGTGAGTGGTGTAAATTTTCTAAGATGTACAGGTATCTTCACTGTGTGATACCGATTATTCCTATTCAGAATATCTTTCAGGTAAACTTGAAATTGGCCTTTCCTTATTCTTGGAAATAGGAATTCTCTTGAATACCAATAATGTCATCTTATATCTAGTTGTGTTGAGTATATTGATTTTTCTACATAAAGTTGTTCTTATATTTAATCATTTTTTAAGAGAAAGAAAAGTAACTCAGTATTCAAGTTTATCCTCTTATGTAAATGTGTGTATGATTGAGCCACTCATTGGCTGAGATATAGGCAACGTGTGATAAGATGTGCTTACGGGCCGGACGCGGTGGCTCAAGCCTGTAATCCCAGCACTTTGGGAGGCCGAGATGGGCGGATCACAAGGTCAGGAGATCGAGACCATCCTGGCTAACACGGTGAAACCCCGTCTCTGCTAAAAAAAAACAAAAAACAAAAAACTAGCTGGGCAAGGTGGCGGGCGCCTGTAGTCCCAGTTACTTGGGAGGCTGAGGCAGGAGAACGGTGGGAACCCGGGAGGCGGAGCTTGCAGTGAGCTGAGATCCGGCCACTGCACTCCAGCCTGGGTGACAGAGCAAGACTCCGTCTCAAAAAAAAAAAAAAAAAAGATGTCCTTATGATTTAGCTGGACATCTCATTTCTGGACAAGTGTACCAGGGCTGAGTTTATCTAAGGTGGTAGGTTTCAGAGTGGTCATATGTACATCGCTGTTGGTGCTTGAGATAATTTTAAGTGATACATGAACAAACATTTGAATTTTAATTGGTGCATTATTTTAATGTTCTAGAAAACAGCTGTTAATTAGCAGACAAATATGTGGTGTCAGTTGTTACATATACTTTAGTTTTTAAAATTTGTGTTTTCCCCAAAGTAAGTCAATTTAAAGAAGAATATTAATAGTATAAATGAAACATGGATATAGAAAAAATCACTAGATGTTACTAAATTGACAAGTTGGGAAACACTAATCTAGTAAACTAGTGTTAATAGTGCTTTCTTCTATATGTGAATGCTACCTGGCCTTTAATTATTTTATGAAATTCTAAGGCTTGATATGGATAGGATGAAAATGAAATACATATCCTGTAATTGATTTTTAAGAATACCTTTGTGAGTCTGAGTTGACCGAGTAGCAGAAGAGAGCTCCGTTGTAATTGACGGCTTTTACAATTTTGTAATCTCATGGAACAATGTGTAGGTGGCTATAATGGAAAAGTTCATGGGTGTGGGGGATGAGGAGATAGATAAAGGAAATACTGGTGCCTTTGATTAATTTGTTGATGAAGCATAGCCTCAGAATTTTCTTGTAGTTTAAAAAACTTGTCACATCTTCAGATAAGCATTTTTTGATCCTTTATCACATGTTTTACATAGGTACTGACTTTCTCTTTGCTCAGCTCAGCAGGAAAAACTATTCCATATTTTAAATGACTTTATTGTTTAAATTAATTATACTTTCCAAATTAGGAGTCATATTAAAATTTACATTTGTACAATAAGATTGTTTTTAAAAATACTATTTTCAGCTTAACATATTAGTATTAGTGAAAATAATTTTTATATTTTAATTATTAGAGCTTCTGTATAAAAAGTTATGAAGATATTAATATTACCACATTGTGGTTTTACTTCATCAATCATAAAATACCATGAATGAAAAAGATCCAAATAAAAAGTCTATGGAAAAGTGCCACAAATTGTGTATTTCAGAGTTGAATGTTTTATCTCATTACTCTTTAAAATTATGAAACGTAATTCAAAAAACATTTGTGGATTTTTTTCAATTCTCATTATTATTAATTTGTATTTTTAGAATGTGATTCTGAAGATAAAACTTTATTTACCCTTGAAACTTTGAAGTTGTGCCAGGCAGTCAGAACTCTGTAATATTTTTAAGAACCGTAGCTTAGCAGTTGTGATACTCTAGCAACAGTTTTTTAAAGTTAAATTTTATAAAAAGTTAAATAACCCACCGTTTTATTTTCCAAATATTTCATTGTCTTCCAATAAAACTTTTAAGTGGGAAAATGATACCTCAAGCTTAGTAAGACTGTTACGAACTTTTAGGGGAAAGGAGATAAACATAATAAGATAAACAATTTATTTTATTAATGTGCTGGGAAAAAGTAGTAGAATACCTCAGATACTACTTTTCAAAATTGTTACCATTTATAAAAAAACATATATAGTGATTAATTTGGAAAGAAGAATTTTATGGATCATGATGGCCAAAATATGTAATAACTTATATGTTGGGGTAAAAATATTGTTTTGAGGGATGTAATTATTCAGTATTGAAAACTGTATATAACAGGGATTGGTTCTGTTAGGCTGTTCTAATAAGTGTTATGCTTATAAAATACGAGCTCTGATTTCCACTTGAAGGAACCAGAAGAAAAATCTGCTCAAAGTTTAGTTCACTGAAAACGATTTAGGTTATAGAAGACCAATCTTTTATTAATATAATAATTAAATAAACAGATTAATTTTTTTGTTCCACTTGACAGATTTGAATTGTACCTCTTACCAGTACCTCAAATACCAGTTGAGTTTTTGGAGGACTCGTCTGCTGTGTCTTTCTTCACAGTGGTTTCTGATTCCCTAGAGTAATGACATCGGTCACAAGGCTGCTTTTGAGTGATTTGTCCCAGGTCAGGGTCCTTTGAAGGGAGAGATTCCCAGGATAGCCTAATATCAGGAACAATTTGGAGCCTTAACTGATAGCTAAATATTCCTATTGGGTTTCTTTATAACTCAATTATATAATTTCCTTGGTCAGAAGAACTATAGGCTGTGTTAGGAAACCTGTTTACTTTCAGAGATGCCTTTAATGAAAAAAAGAAGAGAGGCAAGAGACTGAATAATATCAAGACCTCAAAGGGTATTTTACAGCAATGGAAATGTGTGCTGATTGTGACCAGCGTTGAATCTTCAGTTTTGTGATGTTATTTCATTTTCTGCTACCATTTGCTGCTTAGCATAAAGTGTCAGAACGTCTTCACAGTTTCTTTAACTGTCAATTAAATTGGATATGAAGAGGTTTGAATTAAATACAGTGGAAAGGAGGAAATAAGGAAAAATGTTGTAGAGTCACTATTTCATAGATTGTTACTGAATGATAAAGACAACTCCAGGTTACATTCTGCATTCTAAGCGACTTAGCACTTACTAGTAAGTCTAAGATAAATCTGTTAAGCTTGTAACCATGCAGATACTAAAATTTAATTTACTATTTTCTGAACACGTCTTTGGTGTTCAGTGTTATGTAATATGTTTTGATGAATGCAGATACATAGGATATGGTCTTTACCCTAAAAATTTTTGTTGTAAGTTTGGAAAGAAGAAACATGTTCATATGACAGCTGAGTAAAAAAGAATACATATATATAAATACACACACTCTGGGTTAGGTGTAGGGGAAGGGAACCACAAAACTATTAGGAAGGAGGATTGAGAGAAAGAAATAAAGGAGAGTAAATGAAGAGAGAGAAAACAAAATATTCCCCACTTAAAATGAAGTCTGCTGTTCAATATTTCAAATAAAATACATGAAGAAATCCAATGCTGTTATTATAGACATAAGAAAAATCAAGAATCAGAACATGATATTCACTCCAGATGAAAGTAATGTTCTTTTTTTTTTTTTAAGACGGAGTCCCGCTCTGTCGCCCAGGCTGGAGTGCAGTGGCACGATCTTGGCTCACTGCAATCACCACCTCCCACGTTCAAGTGATTCTCCTGCATAGCTGGGATTGTAGGCATGTGCCACTACACCTGGCTAATTTTTGTATTTTTAGTAGAGATGGAGTTTCACCATGTTGGTCAGGCTGGTCTCGAACTCCTGACCTTGTGATCCGCCCACCTTGGCCTCCCAGAGTTCTGGGATTACAGGCATGAGCCACCATGCCCAGCTGAAAGTAATGTTCTGAATAATTTAATAAAGGCTTAAAATTATGCTGTGGATGATCAGAATTAAATGAAGGCTTTCATTTAAAAAGAACAAGAAATTAGGAAAAATAAAAACATACATGAATAGGTAAATATGATAAAGAATAAAATAGAAATCTTCAAGATGAAAAAACATAGTTACATAAAAAATGCAGTCAGTAGTATAAACTTTAGACAGGGACAGAAATCTAACAAATATGAAAGCATAGTTAAGAAAAATAGAGGATGAGTTGAAAGTTTTCTATATTCATATATTAGGAATTCTAAAAGAAGAGAATGGAAGAATGGTGTAGAAACAATATTTGAAAATATAATTTCTAGGAATTTTCTAAAATTGGAAGAAGACACTAATCTTTAACTAGAAAATATGCTTTGAATACTGTCAAGGATAAATACAAATAAATCAACATGTCAACAAATTTTGCTGGATCTGCAGAACTTCACAATAAGGAGACAATCTTTTTTTTTTTTTTTTTGAGGCAGAGTCTCACTCTGTCACCCAGGCTGGAGTGCAGTGGCGCGATCTCGGCTCACTGCAAGCTCCGCCTCTTGGGTTCACACCATTCTCCTGCCTCAGCCTCCCAAGTAGCTGGGACTACAAGCGCCCGCCACCTCGCCCAGCTAGTTTTTTGTATTTTTTAGTAGAGACGGGGTTTCACTGTGTTAGCCAGGATGGTCTCGATCTCCTGACCTCGTGATCCGCCTGCCTCAGCCTCCCAAAGTGCAGGGATTACAGGCATGAGCCACCACGCCCGGCCAAGGAGACAATCTTAAAAGCCATCACAGAGCAGTAGATGGCATCATTGGATCCATTATGACTCTAGTATTAGTTCTTTGTGGTGGCCTCCCAAATTGTCCTGTCATTAACTGAGTTCAGCTGTTCTGGGATGTGACAAATATGACACAAGGAGAGTATCAAAATGGGTTTGTAGTCAGGGCTTGCTCTTGGACCTCTGCCATTGCCACGAGAAGAATGTGCCCAGGCTAGCCTCCCAGTCCCAGGAGGGGGATGAGGGACAGACTTGTCCTGATGAGCCCTTCTAGATCAGACAATTTTTAGCCAACCCTAAAATCTGTGGTAATACATGATCAACATTTTAAGCCAAGTAAAGCACACTGTCTCTGTTTATTATACCATACTGTGTTCCAGGTGAACACCACAAAAGCATATCCTTCTGCATGATGTACTGTGCATAACGTGTTATGAAGCCCAGTCGGTCATCCCTAACCGGCACTATTGAAACAGCACTCTCCCGCTCCCTGCCTGGGTACTGTGGAGACTGGGGTGGAGCCCTGTTGACTAGACCCACAGTGTATGCAAGGAACCCTGTGATTCGTCCTCCCTATGCACTAAATGAACAACAGCAACAAGGCAACACCCCGTCCTATCCCAAGCAGTGTATGGGAAGAGGATTGTGGAGAGGAAGGAGCCAGAGAAAGGGATTTCTAAACTGTGTGTAAGGTCCTAGACATTACTCCCAGTGGCCTACACATGAAAGCAACCAGAATTAGCATAGCAAAATCTTTGAGAACTGAAACGTGGTGTGGAGTACTGCCCAGGTTTCAGACTGGCCTCTAGGTAGTGCACAAACAGGGCAGATCAGAACAGCAATGAAAAGATTTTTAAAATGAAATTGACGTTTGAACTATGGGCCATAAAAGCAGGCCGAGATGTGCATTCTGGACGTAAATGGGGTTCACCACCTGTTAAAATATGTTTAAATGGAAGCCAAAGTCTTATAGTACTCAAAACATCCAAATATAACCTAGAATTACTTGTCATACCAAGAACCAGGAAAATCTGAACTTGAATGAGAAAAGACAGTAGGTTGGTGACACACCAGGATGACAGGAATGAATTATCCCATAGGATTTTAAGTCAGCTGTCATAAAAGTGCTACAGGAAGCAATTATAAACACACTTGAGATAAGTGAAGAGGTTGGAAGTCTCAGCAAAGAAATGGAAGATATACAGAAACAACAAAGGTAAATCCTAGAGCCAAAAATCAAATACTGGATGGCTCAATAACGGAATGGAGGTAAAAGAGGAGAGTTCATGATCTTGAAGATAGGTTAGTAGGAATTTTGGCCAGGCACCGTGGCTCAAGCCTGTAATCCCACCACTTTGGGAGGCCGAGGCGGGCAGATCACGAGGTCAGGAGATCAAGACCATCCTGGCTAACCTGGTGAAACCCCGTCTCTACTAAAAAATACAAAAAACTAGTCGGGCGAGGTGGCGGGCGCCTGTAGTCCCAGCTGCTCGGGCGGCTGAGGCAGGAGAATGGCATGAAACTGGGAGGCAGAGCTTGCAGTGAGCTGAGATCCGGCCACTGCACTCCAGCTTGGGCGACAGAACGAGACTCCCCTCTCAAAAAAAAAAAAAAAAAAAGAAATTATTTAGTCTGAACAACGGAGAGACAATAGATTTCTAAAACAAAATGAACAGTGCCTCAGAGACCTGTGGGAAAATACAAAAGAGATAACCTTCCTTTTCATTGAAGTTCCAGAAGGAGAAAGGAAAGAATGTGAGGCAGAAAAATAATTTGAAGAAGTAGTGTTTGAAAATGCCCCCAAACCAACAGATTCAAGAAACTGAATAAACACTAGATAATGTAACCCCAAAGAAATCCATATCCAGGCTCATTGTAATCAAAATTTCTGAAAACTAAAGACCCTCACCCTCGACCCACAAAGTCTTGAAAACCCTTCAGTGAAACAACACATTACCTTTAGGATAATAATTTGAATGAAGTGACTTGTCCGAAGCCATGGAAGCCAGAAAGAAGTGGCATAACATTTTTCAAATACTAGAAGAAAAGAACTGTGAACCCTTCTACACCCAGCAAAAATATATCCTTCAGGAATGAAAGTAATATAAGGACATTTTCAGAATAAAACTAAACTTAAGATTTATCCCCAGCAGTCTTGCTTTCAAAGAGTTGCTGTAGGAAGTCTTTCAAACAGAAGGGAAGTGATTAGAAAACTTGCAATATCGGGAATGAATAAGGAACAACAGAAAGGGTGAATATCTGAGGGGACTTTTGTCCTGGGTGTTTAAAATTGTCTTTGACATTTGAAACAAAAATTGTAACATTTCTGAAGTAGTCCTGATATGCAGTAGTGATATTTGGGACAACTGTTTCAAAAAGAATGAGTAAAGGGATGTCATTTTTAGTAGGGTTTCTGTATTCCACTTGAAGTAGTAAAATGTTGATACTAGTAGACTGATAAATTATGTATATTGTAATCCCTAGAGCAAGCACTAAAAAAGTATAGCGAGAGGCTCAAGGAACTGTATATATATTAAAATATAATAGTAAAAATTCTTCAGGTAGCCCACAGGAAGGTAGGAAAGGAGAAACAGACAGAAAATTAATGATAAAATGCCAGACTTATATCCTAACATTATAAATAATCACATTAAATGTAAATGCTCTAAACACACCTGTTAAAAGATTTGCAAAATGGATGTAAAACCACTATGATCCAAGAATATGCTTCTGTAAGGAAATCACTGTTCTTTATTTTTTTGAGACAGACTGTGTCACTCTGTCGCCCAAGCTGGCATGCAGTGGCAAAATATCGGCTCGTGGCAGCTTCCGCCTCCCAGGTACAAGCTATTCTTGTGCCTCAGCCTCTTAAGTAGCTAGGCCTACAGGCTTGCGCCACCAAACCTGGCTAGTTTTTGTATTTTTAGTAGAGACAGGCTTTTAATCTCTACTCAAATTCCTGACCTCAGGTGATCCACCCATCTCAGTCTCCCAAAGTGCTGGGATTACAGGCGTGAGCCACCGAGCCCAGATGAAAATCACTTTCTTATAATGACACATTATGCTAAGGGTTATCTATTAAATAATCTGCAGTAAATCTCATACTTCATGGCGAGATTACAGAAGCTTTCCCATTAGAGTTAGGGACTAGACTAGAACATTTCTATCACAGCTTCTAGTCAACAATTAAGAAATGGAAAGAAATAATGGAATTAAGAAGGAAGAGATGCAATAGGTTATTATTATTATTATTATTATTATTATTATTATTATTAGAAAATCCCAAGAGAACCTACAAACTTAAAACTGATGAGAGTTGAGCAAAGTTGCTGGATATAAAATTAACATGAAAACTACCCATTTGTCTAGTAAAAAGTGAGTTTGAAAATGTGATAGCAATGAAGATAATATTTACATTAGCAGCAGTAGCAACAAGAGTTGTAACTAAGAACATGTTTATTAAAGGTCTGTAAGATTTTAATAAAGAAAATTTCAGAGCAGAATAAAGGAAGACCCAAATAAATGGTGTAGCATACCATCATGATCTTGGATTGGGAGGCTGAGTTTTATAACAATGTCCAAATTAATCTACAAGTCCAGTGTGTTTCCATTTAATATCCCTTCCCTCACTTTTTTTGGGAATGGAACCTAAAATTTGTATTTGCAAACAAATAACCGTAAAGAGTCAACATATTCCTGAATACAGAGTAGTTGGTGGTTAGGGGACAGGAGAGAGAGAGTTCCTGCTATGGTAATTAAGTTGGGATAGTAAGGGCACGTGTATAAAGCTCAGACGTGGCATTACGAATCAGTGGGGTTAGGGAGACTTTGGCTCTACAACAACAAAAAAACCAAGTGTGCTGGCATGTGCTTGTAGTCCCAGCTACTCAAATGTCTGGAACAGGAATATCTCTTGAGCCCAGGAGTTCAAGGTTGCAGTGAACTCTGATCATGCCACTGCACTCCAGCCTGGGTGACAGAGAGGAACCCTTTCTCAACAAACAAACAAACAGACAAACATTGGTTTGTGTCATCTGAGATGCCGCAGCAACAACTAAAAAGAAAACAAATCAGTGGGGTAAGCATGGACTAAGTAAGAATGTTACTAAGATTATTGGTTTTCACATGATAAAAATGAAAATAAATGTAGATCTTGACCTCACTTCATGCTAAATGATTAATTTCAGTTAGATTAAAGATATAAATATAGCAAGTAAAACTTTAAACACTGTGGAAGGATATATCAAAGAATATCTTTATCTACAGAGTAGGCAAGATTTCTTGAACAAGACTCAAGGCTACTATAAAAGGAAAGATTGACAGATGTGACTACATTAAAATTAAACAAAACACCTTCTCTATGTAGAAGATGTCATAAACATAAGGGAGAAGCTGGGCTATAGACTAGGGAAAGATATCTTCAACTCACATAGCTTAGAAAGGTTTAGAATCCAGAATATGTAAAGAACTTACTAGTTCATTTTGAATTTAATTTTTGGTTTAGGTTTTTAAAATAATGCTTAGTAGAAGTAGAAAAATTAATTTTATTTTATTTTATAAATTATGATAGTTAATATTTATTGATAATGTGCTACTCTTTTAATGTTATTCTTTAATACTTTGATCCTCAGAGCAACTCTGTGAATGAGATGATATTTCTGTTTTATCTACTTCGCAGTTGACAAAACTTAGACCGACGGAGATTAAATATTTTGCCAAAGATAACACCTTGGTCTGTGTAACACCAGAGTCTGTGATCTTCTCAATTGTGCCACAGTTCTGGTTAAAGATGAGAAAACTGAGTCTAGAAAATGTATGGAGATGTCATATGATGAACTTTGCCTAACAGTCTTTGTCATTTGGAGCCAGGATGTTTGGATTCCACTTTCATTTCTATTGTTTATGAAGTGGTTTTTGTGTTTTTTGCTTTGTTTTGTTTTAGTATAATGCTTCATCCCAGCAGCAAAGAGAAATAATTAAAAGTAGGAGCCTGGATAGGCGGCTGCAAGAACCAATAGTATTAACAAAGTGGAGACACAGCACCATTGTATTGGACACTAACGACAAGGTAGGACTGTTGAGATTTTTGGCAAGTTCTTTGCATTGTATTGTACAGTGAGTTGTAACTGTACTAATATTTCATGTATTTAGTAAATATTCTTTGCTAGAATATTTGATTTCTTTTGAACTAATTTAAGCTTTTGATCTGCATGTATGTTGAAACGTTACTACATTATTTTTTCTTTTATCAAATTGACTACATTTTTATGTATTTAGCATCAGTTTGTCATGAAGTAGGTTTTGGTTTTGAGGATTTTGGTTTTTGCACAATGGACTGACTTATCTGTGGCTTACTGATCTGTGTACCTTGATACATTTGATCCTAGTAGGTGACAGATTTTTCTTGCTTATTTTAAAGTCACATTTCTGTTATCCTTTGTCTTCAGTCTCTAGGAAGTTTCATAGGGAAGACATTTAATTAATTTTCCTCATCCCAGGTAATATTGGAATTATATTCCTTTTGTTTCTCTAAATGCTCTCTGTAGAAAGCACATCTTTTATCAATCTGAGAAGTAATGTTCTCTGTTTCAAAAAAGGGTGAATTTTAATGCAAACATTAGAATGGACATTTTTAAACACTTCTTTACAAGTTACTTATTTACAGTGTGGCTTCATGTTGGGGATAAGTTGGGAACTTAGTATGAATTTGCAGAATATTAGGCATACTAATGTTGAAATGTAAAGGTTTTTTAAATCATCAGGCTTCTTGTAGCATGATTTACAGTTTTTCTGTAATTTTTAGGTGTGTTTGTGAAAACAGAATGAACTATCCCTATAGCATATTTCATTATGTTTGGATACTTTAAGTCCTAAATTCCTTTATCAATAATCTCAATTGATCAGTCAAAACAAGTATAATATTTTGGTACTACAAGTTACTATAAAATTGGTCTTTGTTGAATTTAAAGGTGGAGTGTTAGAAACAGTTTTCTTCGTGTGTGTAAGATGGACTAATAGAAAACAGTGAAAGTGGCACACCTGTTTCTAGCTTCTATTTTGTAAGGATCTTGTGTTGAATGTAGAGACCACATTAAAGGGATAACATTCTGAGTCTGTGCTGTTGAAGATATGCTTGAAAATATATTAGTGTTGAGATTAATCTAGGTAAGTAAAATACCTAGGGATTTCTAATAGGAAAAATTCACTCAACCAAGAACCAGATTACTATTAAGCATAAATAGGAATCTCCCAAATACCATATATACTGTTCTAAGGCAAATCATTGTTGAACCAACTCTACCGCCTCTTCATACTGGAACAAATAGGATGATTATTTTGATAATGTATTTAAAATTTCTTACTCCTTTTTCTTTTGTTTTCAACATCATAAAATATCAATCTTACTCCTTTTTAATCTCTCAATTCATTTTTTAAAATTATTTTTCAAGCTATTGCTTTAAATAACTCGCATGCAGTTCTTAGTACATTTCCTCTTTCATCTCCTTGTCCTAGAGTTGCGAGAATATGATTTTTTTGCAATTAGAGATTTACTTATTTTTGGTAGAATTGTCTTTTTTACCCTCCACCTTACCCTTTGCAAACAGATGCATAAGTCTGTTAACATAGGGCAGTTTTTGAGGTTTTGAAAAAGGGACTGACTACCAGAACAAACTAGCTAATATGTGATAAGGGATGAAGTGTGTATAACCTGAATTGTAATCACAGCAACCTAATACAGATGCTCTGCAACTTAGGGTGAGGTTATATCCCAGTAAACCCACATAAGTTGAAAATACCATGAATTGAAAATACCACAAGGTGAAAATGCGTGTAATACACGTAACCCACTGTACATTGTGGCTTAGCCTAGCCTACCTTAAATGTGCTCTGAACATTTACATTAACCTACAGTTGGGCAAAATCATTCAGTAACACGGTACACTGTAGAGTATCAATTATTTACCTTTGTAATCTGTTTACCCTGGTAATCAGGTGGCTGACTGGAAGCTGGGGCTACATGCCTCTGTGCAGCATCATGAGAGAGTGTCATATTGAATATTGTTAGCCCAGGAAAAGATCAAAATTTCAAGTATGTTTTCTAGTGAATGCCTATCACTTTCCCATCACCTTAAAGTTGAACAATCATAAGTCAAGAACCATCTATTACTATATAGCAAATGTTGTTGTGATGACGTCCTAATTCAGTTTACAGATAGATAACCCTGGAGGGGTGGGTGTATGTATGTGTATGTGTGAATGCATGTGTTTCTGCCTTTTTTTTCTGTTTTTAGTATAACTCTTCATAGATGTATATGATGTATATTTATATGCATATATCTAAATATAGATAAATGTATACATGTAAAATTACTTCTTGTTTATAGTAGTTATAATTGTTGCACATACATTATTACTGTATTTGTGGTTTTTATTTCTGTGGGACTGAATGTGCTATGAAAAATATAATTACCATTTTATTCAGTTACTTATTTTCTACTTTATGGATCATCACATCTTCCCTCTTTCTCATACTGTTTTACTATCAGACAGTCTTAGAATCAAAAATTGATCAGAAGTTGTCAGAAAAAAATAAGTGAGGTTTGGACCTTAAGTTAAATTTTTTTGAAGGTTTTTATTTGATGTGATTTTAATATTTTCTCCATTAATAGTGCCTTGTTTGTTTGATTTATAAGCTTGTCCCTTCAAGGGCTTCCATGTAAACTTTTACTGCTATTAGTTTCTATATTCACAAACTGTGTAGGATGTAAACCTGAAGACATTTTTCCAAATGAATAAATGTTGAGTTAATGGCTTTTGCAAGTGTTACTTAAAACAGATTCCCAGGTTCATTGACAGCACCTTCTCCAGCTTCATAAACATAGAAAACTAGAATGATACATACGTGGAGATGAATGTTCAAAGGAACTTTTTGGTTTGATAGAAAAAATTTAATAATAGGTAATGGTGTATAATTTAAAACATTCTCTTTTTCTGAAATTATTCAAAACATCTAAGGAAATGGAGAAAATTTAAGTGGAGGTGGGCTATTGCTACCAAGAAAAGTTTTTCAGTCTTACCCTCTATGAATAGTCCTATCAACATCTGTAATAGAAATCATATTCTGTGTTTTAATATTGACAAAGCAGACTGCTTAAAAAAAAAAACACGTTATTGGTTTGCTCTTATGATACTGTTGTAGGCTTAGACATTAAAACTTCTTTTTTTCTGGGGAGTTATTAATATTTAAATATTAGGTTTCTTTCTTGAATTTAAAATATCTTATTTCTAATTTTTGAAAAGTTTTCTATAAATTACCTTAAATACTAATAGCAATTTTATTTCTTATATAGCTTTTGACTAAAAATAAATTCCCATTCTGGCATTTGCCACGTTATTTCTGTGACCTTGCCTAATCCTGAGTATTTATACTTACCATACCAAGAGCAGTTAGTATCATGATTATAACGTATTTATCCGGAAGTGTTTAGGTTTTACTTATTTTAAATATGGTTGATTCAGACTGATATAACATCATGATTTTAAGGCAGCACGTATCATTTGAGTAATTCCATATGCGTTATTTAAATTAAACTGTAATTGCTATAAAAAGCGCCATATTTTATAAACTTTTAATAGTGTTTGTAGTTTTAAAATCATTACCTTATTAGCTTGGAGCTGAATATAAAACAAAAATAACAAGGAAAAAAATCTGTTATTCTCTCTTACTAAGCTCTCCCGCTGTGAGTAGAGGCAGAAAGATAATTATATAAAATAGAGTAACTTTTTTCATTACTTATTTCTTGTAGGAATCTCCAACTGCCTCAAAACCCTGCTTTCCTGAAAATGAGTCTTCTCCCTCCTCACCAAAGCACCAAGATACAGTTAGTATGATAGAAGCATATCTTATAATGTAGTTCAGTTATTTCAATCAATTTTAGCAAGTTAATTTACTCTTAATGTAATGTTTAAATTGGCTTCTATTAAATGTCATTGGTTTTTCTAAAAAATCACAATCAAAATAAGTTTAACAGTCAGATTTTATTGATTTGAAAGTCTCCCATTTGTTTAAAATATGGTATCTTACATGATTAAATTATATACCATATTTTTAAGCGATGAACTTATATTTATTTTTAAAAATAAATATAAAAATTCCCAGACAATACTATCAAATTATACTCTACTCTTTTTTCCTCAGGCCAGCAGTCCAAAGGTAAGAACCTATCCTCTCCTTCTTAATGGGCATAGACACCTTCATTTTCTGTGCCATAAAATATATTGCCAAGTCTGTGCCAGATGAATATTGGAAATAATATAGCTCAACTGTTAAGTTCTCTTAAACTGGAAAACCTCTGTGTGACTTCTCTTAAGATACCTGTCTTAACTCTGATGAAATTTTACTTGATTTCTATATTTATATTCACTCCCAGTCTTTTCTATCTGTTGCTGATCGTGCTATTCCCCTTCAATGGCTTCTGGGTTTTTTGTTGTTGTCATTGTTGTTTTTTAAATAGAGACAGGGTCACACTCTGTTGTCCAGGCTGGAGTGTAGTAGAGCCATCATAGCTCACTGCAGCCTCAACCACCTGCCCCTCCCCCACCAGGCTCAGGTGATTCTCTCATCTCAGCCTCCGTGGTAGCTGGGACCACAGGCATGCACCAGCACGCTCTGCTAATTTTTTTTTTTTTTTTTTGAGACAGAGCCTTGCTCTGTTGTCCAGGCTGGAATGCAGTGGCACGATCTCAGCTCACTGCAGCCTCCACCTCCCGGGTTCAAGTGATTCTTCTGTCAGCGTGCCGAGTAGCTGGGATTACAGGCATGCACCACAACATCTGGCTAATTTTTTGTAGTTTTAGTAGAGACAGGGTTTCACTATGTTGACCAGGCTGGTCTCGAACTCCTGTCCTCAAGTGATCCACCCCCCTCAGCCTCCCAAAGTGCTGGGATTATAGGCATGAACCACTGTGCCTGGCCCTCTTGGCTAGTTTTTAAACATTTTTATGGAGATAAGAGGTCTTGCTATGTTGCCCAGGCTGGTCTCAAACTCCTGGCCTCAAGTGATATGCCTGCCTTGGCCTCCCAAAGTGCTGGGATTACACATGTGAGCTACTGCGCCCAGCCTGTTTTCTTGTAGAATGAAGCCCTAAAATTCTTAATGAGCATGACAAGGCTGTGCATGCTCTGGCTCCTGAGTGCCTCCACCACCTCATCTCATATTTCCTTTTTCCTTCTTGCTTGTTGTCCTATCACTCCGCCCTTCTCTTAGTTCCTCAAAGGAGCCTGCCTTTCAGCTCAGGGTCCTTGTGTATGTCATTTCCTCTGCATGCTGAAACATTCTCCCCCACATCTTTGCCTGGTTAGCTTCTATTCATTCATCAGGGCTTAGTTTGAACTTTACTTCCTCAGAGAATTTTATTCTAATTCTCTAGGTTAGGTAAAGTTTTCCTATAATACTCCTCATAGTATTTGATTATATATTATTCGATTACATAAAATAACTTGTCATTATTTATTCCTTATAGGAACCTCCAATTCTCTATTAATGTCTGTCTTCCCCAACCAGACAGAGTAAAGCTTCATTAGAGCAGAAACAGTTAGCCCAGTACCTCCCACAGTGCCATATAATAGCTCCTCAGTAAATACTTGTTGAATAAATAAATGTTAAAGCTTTTTAAAAGACAAACTTTTATTATGGCTTCTCTAGTTTATGAAATTATGACACACTGTCATTGATTGGGACACTTCAGATTTCTTAGAGGTAAAGATTTTCACAGACACTGTTTCATTTTTCTAACTTTTTCTCCATTCCCTAGTGTAATCTGGTCTTTTTGGTGCTAATCGGGGGTTGTACACATTTCCTTCTGATGTTGGCTTAGGCAGTACCCCTGCCTAGAGTGGGCCTTGCTTTTTCTATACATAGTTAAATCCTGTACCTCCATCAAGATGGACCCTTCCAGAAGACTTTGTCAGACTAACCGTTAATGCTCTCTTATCTCTGAACTCTCAAGTCACTAATTGCATTTAATAAGTGCAAGTTATTATATGTACTTCTAGTCTCCCTACCAGGTGTTAAACTCCTAAGTTTAAATAGAGGACAGATACTTACCTTTTGCAGTATTTGCACAGTACTGGGTACATAAACATTATATAACGATAAAAGTGAACATGATTTTGGTGGTTTTGGCAAGAATTGCCATATGAATCTAAGCCACTGTTACTACAGTACTCTAATCTGTCCATCTAGAAAAGTAGAAAACCCTTTAAAACTATTTTAAATGTGGGTAATACACAGTTCCCACAAAGATCTTTTACGTATTATTTTCATTTTGTTAAATGAGAATTCCTAAGTAATCCTAGAAACAAAATTTTTTAAGTGTTCCACATGCGGTTACAAGGACTGTTTGCACATTATTTCACCACCCATTGATCCATTTTCTGAAGTTTGACAGCAGCTAGACCATGCCGGACTCACAGTACCCTCTGATGGCCATCACAGGGAACTGCCTCACCAATGTTTCTTCTGTTTCAATCTTTTTTTACCTTTAGGTGAACAAAACAAACTGCTGTGTTAATTCTACCAGAGGTGGTTCTGTTTTTCCATTACCAGACAGCATTCCTTTTTTCCTGAATGCTCTGTCCATGCTGTTGTGCCCTCCTATTGAGGCTTCTGCCCTCTGGGATGTCTCTTCACTCACTCTGCCCTCTGGTTCCTCCTCTGCACTTGCATAGCTTCTAGCAGTCTTGCCTCTCTTTCTCATTCTTACCCAGTTACTACAGGGAGATATTTCCCTCTTTCCTTGCAAGTTAAAATCTGATTGGTATAAAGGCTTAGTGATAAGAAGGAAGCTACAGATTTAGAAGTGGAAATTATATCATCATTATTTTTAGTTCCCTAATGTCTCTTTAAAAATCCCTGCAAATTGCTCATCTATCTCTTTTAATGAAACCACATTTAAAGTTTCATCCCTTAACATAAATTTTAAACATGTTAACTTTTTCTTCTTTTCTAATTTTTAAATGGTTATTGTTACTTTTTGTAGTCCCTTTAAATCTACTTGAAATAGGCAGAATATACATTTTTTAAAAACCAATAATATATTCTTCTACAATTTGACTACAGTATGGATTAAATAGGTTTTTTGGGTTGCTCTAAGAAGCTATTCTTTATTTGTCCCAATGTACCTATGAGAATATGCATTTTAAATTTCCCAATTACTGAATACTGAGTAAAGTTTTAGAATATGCATTTTGGAAACGAGCTTTGATGTTGTATTTCCACTTATGGTATTAATATGCATTAATCAATTAAGAGAAAAAGACATTTTAAAATTTAATGATTATTGAAGTATTAATGGACAAGTTTGCTTATTTTTTTCATTGAATATTACTATTCTAAGCCTTTTTAAAAAACATGAATGTTTATTTTTATAACCATTGGCTCTTTAAAACATTTATTTTTATTGAGATAAAATTTATGTAACATAAAACTAACCAGTAACCATTTTAAAGGGTACAATTCAGTGGCATTTCATATACTTACAATGTGTGTAGCTGTCACCTCTGTTAGTTATAGGACACTTCATCACCCCAAAGTAAAACCCATACCCATTAAAAGTCACTCCCCATTTCACCCTCCCCAGGCCCCTGTCCTTGATAACCACTAGCCTGCATTCTGTTTCTATGTATGGATTTACCCATTCTGGATGTTTCATTACATTGGTGTTTTTTCAATGCTCTAGGTATAATTGTGCAAGTTTACTTATTCTGTATTTTAAAAATCTCATTATTACACAATTAACTAAAGATGAGGATTTTGAACAGGTATATTGATTTTGGTATATCACACTTGTTAGCCTAAATTGAGAAGTACCTACTTTACTAAAAGAATGCAACATCGATTAGAAATTCTGGAGCCTGCAAAGTAATTATGAACCTGTATAATTTTTCTGAGATTACCTAGTAGAATTTGAAGTTTATTGTATTCTTGCCTGTTAGGATAGAATAATATTGTTACTCAATTTAACCATAATTTGCTAGTCCTTATTAAAGCATTCCTGCTTATTTTTAATATAAAGTTTCTTTTAGAGTATCAAATATTTAGACCAACAAATATTCATGTATAAGTTTGTATATATTTTATGGACTTAAGATATTTTTATGAAGCTTCTTTGGTAAGCAACACGAAAACATTGGTTGATTTTGACACATGTAGAGAAAGTATACTAAATAGTATGAAATAAAAATCTGTTTAAATTTTTTTTTTTTTTTTTTTTTTTTTTTTGAGATGGAGTCTTGCTCTCTCACCCAGGCTGGAGTGCAGTGGCGCGATCTTGGCTGACTGCAACCTCTGCCTCCCATGTTAAAGCAATTCTGTGTCTCAGCCTCCCAAGTAGCTGGGATTACAGGCGCCCGCCACCATGCCCAGCTAATTTTTGTGTTTTTAGTAGAGATGGGGTTTCACCATCTTAGGCTGGTCTTGAACTCCTGACCTCGTGATCCGCCTGCGTTGGCCTTCGAAAGTGCTGAGATTACAGGCATGAGCCACCATGCCCTGCCTTAAATGTTTTTCCTAACTCTTAACCTGTGTATCCAAACCTATATTACCCATCTGCCTATTTATTTTTATGTCAAATTCAAAAACTTATTTAAAAGTTAAAGCTTTCTCTGTTACTGACCCTCTTATATTTCTTTCTTGTTATAGTACTGTTAATTTGTTGGTAAATTACTTTATCATATATGTATTGAATACCAACTACATACTAGATACAGTACTAGGCAGTGGTTATTGATGAACATAACAGATGTGGTTCCAACTTACGGCCTAAAGGAGTGGATAATGAGTAATAAAAGTAAAAAAAAAATACATAATTATACTTTGCATCAAGTGTGTCTTAGTCCATTGGAGCTGCTATAGCAAAAATATAAGCTGAGTGGCTTATAAACAACAGAAATTTATTTCTCACAGTTCTGGTGTCTGAGGGGTGGTCCAAGATCAAGGCACTGTTAAATTCACTCTCTGGTGAGGGCACCTTCCTGGTTCATAGATGATTCCTCTTTACTGTGTCTACACATGGCAGAAATAACAAGGGTTCCCTTTTATAAGGGCACTAATTACATTAATGTGGGCTTCGCCTTCATGACCTTATCATCTCCCAAAGGCCCCACCTCCACGTATCATTACATTTGATATTAGATTTCAATATACAAATTTTGGGAGACACAAACATTTAGTCTGTAGTAAGTACAGTGAGGCAAACAAACAGGCAGTCGTAAATAATGGGAAGTTTACTTAAAAGTGGTCAGGAAAAGCCCTAAAGTAACGTTGAAGCAGAGATATCACCAGCTACCCAGTTGCTTAAGCTTGGCAGTTTCCCCAAGATCTATGCTCTCGCCCTCACAAAAGTCCCTGTCAATTTTGTCTCCTGAATCTGTCAAATTGGGCCCCTCTTCTCTCTCACTGCCACCACATTCAGGTCTTTATCGTCTCTTATAGTAATGATGAAAATAGTTCTCTAGTTGGTCCCTGGTCATGGTACCCTTTCTTAGTGCATTCTTTCTGTTACCTCATTTCTTGCCACTTCTCCACTTCACCCAGTACTTTTGAGGGAATTTAAAGCCCTTCAGATACGAAATGCTGTCTTTAGCCTCTGTGCCTTTCACTGTTGGTTGTTTTTACCTCCTGCTGTTTCTGTCTAGCGGACTCCTGTTCCTTAGTTCAAGTGTCAAGCTCCCCAGGAGGCTGTCTGATTTCTTTCTCTCCCAGATTGAGTTAGGCATAACTTTCTCATAGCACGTCTCACATTGTATGGGAATTATTCTTTGTATTTGTACGTTTTGGGTGTAGCAAATTTTGTTCTTTACATTCAAGTTAGTGATTAATACTTAGAGCATTAGTACTTGGGTCTTGATCCCTGTGACCATTTGGTGAAAGTTCTGGACCTTTTCTTTGAGTGATGCATATATGCATGCGTGGTTTTGTGCCAGTTTCAGTCCATCCATTGATTTGGGTGAGAATCCCTGATCTAGACTCTTCCTTCTCATCCTTAGGCTTAGGCTGTCTGTCACTACTGCTATTCCATTCATTTTTCTTCCTGATTTGATGCCTGTGTTTCCTTCCTGCCTCTACTTTTTTTTTTTTTTTAAATAACACAAATTCAGCTGTGGCATTTTTAAAATGGGCTTAATTCCCACCTCTCTGCCTTTCCAATTTCTGTGTTCCCTAGCTCAAGTAATCAGTGCTCATCCACTCAGATTAATGTTGTTACTTAGTTCCCATATGATTGAAAGATTTGTTTTCTCCCTGCTTTTAAGGGGTGCGGGCAGCAAATTTAAAATGTTCTTATTTAACATCTTATGTAGCTCCCTTGCTGTGATCTGTTGAAAGTCAGCCCTCAACATGAGGGTTTATGAGAAAAAGAAAAAAAAAAAACTACACCTACTTACAATTATGTTATTAATGTTTTTGTTGAGGAGCAACATAGTTCTTATGAAGAATATCAGACTTGCATATCTAAGGAGATTTAAGCTATGTTTTATGAAAAAATTACAATAAAAGTTCATATGGGCCATTTCCCAAGTCCCCAGTATACCAAAAATGTAAATTGACATAACAGTTTGTCAGCTTTGTCTGCAGATGTCAGTTTTTATCAGACCAGACAAAACTTTCAGACATTGGTAGAAAAATAATATTATGTTTATCTCTCATGCAGAAAAATGTGTATTTTCTGATTAAAGTACATTGAGAAAATATAGCAGAGTAATCAGTTAAATAGAATTGGGAATATTTCTTCCTTGTGAGAGAGAGTGCGTGTGCATGAGTGCTTTAGTTGAATTAAAATTGACTATTTTCTTATGTACAGACAATGCATGGACTCAACTCATTTTAATTTCATTTGCTTCTAGGAAACTAAAGCAGTGAGAAAGTGCATCTTGATTTCCATCTGAAAGAATTTTAAGCTAACACTAACTTTAGTACAATGGTTTTTGCCTTCATAGGGTTTGATGATAAAGCTTGTGTCACTGTTCTTGACATCAGCTGGCTAATAAATCTAGTTTATCTAGAGCGGAACTCACAGTCTGATAATATGCTTAATAAAGCACATGCTGAATTTTTTATGCTACATTAAGGCAAGTTCTGTACATGATACCAGTTAACTTTTGAGTAATTTATTAAATATAGACACTGTATTTGGTCTACCTATTTTTACATTTTGACAAAGTGAGTTAGTATATTGAATAATTTTCAGATTATGTAGTTGTAAAATAGCAGCAAAGTAAATCATTCCTTTTTTGTAGAATTTATCGTTGTAGCATTGTATTACTTTCTTTGCATAGAAAGACATAAATTATTTTTCAGTGCTGCTTTGTTCATATAGAAATCTAATTTGATAGCAAAGTATCTAATAGCTGCTGTGACTTAAGGAGAAAAGGAAATGTTTAATTATAAAATTAAGAAAAAACTACAAAAATATTAGGGAAGTTGTATTCTTAATATATTCTAGAACTATGCATGTTACACATTGACTAATCTTTTCTTTTAAGCTAATTTTTAGAGAACGAGACCATGTTGGTTCAGTCATGTGTAAGAACTTGGACCTCATTGTCTATGTAAGTGATGTATAAACAGTATTACTCTGTTCCATAGGATCAAGAGAAATATGGATTATTAAATGTAACAAAAATTGCTGAAAATGGGAAAAAGGTTCGGTAAGTACACAAGTCATTAATGCTCTTACATGATTCATCTGATTGAAATAAATTAAAAATTCTCAATATAATTATTTTAGTATAATAGGTTCTGAAGAATCACCATTTGTTTTCTATGTAATCACATATGTAAGATTGTCATGAGATTTATGAAAAATTTCCCATGTCTTGACATATTTCCTAAGTAATATTAAGTTAAGAGGTAATGAGGCAGAGGGTTCTGAGGATGCATTTGCTTTAATTTTTTTTTTTTTTTCAGTAAGCAGTGAATACATACAGTAAAAAACAAAGGTAGACTAAGTATTGAGAAAAAAGTCAGTCCCCCAGCCATCTTTATTTCCCCTCCCCAGAGGCAACCAGTGTTAAGTCTCCTGAATTCTAGTGCTTTCCTGCAGAGATAGGATATATATGTATATATTTGTATGTATAGAGATTAATTTTCTAAACATAGTCTTTTCACAATTTATCTTGGAGGTGGTTTCACTTCTTGCTTGTCGAGCTGCCACATTGTTTTTAAATTGCTGCATAGTTGTATATTGTTTGGCTGTACTATATAGTTTATTTACCTATTATTTATTTGCAGGTTTTTAACTACACCTGTCTGTTGGTAGACATGTCAGTTGTATATCATTTTTGCTAGTGCATGTAATATTACATTTAGCATCTTGCATGACTCATTTTGCAAGTATGCAAATCTGGCCATAAAATAAATTTTATAGAAAGTAGAATTGCTGGGCCACTTGCAAAGTCATTTCGACAGTGTTCCAAATTGCACTCTAAGATACTGAATCTGTTTCTGCCTCCAGTAGCCGTGCATTCCTGCACACCTTTTGCGAGTTTAGTATGTTGTTAAATTCTTTGATTTTTGCCAGGAGAGAGAAGAGGGAAAATGATGTTTTTATTTGCATTCCTTTTTAGTGGGTTACAGTATCATAAACTGTTGGTATTTCCTTTTTGTTGAATTGTCTCTTTATGCCCTTTGTCTGTTTTTCTATTGGATCGTTGGATTTTTTGGTTAATGTGATTTAAGGAAATCCTAGTGATTTAAGGAAATAAACTCTATGTAATGTAAGTTGCATTTAAAGAGTTTTAAATTAACATGTAATTGAGTTTTTTAGGTTTGCTTTTGTGGAACTATCTTTTGTCAGACTTTGGTAGTTAGATTTTTTTTAAGTGCTCTTAAATAGCTTTATAAATACTACAATTATGTATCCCTTAAACTGTTCTTTGGTAGAATTCAGTTGTGAATTGAGTCTTTATTTTTCTTTCTCCATTTTGGGAATATGTAGTGCAGATAGCTCTTGGACTACTTTCTTTGCTTTGTTGTTTCCTATGATTTAGACTTTCGCTTCTTTTGGAATATTTTTTTCAGTTTAATATTTGCCTAAGGAAATCATCTGTTCTATCATCTTCAAATTTATTTACGTAGAGTTAAGCAAAATCTTCTTTAATTTGCTATGTATTAGTGGTTCTTAAACTTTTTGGTCTGAAGTTTCCTTTAAATGCTTAAAAATTACTGAATATTCTAAAGAGTCTTGGTCTATATCTATAACCTTATAGGTTATATCTACAGATACTGTGAGAAATTAAAACATTTTAAGGATAATTCTTTAAAAAATAACCTATTACAAATTAACAGAAAAATTTTTTGAAGAAAAACTGTGTGTTCTAAGACAAAAAATTTCCATGAGAAGAGAGGCATTGTTTTACATTTTTTGTAAATCTTTAGTATTTGGCTTAATGGAAAACAGCTGAATTTTCATCTCTGCTTGCAGTCAGTCTGTTATGACATATTATTTTGTTTGAAGTATGTGAAAAAAAATCCTCCCTTTCACAGCTAAAGGTGGAAAATGGAGGAATGTTTTAAGATATGTTCAGATAATTGTGCATTTTCCTGCTGCTCCGAAACTCTACAAATGGTAGTTTGTTGAGGGTTGGTTGTAGTGAAAACTCTGAAAAACTGCCAGTGAACGGTTCAAACTCAGTTACTTTAAAAACTGTTGGTCTTTGTTGCATCTGAGTGAATCTTTGCCCATGCTTAATTTTATAATATCTTGTAGGTCATTTGTAAAATACTAGTTCTCTAACTTTGCTCGTTTCTCAAATGTTTACACATTTTATTTTATAATATCAAAGAATCACACATCAGTACTGTCAGAAAAGTATTGGGAAATTGTCAAATTCACTGTAGCAGATGCCAGGTATTCCAAAATTCTACTTTCTGTTTGAAAGCTTCAGTTTTTTTTTATGGTGATAAAAAAAATACGTAAGTTCGCTATCTTAACCATTTGTAAGTGTACATCTCAGTGGTGTTAAGTATATTCACATTGTTGTGTAACAGATCTCTACAACTTTTTCATCTCATAACACTGAAACTCTATACCTACTAACACTAATTCCCTCTTCCTCCATCCTCCAGCCCTTGATAACCTTTCTGCTGTTTCTGTGATTTTAACTACCTTAGATATTTTGTATGAGTGGAATGATATGGTATATGTTTGATTGTTGTGACTAGTTTATTTTGCTTGGCATAATGTCCTTGAGGTTCTTTCATGTTGAAAGCTTTGTTGTTGTTGTTGTTACTTTTGAGACGGAGTCTTGCTCTGTCGCCCAGGCTGGAGTGCAGTGGTGCAACCTTGGCTCACTGCAATCTCTGCCTCCCAGGTTCAAGCAATTCTCCTGCCTCAGCCTCCCAAGTAGCTGGGATTACAGGCGTGTGCCACTACGCCTGGCTAATTTTTGTATTTTTAGTAGAGACGGGGTTTCACCATGTTGACCAGGCTGATCTTGAACTCCTGACCTCAGGTGATCCACACGTCTCAGCCTCCCAAAATGCTAGGATTACAGGTACGAGCTACCACGCCCAGCCTCATGTTGAAAGTGTTAATTTTTTATTGCCTATAAATAATATTATTTGTTTTCTTTGAAAACTTCATTTATTTTTAAGGTAATGTTTGCCTGCCACATATCCAAGTCTGAATAACTGTAGTATGTACATCAGTTGTTTTTTCAGGAGAAAAAATTGGGTTCCAGGAAAAAAAAAAAGTGACTAATTCACCTTGCAACTAAGTCACGCAAGTGCTTAGTCCTTGAGACAGCAGTCATTATTTCACTATTTAAATATTAAATATTCAATATTTGTTCTCAGATATATATTTACTAGTTCTACAGTTTTTCTCATTTTGAAAATTGAACTAAAAAAGCTTACTTAAAGTGGAAATAGGCTAATTTAAGTATTTGTCATAGTAGGGAGTCAGTAGATGATATCTAAAGAAATAGAAGACTGAGAGTATAAAATGAATTTACAAAAAATTAAAATACTTCTAAAATATCTTGAGATCCAGAAAATGAAATAATGATGACAGAAAAAGCACCATCTATAATACCAATATCAGTAAATGTAAATGGACTATACTCATCTATTGAAAGAAAAAGTTGCTCAGACTGAAGCATAAAAAAGCAAAACTTAACCAAATTTTATATGTAAAAGAAACACTGAAAGATGATTGAGAAAAGTTGAAAAAAAAAAAAAAAAGCAATAAGGTGTTTTGAAGGTATAGAAAGTAAAGCAAGACTAGGGATCTCAGTAGCAAAGTTCATCCCAGGGGGAGAGCATAAAGGTAGTATTTAAAATGGTAAAGCATGTGGAGAAGTCCACAGTGAAGATGTAATTCTTAGGAATCACCGTTTACCAAATAAAGTAGCATTAACAAACATAAGCAAAAAAACACAGGAAATAAATGGAAACATAGAAACTTAGTAGTAATTAACTTTATTTCACTTCTCTTAATCCATAAAGTTCAAGTAGACATAAAGAGTAATTTTTTAAAAAATAGGTCTTATTGATAGATACTAAATTCTACATTCTGAAAACAGAAAATAAACCTCCTTTAGAGGTTTTTATAAAGTTGGCCATATGTTTGGCTATAAGGAAAGCTTTAATAAATCCATGCAGTAGACAGATTTGACATTCATTTTAGCTTCCTAGCAACTGCGTCCTCATATAGGGTAATTTTAATTTATTTTCCTACTTGTAAACACTGATTCATACCTTCTGTTTGAAAAGTACCGTGCTAGGCCTGAGGTAAATAAAAAGATAAATAAAAACTGTTTTCTTTTTTCAAATAATTTACAATTCCTATGACAGAAACATTTACATAAAGATCTCTAATATGATAAGGGAAAAGTTGAGGGGAATCTGGCTGGGGTATAGTATTCAAAAGCTTTAAAGTTCTAAATGGGTCAACTGATAATAACATATGCTATGTGAGGCGTACCTCTGTATCTGGAGATAGGATAGTAGGTGGGTGGACAGTTCCTTTAAAAGCCCCGTATTACACCAAAGTCTTAACATTGGTTACCTCTGGAGTATGGATTGAGGGAGAAGAAATGGGATTCCCTTTCCTTTATGCATTTTGTATTCAGAGTTTTTGCGCACCATATATATGTTGCTTTTGTAATATAGGAAACTTTTTTTTTTTTAAATGTCATGTGGTCTGTCAGTGTACAATTACCAGTATGCTTGTAATGTACCTAATACTTACTACCTGGGTACTCCAACCCAATTAGGGGAAGGCAGATCACCAAGAAATGTAAAACAGTCTGTGTAAAGAATTAGGTGAGTGAGGGAAGTGTGTTTGTCTAATTTTCGCTTCTGAGTAAGAATTCTTGACAAATACAATATTCCATTTGTGTGACTTTAAAATAAATTAGTGTCTTTGATCACAAAGTGCTGTATTAATTTCACGTGAACATAATTACATGCATCATTCATTCATAGTTATTTGTGATAACTTACTTCTCTGATTAACTTCATTTGTTTTGGGGCCTTCATTATCAGGTTTGAACCATAAAATGACTGTAAATTTCATTAGTATCTATCCCCAACAAAAACTACTAAAATGTCAACAAGGGCTGTAAATCGTAGATAACATTGATAAGAGCTAAGTAGGTCTTAATTTTTTGAATTTGGCTGAAAGAACTCGAGATTGGAGCTTTAATCGGTCATTCTTACAATTACAGAAAGAACTGGTTGTCTTCTTGGGCGGTATTGCAGGGTTCTTCTTTACTTTTTACCAAAACTCAAGGAAGTAGCACAAGTTGGGTAAGTATTTCTTCTCTTTGGAGATTTTATACATTTAAATTATGTGAATAGTATTGTACCTGAATTTCAAAAGGTAATATCCAGAGTCCTTTTAGTTACAGCTAGTGTGCAAATAAAAATAAATAAAATTTTCTTAAAGATTCATTTTAACTTATGAGAGAAAAAGAGTGAGTAGGACAGTCTAATTAGTGGTATTATTAAAATCAATAGATTCTGTTTTATCCATTCAACTGAAAAGTGGGCTCATTACTTGGTCATTATAGAGCAAATACATTTCTTGATTCATTTTCAGGATATTAAAGCTTTGCTGTTTGTGACTCTGCTCCTTCAGATATTTAGTCAGAAAATAAACAGTAATGTGGCAAGCTGTATCTTGAATTGTGATCTGACCATTGGTTACGAATCAGTGTTTCAGGTGTCAGTGTCTGGATTGTCAGCCAGCTTTCAAAAGAAAAAGAAATGTCACCATTACTTTTGGGATTTTGAAGCTTTTTACATATTTGAGTGCTTACTATCATTACTCTTCAGTTATTTGCAATACAAACATTAAAAATTATAATTTGTGACATATAATAGCTACATTTTTTGAATGCTCATTATGTATCCCACATATCTTCTTGGTGCAGAGGATTGTGTATATATTGTCTCCTTAACACTGGGATAGCTGTTGCTCTGATCTCGCCCTTCCCCTATCATAGATGAGAAAATGAGGTATAAAACAGTTAAGTATAATAATTTGCTCAAGGTCTTACAGCTACCAAGTGGCAGATCTGGGTTTAGAACTTTGGCTTTTTGGCTCTAGAATCCATGTTCTGGCTATTTCCGAAAGTTTTTGGTAATTGAGTTTGAAGTGCTAATGCTCAAGTAAAATTTAAAATAAAGTTATTCTGAATATATTTTGTCTACCTCATATTCTATCGTAACCAATATTTTATTACAATTAATTAGTTTCTTTAAAATTAATACAAAACCTATGGATCTTATGTTTGATGAAAGAAAAGTCCATTTATAAAATTTAAGCAAATTTTAGTCGTCCACATTTGTCTTGCAGCCATGCAGCGTGGTTCTGAACCCCAAATGCCACAGAACATGTTAGTCCTTAGTTTCTCTGATGAGGAAACCTAAAAATCCACATGAATTGAGCACGGATGTGAACATTCTAGATAGTTTCTTCTGTTTTGCTTTACTAATCCTTTAATTTGCTCCCTCTTCGGCCATTCCAGTGGAAATGACCTGTGAAAGGGTTGAAATTTGGTTTGATATATCTTAAAGCAAATGGATAATTATGTCTTTCTCCTTTTCGCCAAGGTGAAACATGTGGGGCTCTTTCGCATTAATGCATTTCTAGAGCACTGTGTAATTGTTTCTTTCTTCCTACTTATGGCTCAACTTTTATTTGAAATTGAGTGAAGAAAACGGATGAAAGAAAAGGAATGGAGAAGCAATAATAGATTAATATGTCATTTTTAAAAGTATCTGAAGACAGCTGGATAGTGGTCACTTATTTGATAATTACTGATACTTAAAGACTGAAGGTTGTGGCAGGTACAGATGAAACCAGTAGACAGAGCATCCTATAGGTGGGCAGGTTTGTACGTGATTTAAATGAAATGAAAACTTTGAATTTAAAGATGTTAAATGAATACCTTCTAGTACATAATCGTTAGCACAGGATGGTAACTTTTTTTTTTTTTAATTTAAAGTTTTCACTCTAGAAGATCTTACATGATTTAGAACTCATGATTAAAACTAGTACTGACAAAGGAGGTGAGGTATTGTGTTTATCAGCCAAGATTGTATTACTATGTTACCATGTGGCAATAACCAAAACATAATTTAAAATTTACTGAACTAACCAATTTTGAAATTTTAGAATTCTCAATGAATTTTTAATTATAGGGAGTCACTATTTTAATTTTTACCTTTCAAATGACATCTTATTACTATTGATATAATATTAATAATATAATCATTTCAGATAGGTATAATTTTAAAAAAACATAACCACCCCATTTTATAGTCTCAGTAAAGACTAAACAAGATTAAAAATGTGGTAAAATGCTTCGTTGTACAGTCAATTCTAAATTTGTATTTTATGACTAATTTTAAAACCTCAGACTGTTTTATTTTACCCATCACTACATATTTAAGGGAACGAGAACTAATTTGAATGGCCTAATAAGTAAAAGGAAGTAAGATTATTTAAAAATCATATAACTGTGTATAATGTATTAGGACCCCACAATATTCATAAATAACAAAATTTAGAGAAACAAGATGCTCTTTAACTCTGGAATTGGGATTATTGAAAGGAATGTTAAAGAATTCTAGCCTTGTTGATCTGCTCAGTCACCAACTAGATCTGTTATAGGTAAAATGTATTCTCTTTATACAGCAAAATCACATCTTACCCGAGGATAAGATTCTAAGGCTAAAATATAAGCCAAAAAACCAACAGTCACCTCAAGTGAAAACTGCTCTTGAATATTCCTTAGGAAGATGCTATACAGAAGCTGATCTCTAGCAGAGCCCATATTTCCTTTGGTGTTAGGAGGAATAACTTTTCCTTCAGTTGAGTTTGAATGGCTTATGTTAAGGGGCCACATTATAGGAGAAATCTGTATAGTTCTTTAAAAATTAGATTTACACTTAGTACAAAAACTTGAGATCCACTTGAGGAAACAGCAGGTTCAAATCTTGTACTCACTAGAGGGCATGTACTCATTGATGGAACACTGAGCAAAGTCACCCACGCTATTCAAAGTCCTATTTTTTAAAAATTATTCATGGTTTGTATTGATTTTTTTTTTTTTTGCAGAGAGTGGATGGTTAAAATTGAGTAAATGAAATGCACAGAGGCTGCATGCAATTTCACTTTATAAGAAATATTTTACATTGGTGCTGCCTCATCCAAAAATCTAGTGAACCTTTTCTTCTCCTCTAGGACATATACCTTCCAGTGGTTTTCTGGAATGGAAAAGAGTTATCTACTGGATTGCTGTATCAGTAACATAAACTTACATTTGCTTTTTTCTCACCTTATTTCACCTCAGAAATATATGTGTGTATGTTTGTTTGTTTGTTCAACAGACCTAAAAGCTTGCTGTGTTCTGGGCATTGTTAAGCTTTGGGTTTAGAAAGAAATAACATGGTCCCTGTCTTCAAAGCTTATGTAGTAGTGGGGAAGACTGACAAGTGAACAGGTTCAGTGTAACATGACATATGTTCTGCTTCTTTTCAGTTATCATTCATCATATTCCTTGAGCATTTAAAAAATCAACCCATAGATATTGGTAGTTGTTCAAACATTCATTTGTACATGCTTTTAAATTTCTAAAAATAGTCACTCTTTTGGGCCAGATAATTATTTGTTGTGGGGGGGGGCTGTCCTGTGCATGCTAGGGTGTTTAGTAGATGACTAGCACCCTGCCTCTAGTTGTGACAACTAAAAATATCTCCAAACGTTACCAGATGTCCTCCAGAGAACAAAATTCCCTGTCTCCTAGAGGAAGTATCAGTGTCCTAGACGAAGGGAAAGGCAAGTGAGATGGTAGGGCTACTCCCAAAAGATGACTTGGAAAGGGACACCAGAAGATACTACTCAGCAGGGCATGAGGAGGAAGCTAGGGGGCTTTGGACAGGGTCTAATCAAGATCGTGAAGGGCCTGACATGACTCCTGTCAATGGCTAACACAAGTCTGTTTAAGATAAATTCTATAAAGCATTCATCTTAAAAATAAAACATGAATTTATATAATAATCATCAGGATAAATTCTAGGACCTTTGCAAAGATATTTGGAAGTTGAGCTTTGCTTGTGTTGTATGTCTTCATATAGAATTGTATCTTTGTCTTGTCTGGTTCCATTATGCTTTTCTCTTGTGTGTCATTTTGCTGTTGTGCATTGTTATGACATCATCATTTTCTTCCCTTTTCCATCAAGTCCTTCTGCCAACAAGGCTCAGTCTCTGAGCTCTTGCTTTCGCTGCTTTCTTCTTGGAAAAACTCTGTCCGTCGTCGGCCTGCTGTTGCATATGTAAAGTCTGATCCTGTTTCAGCTGTCACTGTATGTGTTCCTGTTGCATGCCCTTTGCCACAATAATGATGTTTTCTTTGCCATGAATACGTTGGTGGGGAGGTTGATTACAGTAGAGAAAAGTGGGACTAGATTTTGGAAAATAATAACTAACAAAATGTTGCCAGCTATACTGATTGCATTTTTTTTTTTTTCAGTATTCCATGTCATGTCATTGTATTTATATTTAATTGCTGTATCTTATTTGGTTTCTTGTTTGTATCTTAGCTTAGCGCTAACCATCTACAGCGTGTATAATGACAACAAATTAAATAATTGATTTTTGTCATTTTGTTAAATATATGTTCAAATTTGATAACATTTGCAATACCTCATTTCTGTTCAGGAAGTTATCTGTGCCCAACATACAGCTTTATGTTTAATTTGTCTTTTGATTGACAATGGTACTTCAGGCAAAGACTTTGTAGGATACAGTTACAATTTCTATTGTGATTTTTATTATGATTCTGCAAATAAATTCCATGTAATATCTCAAAATTTTCATTGACTCCACTAATAAATTTTATGTAATCCTAAATTTGGTTTAAGTTAACACTGCTAGCTAAAAAGATGTAAAAGGGAGCAGGTTGAGGCAAACTCTATTTTAAATGTGAAGCTCCTGAATAGAGTTACTGAGATTACAAATAGTGAATAAGTTATCACAAAGTTGGGTAAGATAATTTCTAATGACAAGTTAATTTGATTTGAAATATTTTAGCAAATGAAATTCTCTGTAGGAAATATTTATAACAGATTTTTATGATCTTTAGATTACAATTCAGTAGATTTTAGAGGTTTTAAAGCCTTTAAACTTTTCAGTACCATAGGAATGTTACTTTTTATTCTTAGTTAACAGACTAAACAGAAATTTAAAGATGTCAAGGTACAGAGTAAATGTATATTTAACATAAATTTTATACTACTTTTGCTAATCTTTTCCTTATCTAGTTAACAAAATGTAATAGCTAGCTAAGTACTTCTGAACCCACCCATAATAACTGTCTTCCCGTTCTTTTTGTAGTTCCTCATTAAATTGCTGAAGCTTTATAGCATCTGTCTTTAATTACAGTTTCTGACAAAGATAAAAGAATATGGGACTTAGTGTTTTCTGTTTCCACAACTTGTTGTTAACAGCGTAACTACTGCATAAGGAAATACTGAAAGCACAAAATCAGGTTTAGAGAATGTTTATTAGTTGGAAAATACACTTGTTATCTACCTGATACTGTTTATTACATATATAAGAGTATTGCCTTTGTGTACATAGCATTTTACATAGTCGTGTGTAGTCTAGGATACATTCCAAGATGCAGAACTGCCAAGCCAAAGTATACATGCATTTGTAAATTTGCAAATATAGCATTACCAATTTTTCTTTTCTAGGAATAGTTCCAATTTATATCCCACTTGCATATGAGGCCTTTTTAGTCTATAGCCTCACCAACATAGTTTTGAAAAAAAATTTTTTCCCATTCTGATGGGTAAAAAAATATTTCAGTTTGGCTTTTCATATATATATATATTTATTTATTTTATATTATGATGGAAGTTGAGTCATTTTATTTTGTTTTCTATGAATTGTGTATTCATATATTCTAGATATTTTTCAATTTCTAAAGTAGAAATTGTTACTTTATAACAGAGAAAAAGAAGAATTTGAGAAAATCTGTTTGATTTATTGTTAAAAATATAAAATTGTTCTTAATTCTTTTTGAATACACATATATGTGAGTATCATGTGAAGGTTTTTTTCTTTTTCAAAAATGAAGTTCGGCAGTAATCAGTCCAAACCAGAGTTCACAGTGGACCTGAAGGGGGCAACAATTGAGATGGCTTCCAAGGATAAATCCAGCAAAAAGAATGTATTTGAGGTAATACATTTTTTTCTAAGTATAACACATTCTAAACTGTAGTAATTGGATGTTCTATTTTTTCGAGCTATTTTGAGAAATAGTCTTTCATTGTGACTAGTTAAGGCAAAGTTGGTGATTAAGTTAGATGGTATTGTAATTTAAGAAAAAACTGGTGTAAAAACTGGTTTTATTTGCATAAGTTGTTTGAACTCAGACTGTATATTACAAGCCTTTGTGTCACAAATCCTGTCTTTTCCCAGCAATAATAAAAAGGATGTGGTTCTCTTTACTTACCAAATCTAATATTAAAAAGTAAATTAAGGGGAATGTTGATAATGGGGGAGGCTGTATATGGGGGTGGGCAGGGTGTGTATGGGATATCTCTATATCTTCTCAATTTTACTAGAACCAAAAACTGATCTAAAAAATAAAGTTTTTTTTTTTTTTTTTAACTTTTCCATTTTATCTTTCAAACCTTCCCCAGCAATATATGATCTGTATTAGTTACTTATTGCCGCCTAAGAGACCACCTCAAAACTTAGTGGTTTAACAAAAGAACATTTTGTTTGCTCAGCCTGACCTGGGCTGAGCTGGGTGATTTTTCTTCTTATCTCACTGAGGACTATTCATGAGGCTTCAGTCATCCAGTGGCTTGATTGGAACTGGATGGTATAAGATGACCTCATGGCTAGTGTTGGTGCCCACTGTTGGCTAGGCCTCGTTGTCCACAAGATCTCTCATTCTCAAGGGAGCTACCCCAGGCTGCATCAAGTGACAGCTTCAGGATTCCAAGAGGGTGAGGGTGGAACCTGCAAGGCTTCTCAAGACCTAGATTTGGAAGTCGCACATTACTTTCAGAGTATTCTTTGGTTAAGACTGTTCAGGAGGCTAGCCAAGTATTCAGAGTTGTGGGAAGAGAAGCAGCCTATTGACAGAAGAGCAACAATGTCTGTCCCATTCCAGAAGAGTGTGGTTACAGAGATCCAACCAGAGACAACAACTGATTTTGTGGACAGCCTTCGAGATCCCAACCTCTTTTTGTAGTCTCATGTCTCGGGCCTTTCATGTTTTGTTGTGTAGACAGATTGGTTTAATTGCTATTTTCCAAGTGGAGCCCAGGTTTTCCGGTCTGATTTTTACTCTTTATTGTTCTGCCTCGAGCACCAACCCATGCCAGTCTCGCCATGCCAAACGCTCCCTTTCTTCCAAGACTCATGACAAGCATCACCATAACAATGAGGCTACTTCTTTATTTATAACAATAAATATTTATTTTTAAATAAATATTTAAAAATAATATTTATTTTAGTGTACCTGGGTTATCATTTGTCAATTATTTCTCTCATTAAATAATTACAATTTTTTTTCTTTTTCCCTGAAGTAGAGAGACTATGTTTTTCCTTTAAATAAGAACCTGTAACAGAGCAGAGTATCTTATGTGCAGTAAACATTCAGTATTGGTAAACTGGCTTGACCAACTCTAGAAAATTGTGTGAAAGAAGTCACTATTTCCTGAATTAGCCTTGTAGTTTCAAAAGGTAATCAAGAATAAAAATGGTTTCATGGTCAAATAAATTTGGGAAGCAGTGTATATTTTATTCCTATATTCCCTAGAACATCGAAAGCCTGTGATATCTTAAAGGAGAGAATCTAGTTAGATTTTCTTCAATCCAGTATTTTCCAAGTTAATATTATATAACTTTTTCAAAAATTTATTTTTTGAGGGCACCTTTTAAAAACGTTATTTGTGAAACTGTTTGAGGAATATGTCTCTCAGAGTGTTGTTTGGGAAACATTGCCATATCTTCCTCCAGGAAAAAAAAAATCAGTTTTTAATCAGAAAATGGAAGGAGTGCTTTCCACAAATGTGTCAAAATTCTTCCTCACTTAAGTGTAAGAAATCTTGCAAAACAGAGATTGTACATAAATTAGTTATTGCCTTCATATAGAATAATACATAGTATTCTTTCTTCAGCTCATGCTCTGACACTTAATTTAGTAATACTTCCGCCCAAAAGGGGTGTGACATTTATGCCTGCTCTTTGTACTAAGCCATTCTATTTACCTACTAAGTAGGAAATATTGAAAGTCTTCATGTATTCTTTCTTCTGTATTTTTTAGCCAGAGAGACAGAAACAAATTTCTCAGGTTGTGTAAAAATATCATAGATTTTATTTCTTTATTCTAATTTAGAATGCACCACTTTGATACTTGAACGGATTTTTAAGTGATAAACGTACAAGTTTCAGCAGGTTTTATGGCATTTGTGTGATGGTGTTTGGGATCCTAAATTATTAGATTTTTATGAGAATTTATTGTGAGAAACAACTTTGTTTTTTTATTCAACTGATATTATTTGAAACCAAAAAGGTATTCCATAGCTGTGTAGTACTTTAACCTTACATCATTGTTACATAGTATATGGCAGCTACTCTTGGTGGTTTTGTTAACTTTGAATTAAAGGTATTCATGTATTTTGCTGAAAGCACAAACCAACCATATTCTTTTTCTCCCTGCTTTTCTCTAAAGCTGAAAACTCGACAAGGGACAGAACTGCTAATTCAGTCCGACAATGACACTGTTATTAATGATTGGTTTAAAGTTCTTAGTAGTACAATCAATAATCAGGTATGTCTTTGACTTAGGTAAAATTTTTACTTCAGAGCTTTTTTTTTTTTTAATTGCTTATTGTATATCCGGATTGCAATCTATATGTGAGAAGACATTTTATATATGTTTTGACAGAGGCGGAAAAAACAATGGTCAATTTAGCAGCCCCCCAGGCCTGGTGAATGATTTAACATTCTCACTTATGTGATGTTTGCTACCAGTGGATTTGAAATAATGTTCCCATCAGGCATTGGCTGAAAAAAAATAGTTCAGAAAGAAGGGGTAAATAGTGCTTAGTACATAGTATTTATTCAATAACTGAATGAGTTGGAAATAATACTATTTGGTGGAAGAAGTCTGAGGCGAGCTTGTGAAATGAAAGAAGCTGTAGCCTTTTCATTAGCACTTTTTCTTGTCTAGTGACAGTTCTCTAGTTTTTCTGCCCCTCCCGTCCAAGCTGTTCAGTACCCTTGTGTTCCTGGTATATTTCTTCTTCTTTATATACAACAACCAAAAAGAATCTCAGGTTTACATTCTGCAGGTATATTAGTAAGAGCATTAGTAAGCAGCTGGGGGCTGTACTTTTTTTATTTGAAACAGGGTCTCGCCATCACCCGGGCTGGAGCAGTGGCTCAATCATAGCTCACTGCAGCCTTGAACTCCTTGGCTCCAGCCATCCTCCCATTCAGCCTCCCAAGTAGCTGGGACTATAAGTGTGTGCCACCATGCCTGGCTTGCACTTTTTTATACTCTATATTCTCCTTTTCGCCTTCTGCCATATGGGGACGTGACTGTTCTTTGAGGATCATATTATATTAATGACAGAGAAATGAAAGATACTACTTATGGGAAGTAAAAGAGAACTTTACCTCTCCTAGCAAATTAGTTATGAAGCTATATATAAATTCTTCCTTTGGAGTTTATAATATTGCCTGATATTTCTGAATCTTGTCCTTTCTTTTCTGTTTATTCCTGAAACCATGAGGGCAGGCCTTTATATCTTAATACCAAAATAAGAATAACCTCCTGAACAGTTTTTTCCTCCCTATTTAATCTCACCTGTCACTAAATTCATCCTTAATGCCGTTGCCATCTGAAACTTCCTAATGTCAATTTTCTAATCCCCTACTGCTCAGAAATTTTCTGTGATTCATTAAAATTCAGCAGTGTAGGCCCAATCTACCTTTTCAAAATGTACCTTCGATTTTACCCAATATGGACTTTCAGCTCTAGTCACAGTAGTCTGTTCACTGTCTCTTGAAAGCAAGTATGCGTGCATTCATTTAACAAATATGTGAATGCCGTCCGCACTGGGGACATAGCAGCACACAGTCAGATACTGCACTTTCCTAGGCTGAGGTTATAGCCACAGACAGATGATTATTCAAGACAGATAACAGTTAATAAAATGAAATGTGATGAGTGTTATGATGGTAGGAGGTGTACAGCATTCTGTAAAAATACCGATTGGGGCAAACCTAGTATATTAGTTAGGGAAGGCCTTGCAGAGAAAGTAGATTTTTGTTTTGTTTTGTTTTTAAATTGAGACCTACAGGCTCAGGGAATAAGCCAAGTGAAGAGAGATGATTTTATACACACACACACACACGTTTCTTTCTTTCCTTTTTTTTTTTTGTTTTGAGACAGAGTCTTGCTCTGTCACCCAGGCTGGAGTGCAATGGCATGATCTCAGCTCACAGCACCCTCCGTCTCCTGGGTTCAAGTGATTCTCCTGTCTCAGTCTCCCAAGTAGTTGGGATAACAGGCAGCCACCACCACACCTGCCTAAGTTTTTGTATTTTCAGTAGAGATGAGGTTTCACCATGTTGTCCAGGCTGCTCTTGAATTCCTGACCTCAAGTGATCTGCCCGCCTTTGCCTCCCAAAGTGCTGGGATTACAGGCGTGGAGCCACTGCACCTGGCCTGTGTTTTTGATTAAGAAATTTAAAAATACATACTGTTTCCAAAGTGTCAGAAGATGCAAGAACTTTGCAGGGAAAATTACAAATCTTTATTGAGAGACACTGAAGAAAACCTAAGTAAATGAGAAGTATATCCTGTTCGTGCATTTAAAGATTCAATAATATAAAGATATAATTTTCTTCCAAATGATTTATAGACTTGAGATTTTTGAATCTCATTTAAAATCCCGGTAGTTTTTCTGGTAGAACTTGAAAAGCTTATTCTAAAATTTATATAGAAATGCAAAAAGCTAAGAATACCTAAGATACTATTGAAGAAGAAAGAAAAAGGACTTGAACTATCATATGTTGTCTTTGAAAAGCCATATTCCTTAATAAAGTGTGGTATCCATGCAGGGATAGGCATACGTACCTCTGAAACAATAAAGAACCTAGAAACAGACCCGCGTACCTGTGGACACATTATGCCAGATAGAGCACTGTAGAGGAAGCAAATGGTGCTGGTGCAGCTGGGAATCCAAGAAAAAACTGGAACCCTTCCTTACACCATCCACAAAAATAAATTCCTGGTGGAGTAAAGATCTCCATGTGACGGCAGAGCAAAGGTTTTTCATTTTGAGAACTCAGTCATTCTTTAGTCTGTACAAGTGACCTTAGTTAAGTTGCAGATGAGCTCTAGGATTTCTTTTTTTCTGTTTTTTTTTGAGACAGAGTCTTACTCTCTCGTCCAGACTAGACTGCAATGGCGCAATCTTGGCTCACTGCAATCTCCGCCTCCCAGATTCACACAATTCTCCTGCCTAAGCCTCCCGAGTAGCTGGGATTCCAGGCGTATGCTACCACGCCTGGCTACTTTTTGTATTTTTAGTAGAGGCAGGGTTTCATGATGTTGGCCAGGCTGGTCTCAAACTCCTAACCTCAGGTGATTTGCCTGCCTCGGCCTCCCAAAGTGCTGGGATTACAGGTGTGAGCCACCGCGCCTGGCCGCTCTATGATTTCTTTCAGTTGACAACCATCAATCTGGAGGATGAGTCTTGTCCTGTTGTTACAGGGTGATACTCTTGTCAGGTCCGTGTGTAGAAGTCTTGTACTGTTGTCAGAGAATGTAGCTCCATTGTGTTTTTCACCATAAACTATAGCCTTACCTTTTAACTGTTAGTGCCACTAATAAGGAGTTGATTAAAATTTGGCAAGGTAGCATCATCATCAGTGTAAACTAACATTATCCTGTGAGTTTTCAGCAATAATTTCTTTTTTAAAAAAATTAAAATTGATACCATGTAGGGAGAGAAAAAGTATTTATCAAATATCTAAGTCATCCATACTGTATGTTAATTGGTTTCCTAAAATTGTTTGGAAGAGTCATTTATAGTAGTCATTGTGAGAATTATGCCATTCCAACTATAGTAATACTAGAAGTGTAATATATGTTTGGGAAATATCTAACCAATAGGCAGTAGACACTGATGAAGGAATTGAAGAGGAGATACTCCCGGATTCACCAGGAATAGAAAAGCATGATAAAGAAAAGGAACAAAAGGATCCCAAAAAACTTCGTTGTAAGTTGTCCTTTTCCTATTTTGCTAAGGATTGGAGCTTGTTCTCTTAGCATTTTGAAGGTTTTAAATACATATATAAAAGCTGAATGGAATGTCCAATGTTACAAAAAGGTTATGCAGTTAACCAAGTGCAGTCTCATTGTATCAGCCCTCTTTCTTCTTAACTCATTATTGTCATTTTTCAGCCTCATAGTATGCATCCTGTGGCATCTCATTAATTTTAAGGTGTTGTGCTGCTTTCAGAGAAGAAGTATAGTGCATTTCTGTTGAGGCCTCTAGCAAGCTGAACTTTATTGATTTAAAAATATATACTTACTGTTTAATATTCTACATAGAATCTTACACTTTAAGAAGTCAAAAGTCATGGAATATGTACCGTAATTTCCTACTGGACACCAGGCATCCGTCTCTGGACTAGGGTGTGTCTGTGCATGTAAACAGATGCTTGCATTCCTATCTCCAGATCTTACTACAGAAAGGTGCATAGTGAAAGACAGCAGCTTTAAGAAAAGCATTTTCTAATGTTGGCCCCTTGTGAATTACGTTGCTTAAATAGGCCATTAGCTGTGTGACTTGGTACTTTGTTCAGTCCATTTTAACAAATCCACATTTAACTGAGAACTTTTTGGCCTTCATATTAACTGAATGATTAGAAAATCAGTTCTACTTTTCTGTATTTCTAATGAACTTGAGGCCTATTACTGACATTGTCAACAGGTAGCAATTTAACATAAAAATGTGATTTTTTTTTTCTGTATTATAGATTCTTCATGCCCTCAACTTTCCCCAAATAGAATTATTTTCAAGAAATACACCTTTTGAATTTTTGTTACTATAACAGAAAAAGAAATCAAGACTCAAGGCAATGGAAGACATTTTTCGTGTAGTCCCATTTGTAGCTCAAAGTACAAATAATTATGAAGAAAGTTAGCTTAAAGTACAAGTATAGTAGTTATGATGGTTATATGTCTATATTTATATCTCTATATATATATCTGTGTGTATCTCCAGTTTTCTTATTCAGTGAAGATAGGGATTCTTTTGTTTGTTGTGTATTTTATGTATTTTTACTTTTTGGTGGTCATTTTACCTTCTAAAACTAATGGACAATCAATAAAGATAAGTAGTTAATAATTTATGAAATAATGAATATGTTAGAGTAAATTAGGAATGTCTTGGCAGATATACCATAGAAGGTACGGTTGTCATCTGTTTTCAGTGATAAAAATGAAATGTTTGGTTTGGTTTATAACTTTGAAATGGGTTCTGTGTTAATGTAATTCTTCACATCTTGTCCTTAAACCACATTGAAGTTAAAATAAATGAATTGTACTATGATCTTGACATATGAGGTTAATATGTTTTGCATGCTGGCTGGAAAAACTTGTATCAAAAAAACTTTTACAAATGCTTATTACCTGTCCTTTTGTCTTAAGCCTTTAAAGTATCTAGCATAGATTCTTCAGAACAGAAAAAAACCAAGAAAAACTTAAAGAAGTTTCTTACACGACGCCCCACTTTGCAAGCTGTTCGTGAAAAAGGTTATATTAAAGGTTGGTAGAAGTATTGTTGATAATAATGAATGTTGGCCTACATAAATAAGATGTTTCAAATTAACAAACATTTTCAAACAGTAAGAATATTCTTTATTCAAGTATTTAAGTACAGTGATTAAAAGACATTAAGTAATTAAAATAGATTTTTTAAAAAGTTTATTTTAACTAAAGCAGTGAACAGACAAATAACAAACTAAACTTTTAGGAAAGCCTGTTTCAGAGGAACTACATGGATGTGATGGGTGGCAGATTTTTAGAGATTGTGACAATGAGAAGTTTAGTTTTGAGATGCAAAGATCACAAGAAATAAGAAATTTTGAATATCACTAATAGTAGAAAGAAAAATGAACGAATAATTTTTACCTTTGGCTGTCATTTCAGGTAATTGAAAAATTAGCATAAGGTGTTTTTTTCTAACTTATTTACTTATTTCATTTATAAGCACTATAATGGACTAACAAAATCTTTTTTTATAGGAAAATGTTCTTTAAAAATCACATTACTTGTGTATACTTTTAGTTCTTACAAGAATGTTTCATTCCAAAGGTGAAATTTTCTAATACATGACTTAAAACAATGGCATTTATTCATAAATAAAAATAAAGATAATATAGTCTATAATGTATATATCTTCTCAGATTGTTATGAAGCTTCTAAGAAAGGCCGTCTATTTGTGAAGCATCTGCATTAAAACACATAAGCAAATTTTATTAAGAAGGTATTTAAGGCCAGGTGCAGTGGCTCACATCTATAAACCCCCCATTTTGGGAGGCAGGAGGACTGCTTGAGTACAGGAACTTGAGACCAGATTGAGTAACATAGAGAGGCCCTCTCTCTACAAAAAATTAGTTGGGTATGGTGTCACACACCCTTATTCCTAGCTACTTGGGAGGCTGAGTGGAGGATCGCTTAAGCACGGGAATTAGAGGCTGCAGTGCAGCCTGGGTGATAAAGTCTCTGTCTTAAAAAAAAAAAAAAAAAAAAAAAGTAAGATTTCTAGGAAGAGACTAGCTAATTAAGTAATTAAAATTAGCAACTTTAAGAGTTATGGATAACAGGTACTCTCCAATAAAGCATATAAATTTGTATGATGAGTTTAGAGTCTTTAAAAACTTAAGAAAAAAAAAAAAAGCCTGGCAAATGAATGAATAGAAACTGTTGCTAATTTGTTCACCAGGCCTTTTCCCTGCGAAATATAAACTGTTATCACTTTATGTCCTTATTACTTCACACTGTTTGTTTTCCTGAACGTTTACCACTAATACGGAATTTCAAAACTGTTGGGTTGAAAGATTAATAGAAGAGTCTTTGAAATATATTTTGTGAAATCAAATGATGATACGTGATGGGTGGGCATATGCTTGTTTTAATAGTTTTAAAAATAGTCGAGTATTTACTAAGTGCTAGGCACAAGCCTAGGTGCTATGAATACCTGTTGGTGTTCAGGACCTATGTGGTCCTTGGTCCTTGCCCTCATGAAACTTATACGCAAGTGGGAGGTAGACAAGATATTGTGAAATAGTAGCAAATACTATGAGTCTAACACAGTAATAAAATAGGATATGTCTGGAATTGGGTTGTCTTAGGTAAGGATGGTCAGAGGGGTTATTAAAAGTAGGTGACATTTTAGCTGAGACCAGGAGTGATAAGAAGGAGCCAAATTGGGTGGAAAATTGCTTTCTGAAAAAGCAGTAGAAAGTACAAAGGTTCTCAGGCAAGAGTGAGTGAGGGTGTTTATGAGTTTGGAAATGAATTGTTTGAAGTGAAAATGGAGAAGTAGGCAAGATGCATATTGCATAAGGCATATGGCCATGTTAAACAATATTTGGTTACACTGGATGTTTCTGTTGCACTCTGAGTGGTTAGCCATTTCATGAACTGAATTTTAGCAAGGTGATTGACTTTTTAAAAATAAATCTTTTTCAGATCAGGTATTTGGATCCAATCTTGCTAATCTGTGTCAAAGAGAGAATGGCACAGTACCAAAGTTTGTGAAGTTATGTATTGAACATGTTGAAGAACATGGTAAGAGAAGGATTTTGATATATTTTTTTTTTTTTACATTAAGCAAACCAGCTTCTTGTTTTGCCATCAAAATTCCCAGAATTTTTATGATTTTGAGTGATGCAACCAAAAGTTCCCTATAATCCTAAGAAGTTAAGAAAATAATTTTGTTTACAAAAACACTTACTTACATGTTTACACCTGTTTCAAATTAGTACCTCTCCAGGCATCTATTGAATGCTTGGCACTCGCAGTTAATTAAGTATATGCTTTTCTTTGAAGCCATTTCATTTAAGCATTTGCTTAAAATGAAGAAGGTAGTGATTGTGAAATTGAGTTTATTTTTAAGAAATAATCTGACAGTGTGTAAGATCTGAGGAGATTATGTTTACTTATTAAGTTTCTTCTGTTCTAAAAATCAGATGACATTTTAAACTGTTAGGTCAACCACAAATGTCTCATGAGATAAACATTTTTATGTCATTTTCTGTAAAATATGACAAACTAATCTCTATTGTTAATTTAAACATAGCTATAATATTTATACTAGTTTTGTATAAATTAGTAGTATATTGATTGTAATCACATTAACTTATCTCTATATCATGAAAAAATTTTGTACAATTAAAATATGTAATTCAGTTTGTAATTTCTGCCAGTCTCTTGTCCCATTGACTCTTCTTGTCAGCATGGCAATAGGGATGCCACACTATTGTCTTAATTTGAAGCTAAACGAATAGTGTACATTCGAATTTGTACATTATTATCATTTAATGAATACCTGAAATTTTGGGGCTTAATTGTATGAATTTCAGATGATTCTGTTTCATATATAAAAGAAAATAATAAACTATAGCAAATTTTGTATTGTTTTTATAGAACCATTAGTTTAGTGGTTATATTAAGTTTACTTATTACAAACACTTAATATGACAGATGCTTTCAATAAAGTTTTTACAGTATGTGCATTTACATTATAAAATGGTGTGCAAAATATGCATGGGCCGATTTTACCTGCTGGCTTCCTTTAATTTTGAATTATCCCCAGATGTTTTCAGAAATGTATTTGAAATTGTTAGTGTTTTAAGATTAATGAAACCACTTCCTTGAGCTGATTCACAGTCTATATGATCAGAGTAGAATTACTGCTGTTTATTAAACAGAATTCAGAGTGAATCTCCCTCTCCCCTGCCAAGCATCTACCAGAAGCCATTTAGAGAAGAAGAATATTTTCCCATTTGATTTTAGGCTAATGCTAATGAGTGAGAATTCTGACACATGCAAACATGTTCAGAAGAGGCAAACACGTACTTTAAACACACACAAATTATTATTGTCTCTTAGGTTTGGATGTTGATGGGATATACAGAGTAAGTGGCAACCTCGCAGTGATCCAGAAACTAAGGTTTGCAGTCAATCACGGTAAGATTATATTTCCTGTTGTTATTCGAATGCATCACTCATAAGTTTTTGAACTAGCTTGAAGTAATTTTTTAAAATGTCCAATTCCTGCTGTTTTTCAGATGAGAAGTTGGACTTGAACGACAGTAAATGGGAAGATATTCATGTCATTACTGGAGCACTCAAAATGTTTTTTCGAGAATTACCAGAACCTCTTTTTACATTTAATCATTTTAATGATTTTGTTAATGCAATTAGTAAGTATGTAATTCTACTCAGTTTTTTCTAGATATTGAAAATTCTTTGCACAGATTAAGCTACCCTATTTTTTTATCTTACTTTAAGCAAGTATTTTCGATTGTTTTACTCCAAACATTTTAAATGTGACCACCAGGTGTCACTGTGTATTACCAAATATCAGCTTCCAAACTGTGACATTGCTTTCAGTTTCATAAGAATTTGCTGTAAAATATCTGGTTATTATCTTTTTTCAGAGCAAGAACCAAGACAGCGAGTCGCTGCTGTTAAGGACCTAATCAGACAGTTGCCAAAGCCAAACCAAGATACAATGCAGATTCTTTTCCGACATCTCAGAAGGTAGGAGGACTGCCCAGTCATGGGATGTGGTATAGCACAAGGGGAAGCAGGAAGACCTGTGGGGCCAGGGTCATTCAGACCCAGGTTTGGATCCCAGCTATGCTACTTGCTGTCTTTGTAACTTGAAAAAGTTACTCAGCTCCTTGTAGTATCAGTCTGTCATGGGTAAATGATTTGCTATGAAGAATACAATAAAGTAGATGTTATATGTAAAGTATTTATGTAATGCTTAGCACATAGGTGTTCAGAAATTGTTGCTAAAGTTAATATGAAGATGAGATTGGATATTAATTGAGGTGTATTAAGTTACCCTATAATAAAGCCATCATGGTTCTAAGTTACTACATAACTACTTTAATAACTGAGTTCTTTCATCTGATAGAAAGTACACTAGAATACTAAAACAAAAAATCCCAGCTAGAGAGGTTTTTTTTTTTTAAAGAAATAACATAAAATGAGTAAAATAGAAAGTTTAATCTCCACACCCTAATGAGATTTTTTTCCCATCAATTTAATGGAGTAGTCATTGTTACCTGAATTGTAACTTCATACTTAAATGTTCTATTTTAAAAACTAAGCTAAAATATCACACATTTAAAGTTTGTTAGAGTATGCTTAATTGTACCTTTCAACTGTGTTTATGAAAAATAAAACTTCACATGGCATTTAGGCATAATTCTGCTTGGTTAAATAGTTTATGCGTCACCTTAGGAAAATGAGCATTACTTCTCTTTTTAAAATGCAAACTGTTAGGTTTATAATACCATCTGAAGAATTTTCCTTCTCTTTTATTTTCTCTTTTAACAACTTCTTTTTTTCCCTTCAGAGTTGTAGAAAATGGAGAGAAAAATCGAATGACCTATCAGAGTATAGCAATTGTTTTTGGTCCCACTCTATTAAAACCAGAAAAAGAGACTGGTAATATAGCAGTTCATACTGTGTACCAAAATCAGATTGTAGAATTAATTCTTCTGGAACTGAGTTCCATCTTCGGACGCTGATTCTTACTGAAGACAACCTGTGGAATAGAAGCTGGATTCCATCAGATTTCAAATGTTTATACACAATGTATTTTATTTTTTGGACCAAGCAGTGACTCTAATTTTGCACTTTTTTTTTGAGGGATCAGAAGGGAAGGAGAGAGTCAAGATGTGTGTTAGGCCCTCATATTTGCTGCTTTGTTGCAAGTTGATATAACTGCGTGTAATTATGAATTCATTTTATCCTGAATGTTTGCGTTTCATACTCTGAATTTCAGTAAAAATCAAACTTAAAATTCTAACCAGTCATATACACTGGATAATTTGGTAAGAAAACTGTATTTTTTCCCTGAAATTGGATAATGTAGACTTTCTTCTCAAGATTCATGACTTGATAGAGCAAAATACTTACTATCAGTTATGTTGAAAAGGCTCTTGGGCATTTTAAACAAAATGAAGTATATCCATTTTGAAACCTGTGTATTTCTTTTTCGGGGTTTCTGCATGCAGTGGCAGTCTTAAGTGCCAAAATTCATCATAACCCCAAAATAACCCCTTGATGAAGGCTTGCTGTCTTTTACTGTGTTACACAGCATCCTTACTGGATATCTTAGTTGCTTGTTTGGGCAACACACTAATATTACTTAAAACACTGTGATATACTGGAGTTTTAGTTAGCTTAAGTCAGTTCAGGGCATTTTAGGGCTGTCTTGCTATACTGAATTGTAGCTAACAATCCTAATTATATCTAGTACCATACTGAGTTCTTGGTATGACCCTGTGGAAACACACATTATTTTATGTAAATATAGGCTAAAGACTTAATGTCCTTTAGCTTGTGTATATAATTGTGTTGTATAGTCTCAGAGTACATTCTAACCCTACATTTCTAATCATGTTATTGGTAATCTTTTCTGTGAATATTAGGTTTCCTCCAGAAATAGGCCGTTATTTGGGAAAGTTAACTGTGTGCACTTTTAGATATTAATTACATTTACAGGCAAATCACTATAATGAGAATGGTACTGGAAAAATACTGAATAGACTTGCTAAATGGCACATGCACTACAAGAGGAACCTTTTAGGTTATTTAATATGTACAGAAAACATTAGAAAAAATTTATTACAGAATTCTAATTCCAGTATGAATAGTGGAAACCCATCTGTAAATTAGATGATGTTGGATGGAAAATGACATTGCTAAATTGGAGAATTTCTTTTTACCTACTAATGTAGATTGCTTTGTATAATAAAACACAGGGTTTGGAAGGTTTTGTTACAGGGAGCATGGTCTGTTGAAGATTTTTAAAATGTATTTTTCTAGATTAACTTCTGTACATGAAATGTCTAATAAAACTATAAGAGGTTTAGAGATTTTTCCATTGGAAATGTGCATTTTGTTTTTTAATTTTTTTGTTTTTGCATTTACTGACATACTCTTATACCTCATTTTTAAAAATCAACTGAATCCAATATTTCCTGTGGCAAATAACACTTTCCTCATTCATACTTTTTCTCCTCTCTTCCATGCCAACATTTCTCCATCCCCAACATACACTTTTTATTTCTCCATCAGTATTTGAAAGTGAGTGATTTGTGACCAGGATTTTTTTTTTTTTCTTAGGGTTGCATTTATAATTTACAGATTGCCTTCCTTGGGAACAAGTATTTTTTTGTATGATCTGTCTGAAAACCTCTCACCTGAATTTTGTGGTAGAAATTCTGTATTTGTTGTTGTGAGTGTGTTAAATTGATAACAAACCAAACTACTTGATAGCTAAAGCAGATTGTTCTGGGTGGGGAGGAAAAGCCCTAAATCAGGATGTTTATATTTGCCTAAAGATGTCCTTAATAACACAATATGCTTTAGATCTTGCTTATATAATGATTGTATACCAGGAAAACAATTAGACTCAAATCAGTGATGTTCTTGCTTGTGGTGTTCATGAACATATATCAAAGATTAAAATTGTCCTGTGTTTCTTGTTTCAAGGTACGTGTGTGTGTCTGTGTGTGTGTGCGCGTGTATGTGTGAAGTCTTAATTGTTTTATTCTACAGCTAATCAGTTTATTGTAGTATTATATGTACAGTGAGATTAATGTCTTGTGTTTTCATCCTTTGTGAATTAAAAATTCTCAATTGTTTTTGTAATAACAAAGCTAGTAATATTTTCCTGTCTTGACAGCTTGGTTTTATAGTAGAAAATATATTAAAAGCTGAAATAAATTATCAATTTTATTTGTAAGTCTTCTTTTAGAATGTCATTGAAAAAGGTAGTTGGAGATTTAGAAAAGAAAATATATTTAAATACACTGTCACATTCCAGTTAGAAGAAAAACACTTATTTAAATTGTGTAGAAACAATAAATTTTACCCTTTACTCTGGAGAAAATAAGTTAATTATTAAATATCTCCAAAAAATGATGTTTGTATTTTAGATAGAGACAAATCTATAAATTGTTTTTTCCTTATGTGAAAGGCACAAATGAAATAATTTGGTGAAACTTTGGACTTAGTGGTAGATGGGTTGTATGTGTGTTTATAACATATACACACAAACGTGTGTGTGCTACGTGTGTGTGTGCTTGCACACCATTGCTTACATACAAGTGAAAAGTCACCAATAGTGACAGATACATGGAGACGTTTTTGCTATTTGTTTCATTCCATGCCTCTTTGCAAGCCCACAATATTGAACATTAAGATAGCAGTGGGCCGGGCACAGTGGCTCAGGCCTGTAATCCCAGCACTTTGGGAGGGTGAGGCAGGCGAATCATTTGAGGTCGGGGGTTCGAGACCAGCCTGGCCAACATGGTGAAATCCCGTCTCTACTAAAAATTCAAAAAAATTAGCTGGGCATGGTGGCAGGTGCTTGTAATCCCCGCTACTGGGAGACTGAGGCAGGAGAATCACTTGAATCCAGGAGGCAGAGGTTGCAGTGAGCCGAGATTGCACCACTGCACTCCAGCCTGGGCAACTGTGAGACTCCGTCTCAAAAAAAAAAAAAAAAAAAAGATAGCAGTGAAGGGAAAATAGTTGTTCCATAATTGTGCCAAGAGATTTTTTCCAGCTCATGGGAGAGGCTTCTAATTAAAAAACATGTAGTTTCCCATGACTCAAATTCCTCAAAGATCTTTAGGCATTTTTAAAGAAATACACAGAGGAATCCACAACATGTCTTTTTAGTAAAGAAGAAAATAAAAATAGTCAACTGGGCGCCACACTCTCACTCGTCTAAGAAAAGTCAAATGTTCAAATATTGCATCTCTATAGAGAATTGAAAATGGATAGAAAATAAGATTTTATTCCCCCTGAACTCCAGCCATCAGCTCTAATGAACTTCTTTTATAGAAAGCACTCCTCTGGTGTAAGACTCCAGAAAGTGTTTAATAGGGCCTTTAGCCTGCATGTTACAGTTTTGGAGGCGGAGCGTAGTTTTTGTTATTTTTTTAAACAGTATTCCAGTGCAGCTAACATAGTACTATTAATTGCAACTTTAGTTTGAAACAAACAAACAAAAAAATCAAATGGGTGCAAAACAAAATGAACTGTCTCACAGCGATGGTGTATTAGAATCTGTTGGAAATTCACAGGCTGTGTCCTCAGGCCGGGCAGAGTCAGACTTAGTATTCTAGAGAACCGGGAGATACAGAATGCCTAATGAGACATCTGTAACTACCAAAGACAAGGGAGTTCTCCTGAAGAATCTCAATTAGTCTGCTCAGCTGAAGTTTTGTGGTCCAGTGGTGGCTGCAAGTATATTCAGCTGGATTGAGCTTTTACAAATTAGCCTTATGTGAATATAGCACTTAAATGAACTCTTTCATTTCCTTCATTGCTTCCCTTCTCCCACAGGGGGAGGGGGGAAAACGAAAGAAAGAAAGCACTTTTATAGTGCTCTCATAAACAGAGCACTTGTAGAACAAGGTAACTGTTTAACAAATTACTACAATACGTATTTAGAATACATGTTTTTTTCTCATCTCCCTTTATTTTATTTCTTTCGAGGTTTTCAGAAAAGCAGTCTTTGGTAATGATTTTTAATTATTAATGCTGGTAGCCAGATCTTTCAAGTAGTTCTGATAGTTGTGGCTCATACTGCAAGTAGCTTAGAAACTTGTAATGCTGTCATAAATGTTATAATGATAAAATCCATAGTGACATGAGAATGACAAATGATGCTGTAGAGGTCTTTATAAACAGAGCATGTGCAGAGGTAGAAATCAAAACCACTGTCAAGTCATGGTAGAGTAACCAGTGAAAATTCAGCACAGACTTCGAGGCCACTTTTCCCTGGCATTTTGAGAAATTGTTTATACAGTCATGTGACTCTTAATGATGAGGATATGTTCTGAGAAATGTATTGGTATGTGCAAACATCATAGGTTATACTTACACAAACCTAGATGTATACCAGACACTACACTTAGACTGTGGTATAGACTATTCCCCCTGGGCTGCAAACCTGTACAGCAGGTGACTACTGAATACTGTAGGCGATTGGAACACAGTGGTATTTGTGTATCTAAACATATCTAAACAGAAAAGTTACAGTAAAAATACAGTACTGTAATCTTATGGAATGACCATTGTATAATGCAGTCTGTCATTGACTAGAACATCATTATGCAGTACATGACTGTATTTAGGCAAGAAAAATTGGAATCTTAGATGCCAAAGTAATACTCTTAATGATTGATAAAGCAGGAAAGGACCTGTAGGGACCCTCACCTTCACAGTTTATTGTTTTATAGATGAAATAACTGAGGCCCAGATTGATGTGAATGCGTAAAGTCATATGCTTAGTGACAGAATAAGCCTAAGGCTGAAGAGAAGTAATATTTTGATTAGCTACGTTATTTCTATTTAAGGTTTGGGATCAATTTAACTAAAGCATATTCTGGCATGTTCAGTAATATTTGAGGAACAAACAACTTTCTGTTTCACACTAAGCTAGTTGTTTATGTGGTATATTGAAACATTTTCCTTCTATTATGCACATCTGTTATGAATATAGAAGCAGCAGGGGGTAGGTACTGCTTTTACTGGTCTCTTCTGGTTCTGGTTGCATGGGAAGTAAACTAGCATCCTTTTCTGTCCCCTGGCAAATAATCAGAATTCAGCAATTCTATTTCTACCCACTGACATTCCTGGATAGGCCATTGTGTATATTAATCTCTTTTTAATACGGATTTCTGCTTTCACTTATGTTCTAGAATGGTGCTATCCAATTACTGTAGCCACCAGCCATATGTGGCATTTTTAAAAATTGTGGCAAAATATGCATAACATAAAATTTACCATAGAAATCATTTTAAGTGTACAATTCAGTTGTATGAAGTACATTTATATTGTTATGCAGCCATCATCACCATCCATCTCTAGAACTTTTTTCACCTTGCAGAACTGAAACTATCCACTAAACAGTCAGTCCCCATTCCCCCAGCCCCTGAGAAAACTACCATTCTACTCTGTGATTTTAACTACCTCATATAAGTGGAATCATGCAGTATTTGCCTTTTAATGACTGTCTTATTGCGCTTAGCATAATGTCCTCAAGGTTCATTTATGTAGTAGCATACTGCAGGGTTTCCTTTTTAAGGCTTAGTAATATTCCACTGTGTGTATACACCACATTTTGCTTATCCATTCATTTGTCAATGGACAGTGTTGCTTCCACGTTTGAGATATTGTGAACAATTCTGCTATGAACATGGATGTATAGATATCCTAGAGACTCACCGGATTTGGCAGTAAGTTTTTGGATATGACACTAAAGGCAACAGAAGAAAAAGACAAACTGGACTTTAATAAATTTTTAAAAATTTGTGCATTAAAAGATTATCCTATTGATAACATCATCCTTTTGATAATAAACGGGCAACCAATAGAATAGGAGAAAATATTTGTGAATTGTATATATGATAAAGGATTGGTATCCTTGATACAGAGAGAACTCTTAAAACTCAACAATAGTGAGAAACCTGATTCAAAAATGGGCAAAGGACTTGAATAGACATTTCTCCAAAGAAGATATATAAATGGCCAATAAGGACATGAAAAGATGCCCAGCATCACTAATTATTAGAGAAATGTGTATCAAAACTGAGATACCATCTTACACCCAGCAGGATGGCTGCTATCAAGAAACCAGAAAACAAGTGTTGGCAAGGATGTTGAGAAATTGGAATCCTTTTCCACTGTTGATGGGTGGGAATGTAAAATGGTACCGCCACTGTGGAAAACAGTATGGCAATTCCTCAAAAAATTAAAAATAGAATTACCACACGATGCAGCCATTCCATTTCTGGGTACACATCCGAAAGAGTTTGAATTTACTTACAATTATATAGTACTTTAAAATTTAGTTACTCTGTCACAATAACTACATTTCAAATGGTCAGTAGGGACTTGGAGTTAATGGGCACCATCCCGAACAGTGCAAATACAGAACAATTTCATCCTCAACAGAAATTTCTACTGGATGGTGCTATTCTAGAAGGTTGGGATGTGGGGAATAAGCAATTGCAAACTGCACATTCTGCAAAATTACTTTAAAAATACATGATCTACAGCATGTAATATACATCTCCCTCATGCTTGTCTCTTAAGTGCATGACACTAGGAAAGTTTAAAATTGAGAGAAATACATTTTTATTATAGGTGTGCTGAACTTGAATATTTGTCCTATTATATGCTTTAATATTGGGGCTGGAAGGGAGGTAAATGTGATTTAACTTCCAATACAACACCATCAAAATGCTTGCAATTTGGGCAAAAGCGGTCTGAGACCATGGCTTAACAGAAGCCTCAGTTGACATTGTTCTCTTTGGAAAATCTAGGAATGCTGTACTGTGAGATAATTAATGTTTCCAAAGTTTGTGTCACAATAGTCTCATATTTAGATTTTAGAAATTTTTACATTAGTGGGAAAGATTTTCTAAAATTTTATTTTAGAAATTAAACAATGAAAGAAATGATTCTAATTTGGACTTTCCCTTGGGATCCAAGCTACTTCATATTATATTTACTTCTGAATTTTAATAATACCCTGTATGAAGTTGTGAAAAACTTGAAAAACATACATAACACAACTTTTTAAATGGGAGCTGATACCTAACCATGGATACAAGGAAATTATTGGTAGTCTCAAAGCGACTCAGTAGGTCTGCACGTGATTTTGCCAGATGCGTTCTAAAGTATGGAAGATGACTTGATATGTAGATCTCATAGAATACATGATAATCAGCATTTTTTGTTTTCATTTAACTATCAGATTTGTTTCAAGGGTCCCAGGCCAAATTCTTCCAGAGCAGGTACTCATGCGTAGTTGGCATATACGATGCTCTAGTTGAAGCTGCTACTGATACGTTTTCAATCCTGTTATAAAAGGCCTTCTATTAATAAGCACCTTAAAATTTCTAGGTGGGGAGTATAATAAGTTGTTAGTTACCCATACTGATCCAACCCATTGACAGAATGACTTAGTTCAGACTTAGGCAAATCGTAGGGTGCAGAAGCTTTGCCCTCTAGTAAACCTGACTCACCAGACGCTCCTCTTGTCTTCTCATTAAGCACGTTGAAACAGAAAATGCTTCTCTATGAATCCTTTCTTCTTCTTTCCTTTCTCTCAGCCACCATCTCAGCAACTGTGTCTTAGACAATCAGTTGAGTGGCTACTCACAGAAGCTGTGCTAGGACTTACTGAGGCACCTGTGTCCAGAGTGTTCAGTTTCCTTGGAGAAGATGGGCTTAAAGAGGAATCAAAGGTTTCTAGGGAAGACAGCACCACTGTATTGAGAAGGAAACTCAACCTTTTCTGTCATAAGGGAAACCCCAATATCCTTGGATGACATAGTTCTGACTCCAGGGGTACCCTGAATTCAACCTGTTTGTTAGGGAATCAGCTCTGATGTGACATTTCTGACATCTAGCTACATGTAATGACTGCTCTCTCTGGTCATGTCCTTGTCTCCTGACCTGTTAATATTAGCCAAATTGATTGCCTGAACATTGCCAGTAACAGTGACTGGACCTGATAAGTCTGTCTTATCACTCTTGCCAATGCTTGTAGCGTATTCAGTTGGCATTAAGTTCCATGAAACCAGTATCACACTATGTGAGATTGCTGTTTTAAATAATGAGTACTACTGAAATACTTCCCACTGAATAAGAGATTGGGAAGAGAGCCCTTCTTTAAGAATCTACTGCAGAATGAGTTTCAGACTACCAAAATGTCTTAGAGATAGCAACATGAGTCTTGATGTTTAACATTAAATATTTAATTGCTTACAGAAATAAGAAGTGAGGGCCAGCAAGGAGAAAATAGAGTCCTTAATGACTATATACCCTGACAAATGAAGATTTAGTGCCATTTACAATGGAATAATGAGGAAAATATAGGCAAAAACTTAATGTTTTCAGAAATCATATTGGTGGTATTCTGCCTGGTGTGTATGTAGCATATGATTATACCAAATGAGTACATATGGGATATTTTAATTCTATCATCTCTTGAGTCCTTGGCAATCAGGATTCTAAGAATGGAACAAGGGAGTTACAGCTGTGGTAAGTTACAGTAAAAACTTTGTAGTCTTTAATTTGAATTGGGAGTATCAATATGATGTCATGAGATATTTAAGTGTCTTTGTGTTCGTGTATGTAACTGATCACTGAAAAGGATGACCAACTGAGGGAGCATCCTTATTACCTGGATTTTGACCTTGAAATAGAATTTCTCTTTAAAAGAAACCAAGGCATTTTGGAGATACGGCTGAATCCAGGTGTGGAACAGGAAACGTGCAAGATGATCCTGAAAGAACTTGTCATAACAAGGAAGTGGTCAAATGTTAGCAGAATCTTGTCAAAAGAATTCTGGAGGGAGCTTGAAGATCCCACTGGCCAAAAATGGAATAGTTGGAGCTTCAATAATAATAATTGGCAATGAATTGAAACTCACTGATATGTTTAAACCCATGAATTAATAATATCAAAAGAGAATCACTTTAGGAGGATGAGAGGGAATGAATTCATATCTTCTTAAAAACTGATGACAGAAATAATCAAACATCTATTTGGCCTATCCTGTATGCACTTGACCACTAAGTATCCAGATGGCAGATGGGGGAAAGTACCTCTATATAAAAGTTTCCCACTAATGATTGAAATGATTATCATCCACTTTATACTCCCCATTGATTTAATAAATCTATGTATTAAGCATCAATGGCTGTTAGCATCATAAAAAGAGAAATAACTAGATATTGTATGCTTCCTGATGGAAGAAAACAAGACCTCTTACGGTCTTGTCAAAAGAATTGAACCTTAAATCTGAATCAGGCTTTGAATGTAGCTTCCAGAAAATATAAAGGATGGAGAGCTACACCCTACCTGTGAAATCAAGAAGACTCAGACTGAGAAACAACTTGTCAAAGGGTCTGACTTTCTCAACAAATAACACTGTAAGAAAAAGAAAGGGCTGGAGAGGAGCTCCATAAACTTGCCTGTTATTTTATTTCAGTTGACACTTGGGCATCGTTGAAAACAAATGAAATAGTCAAAGCAATTCTTTATTATTTTATCACATTTTACTATTATCTCTGCTTTTAAGGTTATTTCACAGATATTAAGGTACCTGTGTGGTGGAAATACTATACAATGGGGTACCTTACACCTTTTCCCAGTTCTACGTTAGTGACTTCAAGGTAGTTTGAAATTGGCAGTTTGATGATGGCATTATTTAGACCAAATCAGGGATGATTTGTTGTTTGGTCAATTTGTCTGGACTTAAAAAAGTGATGGGGAAAATATTAGTGCAGATTAAAATTTAAAATGTGTCTGTAGTTGTTACATGGTGAACAACACAAGAAATTGAGGAAATATTCTTCCAGTGTTCAAAAACTATGATCTGATTCAGCAAAGAAGCCAGATATATCATGGACAAATGAGTGAAGTTCTGACATGTGTTGATTGTTTTCTCATCTTATTTGTTAATGTAAATAAAAATATCAACCAACATTCATGCCAGATTACACTTGTGAATCAATTGCAATCACAGGATGGCTAGAGATACAAGAATTTGGTAAAAATAAAAAGATTATTTGTGAATAAATTGGTTATGTGGAATTAGCAATAAGGAGTATTATCTATTTTATTTATATTAGTAAAATTTATTATACGCTTATATTTGTGTGTGGATTTTGTGCCAGTTGTTAAACATTTACCAGCTCACCCCTGGAAACATGGTATGTAATAAATGTTAGTTGTTTTTATTATTAGTACGGCAATAATACGATGCTGGTCCCTGCGAAGGGATGATGTTCCTAAAGACCAAATGTTTGGCAGGAAAGTAAACTGATCAAGATGACTTAAATTTTAAGATGAGTTAAGTTATATATGCCAAGAAAGACCATCACTGAATTGAAAGAACTTATGTAACAGAAGCACTATACAATACACAGAAGTCATCTTTACAATAAAGGCTGTTTGGGCCCAATATTTTGCTTCCAGTTATCTATGAAAAGCAGAGCATTGAAAAAATAGAATGAACATCATTTCTTATCAGAAACTAAACATCCCACAGACACAGCAGAGGTTACAAAACGAACATGCAGAATTTATAACCGTAAAATGGCCATCTATCCATTAGGTCCAAATGAAGTAGATTGAATAGGAAAGACAAGTTGTGTGATACCAAAATAAGATATTCATCTATAAAGAAATACATTAATCTACAGATTGGGAGAATGATGAGCATTTAAGTGTTGCTAAAAGGAAATATGTGACACTTCAGGATAATTATATGATACCACTCGCCTATTTGGAAAAATTTGGGTGATGTTTGCTTAGTACAGATTATATTATAACAATAACATACACAGAAATGACCTATAGGGTTAAGGGCCTTCAACCATCCTGACATCTGCTAAAAGTTGAGTCCTGGAATTGAGTCCCACCTTGTTTAATAAGTTTTCAGAGGTGGAGAAGCTGTGTGCATTATGTTAATAAATAAAGAACTAGTTGGTGGTCTGGGAATGACAGGATGCCTGGGAGACAGTGATTCCCGTATCTTGCAATTCATAATGGCAAGGAAATGAAATACTGGATTTAGTCAACCATGCATGGAGTCTGATTTCAGTAAACTCAGTGAAAGTTCTTATGGCTCAAGAGGTTAAAATGAATTCTTTGGAAAAAGTGTGATTTCAAGTACAGACGACCCTCCTTAGATTACACATCGGCAGTTTCAACCAACCAAGGATGGAAAGTATTTTTTAAATAACAAAAATAACCATACAACCATAAAAATGACACAAGTAAGAATATGCTATAACAACTATTTATGTAACATTTACTTGTATTAAGTATTATAAGTGATCTAGAGATGATTTAACATATACAGATGTACAGAGGATGTGACTAGGTTATATGCAGATACATTATTTTATATAAGGGACTTGGACATCTGCAGATTGGGTCCTGGAACCAATCTCTAACAAATATTGAGGGACAGCTGTATACAAATAATGAAAGGCCAAGTGGGAAGAGACAGAAATTAAAATAACTGGTATGTTTGCATAGGAAGACCTCTGGTGAACACAGATTCCAAAAGATGAACTAAAGTTGTCTGTGTGGAGCACATAAACTGATCATAAAAGAGTACAAATTTATAAAAATATTAGGAAGGTTAAAATTTCTAGTGAATTTTCAGAAAATGCTAGTCAACAAAGAGTGCCATTAAATGATATTCAGATCCAGAAGTACGAGAAATGCTACATCTCCAATGAGCAGAATTTTATTTTATTTTGTTTTTTTTAAGATCTTGCCCAGGCTGGAGTGCAGTGTCACGATATCTGCTCACTGCAACCTCTGCCTCCCGAGTTCAAGTGATTCCCCTGCCTCAGCCTCCCAGGTAGCTGGGATTATAGGAGCCAGTCATCACACCCGGCTAATTTTTCTATTTTTAGTAGAGACGAGGTTTCACCTTGTTGCCCAGTCTGGTGTCGAATTCCTGGCCTCAAATTATCTGCCCACCTCAGCCTCCCAAAGTGTTGGGATTACAGGCATGAGCCACTGTCCCCAGCCAGAATTATCTTAAAACAGGGAAGGATAAAATAAATAATGTAAAGATGGCATTAAAAAGCTAAGAACAGCTATAGAAAGAAATGAAAATTTTCAATGAATCTATCTCTAAGGCTAGGCCAACTGCATTTCAGTACGTTTCTGCTTCTTGAAGAACTTGCAGATGGAATCCCAGAGCATGTGTCAATGATGTTTGGTAAATAATAGAGGAAATATTCCGAAGCATCAAGGTGAATACTTTTTTTCCAGTATAGGAAAAAGATTTGGTCAATGGAAAGTATGCTACATATACAATCTTAGATTCAGCAAAGCCTGTGGCAAAATTGCTCATAATATCCTATGGATAAGGAGATAAAAACTTCAGCTTCTGGTACTTTTAAGGAAATATACAGCTGTCAAATAACTATTGAGAGTGTTGATAAGTGGCTTGGTGGTATACTACAAGAATAATGGAGTCGTCCAAGACTTTGTCTTAATACCATGATATTAAAACTTTATTAATGACTTAAAGCATAAAAATCTGCAGATGACAGAAGTGGGAGGATTAAGCAATATGGCTCACAATCAATATGCAAAATTATATTAATAGACTTATGCTCTTGCAGTGGCAGATTAACTGATTGATATCAGGTGAATCCTCCAAGTGAGAACTAGAAAAACTGATAACTATTTATTTATTTATTTATTTAGAGACAGAGTCTCACTCTGTCACCCAGGCTGGAGTGCAATGGTACGATCTCTGCTCACTGCAGCCTCTACCTCCTGGGTTCAAGTGATTCTTCTGCTTCAACCTCCCGAGTAGCTGGGGTTGCAGGCCCACACCACCACGCCCAGCTAATATTTGTATTTTTAGTAGAGATGGATTTTCCCCATGTTGCCCAGGCTGGTCTCGAATTCCTTGCCTCAAGTGATCCACCCAGCTTGGCCTCCCAAAGTGTTGGGGTTACAGGCGTGAGTCACCGCTCCCAGACTAGCTTACACAGCTTCTGTTCAGCTTCTTTGACTCAGGATAACATTTTGTGATTCATCCAGGTATGTGTATCACAGTCTTTTCCTTTTTACTGCTAGTAGCATTACATTGTGTGCCTACACTACAATTTATGTATACATTCATCTGTTGGTATTTATGTTGTCAGGGGAGAAAACTTACTGGGAATGAGGCACAAGAATGGTAAGATGTGTCATATTTTGATAGGGATATGGGATATGCATTTGTTGAAGCTCATCAGATTATACACTTCAGATCTGCGTGTTTATCTGCATGAAAATTAGGCCACAATTAAAACAAGGGAAAATATATTGAAAATTTTTAAAAGTTACCTTCTCTGGAAGACTGTAACATCAACCAGAACACCTAAACTGACAATGTTTCATTTACAGTGTTTGGCATTCAATAATAAGAGCAGGCATATAATAAAGCAATAATTGACCAAAATCAACAGGAAAAGCAGACAATAGAAACCCAGTTACACATGAGATCCAAATATTGGACTTAATCCAAAGCTATCATTAATATGTTCAAGAAATTACTTGAAAATATTGAGAATTTCAGCAGGAAACTAGAAATTACAGTAAGATTTAAATGGAAATTCTGAGACTGAAAAATAGAGTAACTGAAAATAAGAATTTAATAGATGAGTTTGCAGATAGATAGATAAGACAAAACTAAAGAGGCAAACCAGAAGATATGTCAAAGAAATAGCCAGACTGAGACTCAAAGAGAAAAAAGGATTAAGAAAAAGAAAGAAAGAAGGAAGGAGAGAAAGAAAGAAGAAAGAAAGAATGAGAGAAAGAAAGAAAAGAAAAGAAAAGAAAAAAGAAAAAAAAGAAAAGGAAAGAAAGAAAGAAAAATGACCATAAGGATTATATGTGACATGGCAAAAAAAAAAAAAAAAAAAAAAAAAAAAAAAAATTAACATACATACAGTGGTAGTTCCAGGAAAGGTGAGAGAGAATATGACAAAAGCACTATTTGAAAATATAATGGCTGAGAATTTTCCAAAATAGATTTAAAAATTATTAAGCATAGATTGAGGAAGTTCTACAAACCAAAACAAGATAAAGACAAAACCACATCTTAGGCACATCATAGGGAAACTTCCCAAAAAATATAGCCAAAAGAAAAAAAGACATATTACTTTTAAATGAGCAGCAATGAGATTGACAGCTGACTTTTAAACACAAACTGTAGAATGCTGAAATTAAACTGCCAATCTAGAATCTATACTCAACAGTAATATCCTTCACAGAGGAAGAAAAAAAAAAGACAATTTTCAGAAGAATAAAAATGGAGAGAACTTGCCACTAGTAATTTTTTCCCTGGCATACAATTTAAATGCCAGTTAGAAATTTCTTGATAAAGGAAAGAGTAAATGTAGTTCCCTAGGCAAAAGAAACATGAACCCAGGTGGAAGCATGGATATTAAGGGGAAAAATGAAAAGTATGGAAAGGTCTATATATGAGGATGAATTGTGGGTCATCTGTGTGTGTGTATGTGTGTGCGTGCATGTGTATTCTCACATGGCTACCATACATTACAATAATACAAGTGATGAGAGACAAGTAAAGAGAGTCAAAATGTTCTGAGGTATTGGCATTGTTTAGGAAGTCATGTTTATACGGAATTAACCTAAATGCCCATCAATGACAGATTGGCTAAAGAAAATGTGGTATATATATACCAATGAAAGATCATTTCTTTTGCAGGAACATGGATGGAGCTGGAGGCCATTATCCTTAGCAAACTAACACAGGAACAGAAAACCAAATACCACACGTTCTCACTTACAAGTGGGAGCCAAATGATGAGAGCTCATGGACAGAAAGAGGGGGAACAACACACACTGGGGCCTATCTGAGGGTAGAGGGTGGGAAGAGGTAGAGGATCAGAAAAAAATAAATAACTACTGGGGTAGGCTTAGTACCTGGGTAACGAAATAATCTGTACAACAAACCCCCATGATAGGAGTTGACATGTGTAACAAACCTGCACAGGTACCCCTGAACCTAAAGGTTTAAAAAAGAAAGAAAGGAAAATACTAGTTTATATTAGATTTAATAAGTCAAGAGTTATGTAATTTCTAGGGTAATTATAAAAGCCAAGAAACTATAGTAAAGGAAAGTGAAACATTGAAAAGCCACTAGTTTGAAAGAAGGCGAAATAAATAGTGGGGAGAGAAAGAATAATGTAGGATAGGCGGGAAAAATGGAAAATAAATAGTAAGATGCTAAGTTCAAACATAAAAATATATACATGAAATTTAAATGAAATTAGATGAAATTAAACTGAATGCAACAATATTAGAATGCACCTTCACTTAAAGTGCATATGAGACATTTACCCAAACTGATTGTATGTTGGATATTGAAGTTTCAACACATTTCCGTGAATGCAGTATGTTGTCTATGTTGAAAGTAAGCAAGAAATCGATATCAAAAAGATAACTATACAAATCACATGGGCTTGGAAATTCGGCAACATAACTTTTAAATAACCCGTAGGTGAAAGAAAAACAACTGAACAGAAAGTAGATATACAACATAACGGATTGCTAAAGACAAAAGATAATTCTTTGAAAAAAAATAATAAAATTGATAAATCTATGGCTAGAGAGAGATGGAGACAGAGATAACAAATAATAAATATTAAGAATAAAAAAACAGGAGTGAACATCATTACAAACTCTAGAGACATCTAAAAGGTACTAAGAGGACTTTATGGAAATAGTTATGCCAATAAATATGAAAATTTAAATAAAATGAAAAAAATTACAGAAAAAAATACTAAGATTGACAAAGGAAATAGAAAATCTGAATGATATTTATCACAAAAATCAGCTTCATAATTAAACAACTTTCTGCAAAGAAAAGTCCAGACCCAGGTGGCATCACTGGTGAATTCTTCCAAACATTTAGGGAAGAAATAACAATTATATACACATATTTGCAGAAAATTAAAAAGGAGGGGACAGTTCTTGCTCATTTTTTTTGAGGCCAGCAAAACCTCATACCTAACAAGAACATGACAAGAAAGGAAAATTATAGACTCATCTCTCTCATAAATATTGGTGCAATTCTAAACAAAACATTAGCAAATCAAATCTTATTATTTATAAGAAGCATAGTGCACCATGATCAAGCTAGATTTATTTCAGAAATACAAGTTTTGGTTTAATAGTTGAAAACCAAACCAATCAATACAACTTGCCACATTAACATAACTAACTAAAGGGAAAAATCATAAGATCATCTTAGTAGATACAAAAATAACAGTTAATACAATTAAACACCATACATAATAAAAACTCTTAGCAGCCTAGCAGAATGGAACTTCCTAATCTGACACAGAATATTTTAAAAATTTGCAGCAAACATCGTACTTAATGTTTAAATTTTGAAAGCTGTTCCTAAGATTGAGAATGAGACAAGGATCAGTCACCATGACAACTCAACACTTTACCGGAAGTCCTAGACAGTGCAATACGCAAGAATAAAATTAAAGGTGTAATAATCCAAAACCAAGATATGAAACTCATTTTTTTTTTTTTTTTTTTTTACAAAAACAAACATATAATAAACTAACAGAATTCATGAATTTAGTAAGGTCAAGTGAGTACAAAAGCAATATAAAAATCAATTGTACTTTTAATGTCAGCAATAAACTGTTAGAAAATAAAACTTAAAAGTGATCTATTACCATAGCATCAAAAACATCACATATGTAGAATTAAATATAACAAAGATGTGCAAGGCCTTACACAGCAAAACACAAAACATTCTAGGGAGAAGTTAAAGAAAACCTAGAGAAATGGAAAGGTATACCTTGCTTATATATTAGAAGTCTCTGTTCTCCACAACATTAATTTGTAAATTCAATGCAATCCCATTTAAAACCCTGGCAGATTCGTTTCTGGAAATGGTCAAGGCTGATCCTAAAATGTATATGACATCAAAAAGAACTTTGAATAGTCAAAACTATGTTGAAGGAGAGCAAAGCTTGAAAACTTCTATTACCAGATATCAAAACTTACTCTAAAGGATGCTAGTCCAATCCACAGTCCACCGGCTCCATGCGGCCCAGGACGGCTTTGAATGCAGCCCAACAGAAATGTGTAAACTTTCTTAAAACATCACAAGGGTTTTTTTTTGGTGATTATTATTATTATTAGCTCATCAGCTATTGTTAGTGTTAGTGTATTTTGTGTGTGGCCCAAGACAATTGTTCTTCCAATGTAGCTCAGGGAAGCCAAAAGATTGGACGCCCTGCTCTAAAGCTACAGTAATTTAATATTAATATAAAGATATAGACAGAACAATTGAACAGAATAAAGACTAGAAAAACATCTACACATATTACTAATTATCTAAACATATTACTGATTTTTCAGTAATGGAAGTCAATTAACTACTGACATGTATTACCTATATGAATCTCACAAACAATGTTGAAAGACTCAAGACAGACGTCATACATTCCATTTCAAAATTTCAAAAACATCAATCAAGACCAGTGTCAAAAGTTAGCCTAGTGATTACTTCTGAATACTGCTAGAGGATAAACTCAGATAACCAGGAGATTAATGAGAAAAACAAACAATCAAAAATGGCAGTAAGCACTGAATCCAATTACCTATAGGAGGCCAGGCTAATATAGGGATTATGATTTAAGATGTACTTTAGACTGGACATGGTGGCTCATGCCTGTATTCCTAGCTCTTTGGGAGGCCAAGGCAGAAGAATCACTTGAGACCAGGAGTTGAAGACCAGCCTGGGCAATACATTAAGACCCCTATCACAGTGGCCCGTGCCTGTGGTCCCAGCTACGCAAGAGGCTGAGGCTGAGGTTGAAGGATGGTTTGAGCCCAGGAACTCACAGCTGCAGTGGCTGCACCACTGCACTCCAGCCTGGATGACACAGTGAGACGCTGTCTCAAAAAAAAAAAAAAAAAAAAAAAGACATTTGAATTAGTTATACTAAGTTTAAAAGTCAAAATGATATTAAAAGGTATATAATACATGAGAAATTTCACTCCCACCCTGTCCTCATTCACTCCATGTCCCACTCCAGGTCACCATGCTATCCTTGTCATCACTTCAGTAGTTATACAAATATAAGCAAATTGGTATTTTTTTCTCTCTTTTCTTTAAAAAATTTTATTTTGAAATGATTTCAAACTTATAGAAAAATTTCAAGAAAAGTACAAAGAACTCCCATATATCTTTCACCCTGTTCCAGCTGACCACTTTGTCATCCTTCATTTCTCTTATATGTGCTATATGTTTCACGTTTCAGAATGTATTTCTTTCAAAAACATACTTAGTTGCATATCTGCATACAATGATAAAAATCAGAAAATTTAACTTGATACGCTACAATACTACTATGTAGAGTCTTAATTCAAACCAAATGTTTCCAAAATTTCCCTTTGACTAATTTAAATTTTTAAAGGCTCCAATTCAGGATCATGCATTGCATTTTCATGTCTTTTCAGTCTCTTTGAATATGTGCAGTTTCTTTAGTCTTTTTTCTCCCCACTTTTTGGTCTTTCGTGACTTGACTTTCATGAAGAGTTCAGGTCATTTCTTTTGCAGAATATCCCACAACCCAAGTCAGTCCTATCTGATAAGATTCAGGTGAAATGCAGGTTGTATCTTCTCAGCCTAGCACATCAGAAGTCATATGATGTGAGATTTTTCCTTATTAGTGATGTTAACCTCATGAATCAAGGAAATGGCATCAAACTAATACCACTGTATTCTTCACACAGTTGAAGAAAAAAAAAAGGCAATTTCATTTAAAAATGTCAGTAATGAAGCAATACATTTTTAGTTTTCTCCAATTTTTACTTGTGTGTTGAAATATGAAGGGCACATAAAACTTTCCTTCCTCCCCTCCCTCCCTCCGTCCCTCTCTCTCTCTTTCTCTCTTTCTCTCTTTTCTTTCTTTCTTTCTCTTTCTCTCTCTCTCTTTCTTCTCTCTCTCTCTTTCTCTCTCTCTTTCTCTCTTTCTCTCTCTCTCTCTCTCTCTCGTTCTTTCTTTCTTTCCACAGAGTCTTGCTCTGTCGCCCAGGCTGCAGTGCAGTGGCACAATCTCGGCTCACCACAACTTTCACCTCCCGGGTTCAAGCAATTTTCCTGCCTCAGCCTCCCGAGTAGCTGGGATTTCAGGTGTGTGCCACCATGCCTGGCTAATTTTTGTATTTTTAGTAGACACGGGGTTTCATGATATTGGTCAGGCTGGTCTCAAATTCCTGACCTCGTGATCCACCCACCTCAGCCTCCCAAAGTGCTGGGATTACAGGTGTGAGCCACCATGCCTGGCCACATAAAACATTTTTACTGTAGTATGATGGTTATCTTGAGGAAGTCACTTTTTTTTTTTTTTTTTTTTGAGAGGGATTCTTGCTCTGTCATACAGGCTGGAATGCAGTGGTGTGATCTCAGCTCACTGCAGCCTCTGTCTCCCTGGCTCACACGATCCTCCTGCCTCAGCCTCCTGAATAGCTGGGACTACAGGCGTGTGCCACCATACTCAGCTAATATTTGTATTTTTTATAGAGACGGGGGTTGGCCATGTTGCCCAGGCAGGTGTCGAACTCCTAGGCTCAAGCCATCCTCCCACCTCAGCCTCCCAAAGTGCTGGGATTACAGGTATGAGCCACTGGACCTGGCCAGAAGTCACTTTTTGAGTCACAAACTGAACTAGCTACTTTTTCATGGAGGATCATTTTTTATTTGAAAGAATTACTGACAATCTCTGGTTACTCAGATTCCGATATCTGGCAGATGCTTTCTCAAAAACAAATGAAGTGATCCTCTCACCTTAAGGGAAAGGACCAGGAGTATTTGTTGTTGATGGCAAAATTCAGGCTTTCAAGAGAAAACCAGAATTTTAAAAACTTGTATTCACCACCATGAGCTGAACAGCTTCTCAGTATTCAAGGCCAATTGGGATGAGATTAGTGGAAAATTAACAAACCTGATTTTTTAAATGTTGTATAATGAGATGTGTCAACCTTTGGAAGCTCAACACAATGCAGTGAACCAATTTGTATTAAAGCAGAGCAATGGGTGCGTGATATTATAAAAACATGATGGATAAGAGAGCCGTTCAAATTGCAAGATAGAATAGCGGGTTATAATTTAATAAAGCATGAAAAGTTCATTGATATGGTTTCAGATTCCACTTGTCATATTTTATTGTTATGAAAAAATATCTATAATTATCTAAAAAGGTGATTAAAATACTCCTCCCTTTTCCAGTTACATATATGTGTGAAGCTGGATATTTCCCTGTGTTCTTTAATCAAAACAAAGCTTGAATGTGGAAACAGCTATGAGAATCTTGCTATCTTCTATTAATGCAGATATTAAAGAAATTTACAAAGTGTATAAAATAATAGCTACATTTTGTTTTAAAAAACAGCTATTTTTCATAAAATATTTATATTAATGTGAAATAGTTTTATTTTCAATTAATACATATTTTTAAAGTTTTTCCATTTTTAATTTCTAATATGGTAAATAGCAATAGATAAAATCTGCATAAACACAACTTTTGAAACCCTCAATAATTTTTAAGAGTGCAAAGTGTTCCTGAGACCAAAAAGTTTGAGTACTGTTGGTCCATGATGTAAGTTGTTGACTTTTTTTTTTTTTTGCCATTTTGTCATTTGTCTATCTTTTTTTTTGTCATACAAACATTTTTTATTTTTATATAGTTGAATATATTATTCTTTTCTTTAAAAACAGTGCCTGGATCTTGACTTGTGGTTAGATCTTCCCTCACTCCAAGGATAAAAAGGAATTTTTTCTTTTTTCTTATGATTTCATTTTCCACTTTCTATGTTTCTAAATATATAAAATATCCATTCTACCCAGTTATCCCAACTTAAAAGTCATCTTTGCCCCACTGGCTTGTGATGACACCTTTATCACATATTGGATTTCCATATGTTGGTTCATCTTTGAACTTGCTGTTTATACCATTGGTTTATAATCCGTGTGCTCATGTTATACCATTTATTGAGACTTCATGGAATATTTTACTAGCTTGTAGAACTTGTCTTTCTCCCTCCCCCATTACTTATCCTTTTAATAACTTTCTTGATTTATTTGTTCATTTTTTCATGTGAATTTTGGATCACCTACAGATCAGATTCTCCTACAGGTTTTGTTCTCATCCAGGGTCATTGGTGCCTTAGCCCAGGCTTTGTTGCTGGTGATACAACCAATAAATAAGGCTTGTTATTTATGCTCAGGGCTACAGGAAGCTGTGGCATACACGGGGACATGCCCTGTTGGCTCCTGCCCAAGTGCTACATGAAGCAGAATAGTGAACATTCGGCTTGTGTTTGATTTGTTTATATTCAGGCAGCAGAGGGTCAAATTAGTGGAATACAGCATTGATTATTATCTGAACTCAATGCAACTAAACGTAAAAATTCCACAAGCCTGAATTCACAGCAATGGATTTACTTATCAATTTTCAACTTCTATTTTAGATTCAGGGTGTACACATGCAGGTTTGTTAACTGGATATATTGTGTAATGCTGAGGTTTGGGGTATGGATGATCCCATCACCTAGGTAGAGAGCATGGTACCTGATAGTTTTACCACCTTTTCCCTCCTCCTTCTTTCCGCCTTCCTCTTCTAGTCTCCAGGGAAGCTACTTCTTGACATGGTTCCATATTCTCTGACTTGACTAGTGGTCTGACTATCAGACAGCTGCTCTAGGATCTGAGAGATACTTTGTCTCTGAGATGCCCTGGGGATGAATATGATATATAAATGCATAGTTATACTTTTTGAGAATTTGGAATAGTTAGGCGTTAGGTTCAGCTAAATTGTTTCCCTGACTCTGAGTGTGATGAGAAATGAAATGTTGTTTAGTGAGTGTTATTGACAATAGTGTAGAATGAAAAGATAGAAAAATTCAGCAAGTGCTTTGTTTTCTGTAGACTGTATCCCTCACTACAGCTTTATTATTATTGATACTTCTATTATTATTACTGATTTTTCTCTGTGGTGGAATGAGCTAGGATTAAACTTATAAGGCCTTAGAAACTGCATTTTAGTCACTTCTGGCATTGATCTTTTTGCTTCTAAGGAAACACCATCTTAAAACTGAAGCAACTGGACTCAGTGGTTCCCACCTATAATCCCAGCACCTTGGGAAGCAGATGTGTGAGAATTGCTTGAGCCCAGGAGTTCAAGGCCATCCTGGGCGACACAGCATGACCTTGTCCCTATAAAAATAAAAAATCAGCTAGGCGTGGTGTCATGCACCTGGAGTCCCAGCTACTCGGGAGCCCAGGAGTTCGAGGCTGCAGTGAGCTGAGATTGTGCCACTACACTCCAGCCTGGGTGACAGAGCAAAACGCTGTTTCAAAAATAAGACAAACAAACAAGCAAACAGACTAAAAAACCTTCACTCCCCATCCCCCAAAACCATGAAGCTGATTTCTTTGGTAGCTGGTTACAGGGGAGACAGTGGTAAAAGTGGAAACATTTAAATCATATTTGAAGAAAAAGAAATAAATCATATTTGAAGAATAAGAAATCTAACATTTTTTTTCAGGGTTGTATTGCCCTATTCTTCCAGATCATTGGGAAGAAATTGTCTCCACATGAAAGAAATATTTGTATTTGAGACCTGTCTCAAACAACTCACCTATGTTCAAAAACTCCACTGTCCCAGTCACCTTTGGATGAACTTATACCTGGGTTTTGGGCATCAGCTTATGTGGAACATTGATTGACCCATCGCATATTGACATGAGATTTTTAGTGACTTTGTCCTACATTGTTTTGGGTTGAAATCACCAACACAGAACTGTCAACTCAGTTTAAAATGACTACATTTTGCATGACATTCTCAAGGGAAGGAGAAAAACATCTTTCATTTAGTGAATATAGCAGTTGTTTGTCCAGAGAGTACCGTTTCCCTTCAATTCACCTGAATGCCATGATAAATCTGCCGAGAGTTCTAGCTGTCACACCAATCATCAATAAAAGACACACTATCTCTTTCTCCAAGTTGCTGAGTCTGCTTTAAACTTTAATAGTAAAATTTTTATTAGCTCCACTGCTTAAAGCTTTTCTCTGAGAGAATGGATATATTTTACTGAGAATAATTGTGCTGCCAGGTAATGGAAAATAAACATTAAACACTGATACTATCATCCTCCTGACTTGTCTAGTTTTCCTGGTTCATAATGCATTGTGGCTAGACTGATGAAATCAAACCACAATGGTAAATTACCTGTCAGATTGATTTGTCTGCTCTGTTCATTATCTTTGGCGAAAGTACGCTGAGATGGTTGTGTGTGTGTGTCTATGTGTGTGTGAATTTTGATTTCCTTGAACTTCACATAGGAGTTAAAAATGCTTCTTGGCAGAAAAGAAACTTAGCATGTACATATTCAAAATAAAATAGCTACCCACTCATAACCTAGTCAGATGTTCACAAAATAATCATCATGCTCTTTCTGTTTTGATTTTTCTTGCTTACAATGATGAATCTTAGGGTTACAGAAACATAGTGAAAACCCTTGTAATTGTCACACTTCTCTACCATCCAAAGGAATGTTGAGGGCATGACTGCACGACACATCACTAGGCTAGGCACTGAACACAGAGGGCTTTCCTGATCCGTGGGTGATTGAAATTGAAAACTGCTTTGCACTGAACATATGAAGACTTTCCAAGAGCAAAATGGTAATCATAAACTGAATCCACAGTAGACTGAAATAGTTCTATTCAAACTAGAAGTGCAGTCAAAGTGCAGCTCTATTTAAAAACTTCGGAAACAATAATTTGGATCTGGAGGCAGTGGCAACATTTTTAAACCTTAAAGTTAAAAAAGTGTTATTTATTTATTTATCTTTTATTATAAAAATAGAGACAGAGCCTTGCTATGTTGCCCAGGCTGGTCTCAAACTCCTGGGCTCAAGTGCTCCTTCTGCCTTGACCTCCCAAAGTGCTGGGATCACAGACGTAAGCCACTGTGCCTGTGCCTGGCCAAAAGATCATTATTTATTTATTATTTTTTATTGAGATGAGGTCTCTCTCTGTCACCCAGGTTGGAGTGCAGTGGTGCCATCATGGCTTATTGCATCCTTGACCTCCTGAGCCCAAGAAATCCTTCCACCTCAGTCTCCTGAGTAGCTAGGACTACAGGTGCATGCCCCCATGCCTAGCTAATTTTTAATTTTTTTGTAGAGATGAGGTCTCACTATGTTGCCCAGGCTGGTCTTGAACTCCTGGCTTCAAGTGGTCCTCCTGCCTTGGTCTCCCAAAGTGCTGGGATTCCAGGTGAGAGCCATGATGCTTGGCCCCAAATTTCTTCATTGGAGTCAAAGCAAGTTTCCTGGGCTTTTATGGCTTCGGTTTCTTCGTGTGTAGAATGCAGACAAAAACATCTTCTTAGTTTTTAAAATAAGGATTAAATGAGAGAACGCATTTGAAGCACTTTGCAAAGTGCCTGGCTTATAGTAAGTACTCAATAAGGGTTTGCCATATGGTACAATTTGATATCAATTCAGCTACCAACCTATCATAAAATTCCTTACATTTTTAATATATTGGGTTTCAGTTGGTTCTTTTTTTTTTTTTTTTTTTTTTTTTTTTTTTTTGAGACAGAGTCTTGCTCTGTCACCTAGGCTGGAATGTAGGGGCATGATTTCAGCTCACTACAACCTTTGCCTCCCAGATTCAAGGGATTCTTGTGCCTCAGCCTCCCAATAGTAGCTGGGATTACAGGCATGCACCACCATGCCTGGCTAATTTTTGCATTTTTAGTACAAAGGGAGTTTGGCTATATTGGCCAGGCTGGTCTCAAACTCCTGGCCTCAAGAGATCTGCCTGCCTCAGCCTCCCAAAGCGCTGAGATTACAGGCATGAGCTACTGCACCCAGCCAGGTTTCAGTCGGTTCTTATGAGAACCCTGCTAGGTACTTGGGGTAGGTCTTACTATTCCATTATACAAGAGGGATAACTAAAATGCAGAAAGCTCAGCGCCTGGCAAGGGGCACAAGGTAAGTGGCAAAGTTAGAAGAAACCCCACGTCTCCTGAGCCTTTGCAATTCATCCATTCAAAAATGGTTTTGAGTACTTTTTATGCATTCTGCGCTGGAATTTATGATGAATATTACCAAGTACATTTCTTGCTTTTAGGGAATGTATGGTCTCCTGAGTGAGAAACAGAGATGTTAATCAAATAATCCTACTTACAAATGTATAATTCAGAACTGATTTAAGCACTCTGAAAGCAAGGAACACAGGCTTATAAAGGTCTGTTGACAAAAGGACCTGGTTCAGACTTGAGTCAGAGCAAGCTTCCCTGGGAAAATGCTCCTGGAGCTGAGGTCAGGAGGGTGAGGGGGAGTTAGCCAGACACAGAGGGAATGTGGAGCCCATGGAGAGGCCCAGGGCAGGACATCTGGTGGCCTGCAGGAACTGGGAGGAAAAGGGGAAGGTGGAGGGGAGAAGAGAGGGCTGCAGGGTGGGGTGGGGGTGATGGTGGAGGAGGTGATGACACTGACGGTGGTGGTGGTTGCTAATATTTATTGGCCTTGTTCCTGTCAAATGGGTTGGGTCCATCTGGGGCTGCCCTATACCACATTGTTAGCTTGAGTTTCCTGTGAATCTAGGCTGCCAATTCACCTAGGGCCAGGGTTTAGGCATGAGGTGTTCCCTTTCCTTTTCTCCCTGCTTTTCTAGTTGCGGAGAGGACCTGTGCCTCCTGGGTGTGAGTGCATGCATGGGGAGTGTAGGTTTACTACGAGCCATCCTAACCCTGAGAGTGCAGGCCTCACGGTGGGGAAGGTTTTTTGATCGGTTCTCTGTATCTTGGGTGGGCCCCAGTTCTGGCCTCTGTTCCCTTGTTGAAGAGGCTGGTAAAGCCTAAAGCCCAAGCTTGCCCACCATGGCCACAGTGTGCAGGGAAAAAGCAGCCCTGATGCTTTGAGTTTCTACTACTTCTCTGGGTTCCTACGTCCCCTTAGGTTGTAGCCTAGTAGTTACTTTCCAGTCAGCTTATTGAAGCTTTTAAAGAGTTTATTTCTATTTTATCCCATGTATTATTTCTTTTCAGAGGGCAGCTCAGTCTGGAAATCTGGCATGCTACCACAGAAATCAGAAGTCCAGGCTGGGCACGGTGGCTCACCCCTGTAATCCCAGAACTTTGGGAGGCCGAGATGGATGGATTACCTGAGGTCAAGAGTTCAAGACCAGCCTGACCAACTTGGCAAAACTCCGTTTCTACTAAAAATTAAAAAAAAAAAAAAAAAAAAAAAAAACAGTGCAGTGGTGCACGCCTGTAATTCCAGCAACTCCTGTAATTCCTGTAACTCCTGCCTCAGTTGGAATTACAGGTGTGCACCACCACGCCTTGCTGAGGCAGGAGAATTGCTTGAACCCGGGAGGTGGAGGTTGCAGTGAGCCGAGATTGCGTCACTGCACTCAGCCTGGTGAGACAGAATGACTCTGTCACTCCCCCCACAAAAAAAAGAAAAGAAATCAGAAGTCCACCATACTGCACTGCTTGCTTTTCTCTGAGCCTGTGGAATCCTTATTAATGTAGCAGTGAGGAAATAGACATATATGTGTCTTTCCCCCGAGGAGTTAAGTAACTGAAGAATTGTGTTATTGTGATTAAAATATACGTAAAATAGAATTTACTATTTTAGCCATTTTTAAGTGAACGTTAAGTGTACAGTGGTATTAGGTGCATTTGCAATGCTGTGCAGCCATCAGAACATCTACAGAACCTTTTGCATCACCCTAAACAGAAACTCCACCCAGTCCAGGCCTGGTGGTTCATGCCTGTAATCCCAGCACTTTGGGAGGCTGAGGAGGGCAGATCACTTGAGCCCAGAAGTTCAAGACCAGCCTGGGCAACATAATGAGACTCCTTCTCCACGAAAAATTCAAGATTATCTGGGCATGGTGGTGCACACCTGTAGTCCCAGTTACTCGGGAGGCTGAGGTGGGAGGATTGCTTGAACTGGGGAGGCAGAGGTTGCAGTGAGCAAAGAGAGCCTCCTGTGTTCAAGTGATTCTCCTGCCTCAGCCTCCCGAGTAGCTGGGATTACAGGTGCCCACCACCATGCCTGGCTAATTTTTGTATTTTTTTTAAGTAGAGTCGGGTTTCACCGTGTTGGTTAGGCTGGTCTTGAACTCCTGACCTCAGGCGATTAGCCCACCTCAGTGTCCCAAAATGTTGAGCTCACAGGCGTGAGCCACTGCGCCCAGCCTGATGTCTGTTTTATACCGTGCTCTCATGGAGGTTGTGGCCATGAAAGGTGGCTTCTGAGAATCAGTGTCTCCTTCAATGGATTTGGTACTGAATGGTGTGGACTGAATGCTTGGAGCTCGGCTAAGTCCTGATTCTGGCCCTGTGGAGGCCTCTGCTGAGGAGCTGCCCTGGGGTCCAAGGGTGAGGGCAGAGGATGGAGCACAGCACACCAGGACCGCGGTGAGCCCATGGTAGGCTCTATTCACTGGCAGGGTTGGACTCTCTGGGCTGAGTGCTTTCCCACACTCCTGTGGACTTCAGAAGTTTGTGCAGTCTTTCCAGAGACAACCTTGGAAACAACTGAACACTTTCCTTTTTATTCCCTTTAGTTTTTTTTTTTTTTTTTCCACTTAAAAAAATTGTGGCCAGGTGTATTAGTCCCTTTTTACACTGCTGATAAAGACATAACCAAGACTGGGCTATTTACAAAAGAAAGAGGTTTAATGGACTTACAATTCTATGTGGCTGGGGAAGCCTCACAATCATGGTGGAAGCAAGTCACATCTTACATGGATGGCAGCAGGCAAAAAGAGAGCTTGTGCAGGGAAACTCCTCCTTATAAAGACATCAAATCTCATGAGACTTATTCACTATCATGAGAACAGCAAGTGAAAGGCCCACCCCCATGACTCAACTATCTCCCACTGGGTCCCTCCCACAACATATGGGAATTCAAGATGAGATCTGGGTGAGGACATAGCCAAACCACCAGGCATGGTATGTCATGCCTGCAATCACAGGATTTTGGGAGACTGAGGTGGGAGAATCACCTGAGGCTAGGAGTTTAAGAGCAGCCTGGGCAACATAGTGAGACGCTATCTCTACAAAAAATATTAAAGAAATTATCTGGGTGTGTGGCACTTGCCTGTAGTTCCAGTTACTCAGGAGGTTGAGGTGAGCATACTGCTTTAGCCCAGGAATTTGAGGCTACAGTGAGCTCTGGTTGCACCACTGCACTCCAGTCTGGGAAACAGAGTGAGACTGTCTCAAAAATAATTAATAAATAATAAAATAAATAAATAAAATTATAGTAAAATATACATGATCTCAAATTGACCATTTTTAAAGTGTACAGTTCACTGGCATTAGTACATTCACATTGCTGTGCAACTTTTCCATGAGTTTTGAGAAGGTCTTTATGGCCAAAAGAGAAATTACCTTTCTAAATACCGAAACGATTTTTACCTAAAGGAAGCCGACTTGCTCCACTTGGATGAGTTTCGTGAGTTTGCACCTGTTACAAATACAGCAGATAAACAGGGCAAGGCGCTCTCTGTGTGTTGAAGAGAGGGTGTGAGCCACAAATTCGGAACCCTTCTTCCGCTGTGGAGTTAGGCGCTCCTTCCTCTCCCCTGTTCTCCTCCCCTTGTTTCCATAGTGTTGGAAGTCAGTGCTACGGGAAGCTGTTCACCTCCTCACTGAGGCGGCTCTGTGAATAATAGTGATTAATTCCTGCTTTTGTCTGCACTAGGTGATGGGGGTGGCAGCAGGGAGGCCAAAGAAAAAACTAAGAGCTGCAGCTGAAGGCTTGATTTTTTTTTCACCAATCCCTGTTTTCAGCTATGAACCTGTTAGGTTCTATTTTTGTGTCATCATTTCAGAGAGCAACATTTCAGAAACTTGGCAGCCACCAAGCAGACACGTGACCTGGTCACCTTGTGGCACTGGGCGCTGGGCTGGCCACCAAGTGACTTAGATTCTGATTTCAGCTTCGTCATTAGGCATGACACATCAGTGGCTTCTCTGAAACTCGGTCTCCTCACTGGCGATGTCTCACTCAATGCCTGCAGAGCTCTCGCCTTGCTCCAGAGTGGGGGCTGGGGGGTGTCTTCCTTCTATCATTCAGGGAGGGATTCAGGGAGGAATCTCACCCTGACACTGAACAGTTGTGGAATCAGAGCGGGAAGGACTGGAGGGGGCTTGCCCTGCACCCCTATTTTATAGTTCAGTCTAACACCCTCCAGGGAGCCACCACATCCATCTCCCTCCAGGCTGCAGGGACGGTGGGGGCTGATCTACTCTGGCTGAGGCTGCCTGCTACAGGCTGGGCAGCACTGGGCTCAGCTCAGGCAGCCCTAAGGGTTCAGAGCTTCTGGATTTTTCCAGGGGCTCAGGAGGAAGAGATGAGCGGTTCCTGAGATTCCTGCCCCACCACCGATGCTCAGAGCTTTGCTGTCAGTGTTGTCTTGCAGGATAACCACACACCCGGTTCTTCCTCCCTTTTCTTCCTTTATACCCAGGCTGTGGGCCTGTTCAGGACCTCAGGCTTGCAGAAGCCTTCCCAGAGATGTGGGCCTGTTGTTGATTTACAGGGGCCTGGCTCCTCTGTGCGCCTGGCTGCATAACTTAACGGGATCTGTCACCTTCAATAGGCCGCTGCACAGCTGCGTGCGGGAGCAGCTGCCTTCGCAGCCTTTGTTTGGTCTCAGTTCTCATCTCATCCAGCACAGACAAGGGGCCCTCTCTCCTCCCGGCACCTTGATTAGTGCTGACTGTCCCCTGCCCACCAAGTGCTTTGGGTGGCCCACGAATATACAGGGTCTCACACACAGTTTATGATAGTGATGGTGACCGAAGGCTGTTCATAAACAGTGAGTCGTGGGTGGCGGCATTAGCTCTTAAAAATCATAATCAGCTCTCCAGGTGGCCTCTTAAATGTGCTTGGGGCTTTTCTTCTCATCCATAAAATAGGCTACTTTAGCCTGAGGCCCCAGAGCTGGCAGGAGGACAGAGCACATGTTTGGCCTTTGTGGCCTCAAATGAATGCTCGTTCCCCAACTCAGACTGATGAGAATCTGTGCTCCCTTAAAACATACATGCATGTGCACACCTCCACACACACTCATTCACACATGCATGCACACTCACACACTCACATATGCATTCATGTGAGTACACACACTCTCACACGTGCACACGCGAACATGCATACTCACAGGCATCTGAGGCCCCACGCCCACCATGGGCTGAGCTCTGGGGACTGAGGAAGCAGGTGCAGTGGGCACAACTGGGCATTCCGAAATGTTTCTCCCCAGGCCCCTGACTGCCCATTTCCCTCCATCATGGCTCTCCCTCTACTTCCAAATCTCAATGCTATCGGCCTGATGTGCTACCAAATGTTGGAGAAGATCAGATCTCATTTGCTCAGACCTGGTCTGGGGACATTTGGGTTTGAGGCCCTCCTTGGGCTGTGGGATGAAATACCAAAAGTAGGTGGGTGGGGGCCCCCAGGTGCTTCCCTGAGCCCCTGCTATCACCAGCTCCAAGTCAACACGAACTGCCGAGGACCGCCAGACCTGTCTTGGCGGGGGCAAGGGGTGGGCCTTGGGACAAGAGTCCACAACATGGCCCTGCAATGGCCTGCTGACCGGCCAAAGCTTTAACAGTGCAGTCTACGGGAAGGTGCCCAGGATTGACAGCCAGACACACCCGTGTTCACTGGGCTTCTGCTTTTCCACTTCCTGGCTATGAGACCTCAAGCAAATTGCTTGTTTAACCTCACTGAGCCTCAGTTTCCTCACCTATGAAAATGAAGACGAAAGAATGTACCCCATAGGGGCTGTTGATAGGATTAAAAGAGAGAATGTGTGCAATTGTCTTATTTGAGAATCAAGACATGGCAGCTGAAATAAAGAATGTTATAATTTTCTTATCTTCTTGGCTCAGTATTTTTTGTTTGTTTGTTTGTGTGTTTAAAATTAGAGAAAAGGTCTCTCTGCGTCACCAGGCTGGAGTGCAGTGGTGCAATTATAGCTCACTGAGGTCTTGAACTCCTGGGCTCAAGTGATCCTCCCACCTCAGCCTTTCGAGTAGCTGGGACAATAGGCGTGTGCCACCATGCCTGGCTAGTTTTTTAAAAAATTACTTTTTGTAGCATTGAGGCCTAACTCTGTTGCCCAGACTGGTCTTGAACTCCTGGCCTCAAGCGATCCTCTTGCCTGTTTCCCAAAGTGTTGGGATTACAGGTGGGAGCCACAGCACCTGGCCTGGCCCAAGACTTTGATCTGAGAAAAAGAAGACACTCAGGGGCCATGTATGCCGAAAGAACCCATGGCCGGGCGCGTTGGCTCACGCCTGTAATCCCAGTACTTTGGGAGGCTGAGGCAAGTGGATCACCTGAGGTCAGGAGTTTGAGACCAGCCTGGCCAACAAGACAAAACCACTCTCTAGTAAAACTACAAAAATTAGCCAGGTGTTGTGGCTTACACCTGTAATCCCAGCACTTTGGGAGGCCGAGATGGGCAGATCACCAGGTCAGGAGATCGAGACCATCTTGGCTAACCCGGTGAAACCCTGTCTCTACTAAAAAATACAAAAAATTAGCGGGGCGTGGTGGCGGACGCCTGTAGTCCCAGCTACTCCGGAAGCTGAGGCAGGAGAATGGTGTAAAACCCGGGAGGTGGAGCTTGCAGTGAGCTGAGATCCGGCCACTGCACTCCAGCCTGGGCGACAGAGCGAGACACTGTTTCAAAACAACAACAACAAAAAAACACCTCACCTATGAGATGTGTGTCTAATGGGAAGGGAACCCCAGGGTGTGGCAGATGACGGACAGCTCAGGGATCCTGGCTGGTTCCCTAACTCTTCTAGGGTCTCCTCCTGCTCTCCCTTGGCACTGGTGTGTCCCAATCAGGGAGGCAGGAGGAGGAGAGGAACATGGGATTCTGAATGGCCATAGTCAAGCTCAGGCAGGCAGTCCTGGCCACCTCAGTGATAGACCCTAGGCTCCTGTCAGGCCTCGTAAGACTTGCTGACATAGAAGTTAAGAGAGAGGACACGTGCACTAAACAGCATTGGCAAGAAACCAAAGAAAGCTCTTCATTCAATGGAGGTGTGGAGTGGAGTGGAGGGGCTCAGGACCTGCAGGCTGAGCAGCACCAGAGAGAACACGAAGTCTGGGGTCTTGCTCTGTTGCCCAGGCTGGAATGCAGTGGTGGAATCCTAGCTCACTGCAGCCTCAAACTCCTGGCCTCAAGCAATCCTCTTGCCTCAGTCTCCCGAGTAGCTGGGACTACAGGTGCCTGCCACCATGTCTGGCTAATGGCCTCCGGTCAATGGCTTCACGTTGCCCAGATGCTAGATGAGTCTATTTCTATTTAGCATGTGACACTCCCCTCCTGACATGAGAACCCAAACCCCGCCCTCTGACATGTGAGGAGGACATGACACAGTCTCGTGAGGTTCTCTTGGAGGTCATTGCTTACGCCCAGGCTGTCAGAAAGTCTGCTCTGGGACAAAGTTGGAGGCTGGGAAATGTGCCTTCTGGCTTGGACTTTCTTTTCCCTTCCCTGGCTGCTGGTGTCCAGCCCATTTGCAGACAGCCTACAGCCCACCTGGGCTGCTCTCAGGAAGCTGAGGCCTGACTCAGCCTCTTGCCCGTTGCTCCCCCATCTGGACACAGTCATCTCTGCCGGCGCATTCACGCCAAGGGCCAGATGTGTCCTCTTGCTCTTCCGGGATGATATGTGTACCCTGACTTAGTCCATTTCATGTTGTTATAAAGGAATCCCTGAGACTGGGTAAGTTATGAAGGAAAAAGGCATGATCTGGAAAAGCTCAAGACGGCATCTGGTGAGGGCCTCGGGCTGCTCCACTCGTGGCAGAAAGTGAAGGGGAGCTGTTGCATGCAGAGATTGCATAGCAGGAGAAACCACGGAAGCCAGGCTCTTTTAACAATCCACTGCCTGGGAACTAGGGTGAGAACTCACTCACCCCCAAGGGAGTGCACTCATCTATTTGAGGATCCAACCCCATGACCCCAACACCTTCCACCAGTCCCCACCTCCAACACTGGGGATTGCATTTCAACCTGAGGTTTGGAGGGGACAAACATTACAACCTTAGCAACCCCACACACACCCACTTAAACCAAAGGGGTGCTAAATTAGCAGCAGTGATGACAGGCATGAAGTATTGTTAGACAAACATTTTGATTTGCCTACTGTCATTTATATGAATAAATGTCACGTGCGTGTGCATGTGTGTGCGCCCTACACTTTTTAGATAAAATAGTGTTTCCTGTATATCCTGGTTTCGAACCTTTTTCCATTTAATATATTGTAAATGTTTTCCCATGTGCTTATAGTCTTCCATAACACAATTTTAAACGACTCTCAAGTATTCCCTTGTGATCCTCAAAGTGACCATCCACTGGGTGAGGGAAGAAAATATTACAACTTCCTTTCACCTTTATTTTTATCTAAAAACAAGACAGAAATGAAGCTTTATTACTTTCTAATACCTGGCCCCCATCCTGGTTGGCCTTCACATGTGGTGCCAGTGGGGTCCAGCAGGGGGCAGAAGGTTGACAGTGGCACCTGCACATTTTTGTTTGCTTTCTGCAAATTGCAATTTACTGCAGCTTCTAAGTGTTTGGTTAAAGAGATATCCAGATTAGTTTAACTAATCACCTTCACAAAATAGACAGGTGGCTTAATTTCTAGCTAAGATAATCCAAACTGTAGGCTGCAAAAGGTGAGATGTTGGGAGTGGGGTGAGAGTTGAAAAATTACCTATTGGGTACGATGTTCACTATTCAAGTGATGGGTTCACTAAAAGCCCAGACTCCACCACTATGCAATATATGCATGTAAGAAATCTACACTTTCATTTTGGGAGGCTGAGGCAGGTGGATCACTTGAGATCAGGAGTTCCAGAACAGCCTGGTCAACATAGTGAAACCCTGTCTACACTAAAAATACAAAAATCAGCCAGTTGTGGTGGCACACAGCTGTAATCCCAGCTACTCGGGAGCCTGAGGCAGGAGAATCACTTTAACCAGGGAGGCAGAGGTTTCAGTGAGCTGAGATTGTGCCACTGCACTCCAACCTGGGTGACAGAGTGAGACTCCGTCTTGAAAAAATGAAAAAGAAATTTGCACTTGTATTGCCTAAATATATAAAAGTAAAAAGCTCTGAGCACAAAAAGAGAACAAGAAAATGGCTGAGTGGATTCTTTTTCAGATTCCACTGTGAACTCATCGTCATTCTTGTTAGATGAGAAAACAATAGCATATTCAGATTTGAAAAGAGTCAGCCAGAAACACATTAACACTTAAGAAGATTATGTGAATCATAGGTATACAGTCATTTCATTCATGATGGCCTTATGCTAAGTGCATATGGTACCTTGAGGTATAAGCTTATGAGAGTATCACCATAGGTAAGACAGTTAAACAATTAACATTGAAAATACAAAGAAAAATCTCAACTTCCTTTCACTGATGTTGAAAGTCATGTAATCTTTCAGTCCTTAAACATTTTTACTAAACTCCCGATAATAAATATTTAGAAGCTTAAAGGTCATATAACATGGTAAAACTGGCCAAAATCACACATGAAACAAATATGGGGAAGAATTTAAATATAGTCTTTCATTGGAAAATACTATTGAAGGCCAGGCAAAGTGGCGTATACCTGTAATCCCAGCACTTTAGAAGTCTGAGGCAGGAGGATCGCTTGAGCCCAGGAGCTTGACACCAGCCGGGGCAACATAGTGTGACATTGTCTCTACAAAAAATAAAAAATTAGCTTTGTGTGGGGGCGCATGCCTGTGGTCTCAGCTACTCAGAAGGCTGAGGTGGGAGGATCCCTTGAGCCTGGGAAGCCAAGGCTGCAGCGACCTGTGACTGCACCACTGCATTCCAGCCTGGGCAACAGAGTGAAACCCTGTCTCAAAAACGAAATGAGGCCAGCCATGATGGCTCATGCCTGTAATCCCAACACTTTGGGAGACCAAGGGGAGTGGATCACCTGAGGTCAGGAGTTCGAGATCAGCCTGGCCAACATGGTGAAACTCCTTCTCTCCTAAAAATACAAAAAATTAGCCGAGCATGGTGGCAGATGCCTGTAATCCCAGTTACTCGGGAGGCAGGAAAATCACTTGAACCCAGGAGGCAGAGGTTGCAGTGAGCCAAGATCACGCTGTCACACTCCAGCCTGGGTGACAGAGTGACACTCCATCTCAAAAACAAAACAAAACAAAAACCCCAACAAAACAAACAAGATTATGTCCTTTGCAGGGATATGGATGGAGCTGGAGGCTATTATCTTTAGCAAACTAACTCAGGAACAGAAAACCAAATACTGCATGTTCTCACTTATAAGTGGGAGCTAAATGATGAGAACATGTGCACACACAGAGGGGAACAACACACACTGAGGCCTATTGGAGGGTGGAGGGTGGGAAGAGGAAGAGGATCAGTAAAAATAACTAATGGACACTAGGCTTAATACCTGGTTAATGAAATAATCTGCATAACAAACCCTCATGACACAAGTTTACCTATGTAACAAACCTGTACAGGGACCCCTGAACTTAAAATAAAAGCTAAATGTTTTAAAAGGAAAAAATAAAATAAAATGTGGAAACAGAACTATCTGACTAGTTTAAAGATCTTCTAATGAAAATTTTAGTATTTTGTATGCATTAAATATAAAAAATTTAAGACCTCTTGGTTGACATCATAGAAGTAGAAAATTTACTTAGCTTAATTTCAATAAAAATTTCTGTATACTTAGTGTATGAGAATGAGAAATTAATTTCTTGATTTATTAAGTGTGTCCAATTATGCTTTTCCTCTATTAGTATCTGTGTCTTTATAAAAGATTGTTTTGAATTATTACAACTATTATAACAAAGAATGGAAATATATTGAACTTTCAGTTGTATTATAGTGTTAAACTAAGACTTTAAGAAATGATTGATTTAATCCAAAAACACATGGCTCTTTTTAAACCAAAATATTTCTGAAGTATTAATGAATAAAATAGAGCAAATTTAAAATATTGCTTAAAATTTCCATATCATGTGTTTTGTAATGCATGTAACACTTTAAGTTTGATAGTACCTATATATAATTTATTAAAAGTAAATGACTACTTATTAGGGTGTATGCAAACATTACTTTTGATAGGGGTATGTGACTATGGACTCAAAATACAAGAGACCACTTGATCCCCAATTAGTAGGCACTGAGGTTGTTTCCAATTTTTTTAACTTTTTCAAATGATGTAGGGAGCATCTTATGTAGAAGTTATTTGCTACGTTCCTGCTGATTTTCTGGGGATAACTTCCTAGAAGTGAGAATACTTAATCCAAGAGTACGCTCATTGTAAGGGAATATTTTATTTTTATTTGTCTAGTTAGTTTACAAATTTCCTACAGAGAGACTATAATAATGGACATGGCCACCAGCAGCGATGACAATGTTTTCCCCTAGCCTTTGGGTTTGTTTTCATGTAATTTCAGCTGCTAGTTACAGGGAGGACTCTGGTCTATCTGGGAGCAGTGAGGGACCCCAGGGCTCTGGGGAAGGTAGTTTTGGGCAGGGATCTGGGATGACCACAGACTGTGGATGTCCACCAACAGCAGTCTATGCGTCAGGGCAGTTGGTGCTGTACATCAGACCCTTCCTGGTGGTAAGGATGAGCTCCCTGGGGTCTCAGAGCATGACCCTGAATTGTTGAGGGGTCAGGTACAGCGCAGTGTGGAAAGGTGGTCATCCCGCTCGGAGGTGGGGTGGGCAGGTCCCTGAGGGTCCTCTGTTTTGAGAAGGTTGTCTGTGGGATGCTGACTGTTGCCACACAGCAGTGTCTGAGGATCAAAAGCGAGTGGAAGGAGGTCTCCTTCTCTCAGTCCATGTGGAAAGCATTTGTCTTCGGTTGGAAACCTTACACGTGAGAACAAAAGCCAGCCCTTGTGGAATGCTTGCAGACCCTGCGGCCAGCTCTGTTCCTGGCTCTCCCGGCCTTTTGCTAAGATAGCAGAGTGGGGTTTCCCACCAAAATCAGCAGAAAAGCCAAAGTTTCCAAGCAGCGGGGACTCACAGCAAAATGGTGGCCCTTTGTTTTCATTTTCTGAGTCCCTCTTAGCAGCACGTTGCTGCCTACCCAGGCCTTTTTCCTGTGTGGAGGCCTGGTCCCTCAGAGCCCTGCCAGGTGCTCGGCTGATGTGACCCGGGAGTTCAGGCGGAGACACTGAGAGGGGCTCGTGGTTGATGGTGCCAACCTCACAGCTGGCATTCGCAGGTTGCCCTGGGATTCCTCTCTCCAGGAGCAGATGGGGAGGGGACAATGACTTGCTCACACGGGCCTTCTGGGGCTGCTGCCCCACCACCCGGGCACCCGACAGCCCCACCTTTGTGCAGGGTGGGGTCTCGGGGGCCAGAGGTGAAAGCAGCAAGTGTTTCGTTTCCACCTTTGTCTCTGGCCCCATAGGGAACCCTCACTGGGAGTCTCAGCAGCTGCATACCCCGCTTCCTCCTGCCTGGGTCCTCCTAACCCTACCCAAGGCTGGAGGAGAACTTGGTATAAAGCCTGCAGGCCCAGAGAGGGATGAATGTGACCATGAGGACTGAAGACAGCGTGATTGGATCTGCCCTGCAGGAGCAAAGGACTTGGGGAGACAGTGACCCCCGGCCTCAGGCCATTTACGTAGGTGTTCGGGCAGTGAAAGATCCTGGACAGCTGATGGAGAAAGTCTCCCAGGAGACACAGGGGGAGATTAGGAAGCAAGATCAACTCCTTCACTGGTGCCCTTGAGCCACCTTCTCCCTCTCCCTCTCGCCTGGGATATCTGTCTCCTCTCTCTCTTTCAATATATATAATGTTGTTTCAGTCCTTTTCGTGTTGCTATAAAGGAATACCTGAGACTGGGTGATTCATAACGAAGAAGGGTTTATTTGGCTTACAGTTGTGCTGACTGTACAAGCATGGCTCCAGCATCTGCTTGGTCTCTAGGGAGGCCTCAGGAAGCTTTTACTCATGGCAGAAGGGGAAGGGGAGCAGGCGTATCACAAGGTGTGAGAGAGAGCAAGAGACACGGCCAGGCATTTTTTTTTTTTTTAATTTTACTTTAAGTTCTGGGATACATGTACAGAACGTGCAGGCTTGTTATGTAAGTATACATGTGCCATGGTGGTTTGCTGCACCTATCAACGCATCATCTAGGTTTTAAGTCCCGCATGCATTAGATATTTGTGCTAATGCTCTCCCTCCCTGTGTCCATGTGTTCTCATTGTTCAACTCCCACTTATGGGTGAGAACATGTGGTGTCTGGTTTTCTGTTCCTGTGTTAGTTTGCTGAAAATGATGGCTTCCAGCTTCATCCATGTCCCTACAAAGGACATGAACTCACCCTTTTTATGGCTGCATAGTATTCCATGGTGTATATGTGCTACATTTTATTTATCCAGTCTATTATTGATGGGCATTTGGGTTGGTTCCAAGTCTTTGCTATTGTAAATAGTGCTGCAATAAACATATATGTGCATGTGTCTTTAAAGCAGAATGATTTATAATCCTTTGGGTATATACCCAATAATTAGATTGCTGGATCAAATGGTATTTCTAGTTCCAGATCCTTGAGGAATCACCACACTGTCTTCCACAATGGTTGAACTAATTTACACTCCCACCAGCAGTGTTCAGCCAGGCATTTTTAAGCAACCAGCTCTTGCATGAACAAATAGAGCAAGAACTCACTCATTACCGCAGGGAGGGCACCAAGCCATTCATGAGGAGTCTGTCCCCATGACCCAAACAGCTCCCACAAGGCCCCACCACCAACACTGGGGATCACATTTCAGCTTGAGATTTTCAGGGGACAAGTATTATATCAAATGGTTCTTTTCATCCATCTGTTCATCTATCCAACTAGCCAACCAGCCAGTCATCTGTTTTTTCATTTGCTCATTCAGTCATCCATTTGTTCATTCAACAAACATGAAAACTATTTGCTGCAAATGGCTGGCTGTGGCTCAGAGGGGTTTGGGAAGACTCTGACCTACTGCTTGTAGGACCTCACAGGCAGGAATTTGGTCAGAATCTGATTCATAAGTTTGTAGGTCTAAAAACTATTTTTTTTCACCTGCCCAGAGGTTCTGGGGGACTCATTCAGTTTGTCTGTTTGTTTGTTTTGTTTTTTCTTTTTTCTTTCTTTCTTTTTTTTTTTTTTTTTTGAGACGGAGTCTCGCTCTGTCGCCCAGGCTGGAGTGCAGTGGCGCGATCTCGGCTCACTGCAAGCTCCGCCTCCCGGGTTCACGCCATTCTCCTGCCTCAGCCTCCCCAGTAGCTGGGAATACAGGCGCCCGCTGCTACGCCCAGCTAATTTTTTTGTATTTTTAGTAGAGATGGGGTTTCACTGTGTTAGCCAGGATGGTCTCGATCTCCTGACCTTGTGATCCGCCCACCTCGGCCTCCCAAAGTGCTGGGATGTTTTTTGTTTTTTCTTTTTGTGGCAAGGTCTTGCTCTGTCACCCAGGTTGGAGTGCAGCGGCGTGATCTCGGCTCACTGTAGCCTCTACCTCTCAGGTTCAAGCAATTCTCCTGCCTCAGCCTTCTGAGTAGCTGGGATTACATGCATGTGCCATGATGTCTGGCTAATTTTTATATTTTTTGATAGATACAGGGTTTTGCCACGTTGGCCAGGCTGGTCTCAAACTCCTGACCTCAAATGATCCATCCACCTCGGCATCCTAAAGTGCTAGGATTACAGGCATGAGCCACTGCGCCTGGCCCTCATTCATTTTTTAATGAGGTCATAAGACTGATTTAGAAAGCCAAAGACCAAAAATCAATTATACCCCAAGCTTGGCTGGGTGGGATAACAAATACCAGTGTCCCCTCCTGCACAAGTCCAGAAGAGGGATGCCTACTCAAGAGAGTTCAGTGGATTTTCTCTCCTCATGCCAATGTGAAAAGAAAATAAATCTCAGGACCCCCAAATCACTAAGCCAAAGAGAAAAATCAAGCTGGGTACTGCATCAGGCACACCTGCCTCTCATTCTATTCCTAAATAAGACAGCTACAAAGATTTTTTAAAAACCTTCATATCTCCCTCACAATTTACCCACTAGGAAGTTCCTTGTGGGCCTCAAGATCTTTACCCTAAAACAGTTCTGTTGAATTTCACCTTGGCAATGTAAATTGATAGCTTATCTTCGCAGGTGCAGGACAAAGGACAGAACTCAAAGTCATCCCTCTGCTCATCTGAGATAAATGCATATCTGATTGCTCCCTCTGCCCTATTGTTTGTGTAAAAATGCAGATTCACCAAGCCAGACCAAGACATAAGTGACTACTCCTCTACCCCACCTCTCCTTGAAGAAACCTTCCTTTCATGTGGCCACAATCTAAAGTTCTGAAGGATTCCAGGGACTTTGCAACCTGCAGGCTTTGACTCAGAAGGACTTACATCTGATTTCACAAACTTTCCTGAAGTAGCAGCGTGATGAAGCAATAGGACAGCATTCACAGGCTGGGCAACATAGCGAGACTCCCTCTTTACAAAATCATTAAGAATTATCCAAGTGTGGTAGTGCATTCCTGTTGCCCCAGTTACTCAGGATCCTCTTTCCTTGGCCTCTCAAAGTGCTGGGATTACAGGCAATGGGGAAGTGATGACTTTAAGTGGCTTTTCAGGCCCTGGACCACAGGTAGCTGCAGAGAAAGACTCTATTAGCACAAGGGAGGGAGCCCCTGAGCCCACTGCAGGGTGGGAGGCACCCAAGGTCCTGAAGTTTTGTTGGTGGGGGCTGTGAGTCATCAAAACCTGGGTATTCATAGTGATGTGACTTCGTTTGTACCTGCAAGTTAGTTTGGGTGTGGGAACCTTTCACGTGGGCTAGTCTTGAGTTGCCCTTAAATACAGTTGCTCTGCCTCAACATCACAATGGAAGCTCTCCAAGACAGACTATTTTTTGTAAACCTGGTAAGTGCCTGCATTTGATGAAATTATAGGACTCTGATAAATGCTTGATGCTAGAGTAGAGGTGGTTGCCCAAGAAAGAGGTAAAGGGAATGAGGTGGGCTTGGTAAAATGAGGAAATCTATCCTTGAATGGAAGCAAGTCTTTCTTTTTTTCTTTCTTTTCCTTTTTTTTTTTTTTTTTTTTTTTAAGATAGGTCTCAACTCTGTGGCCCAGTCTGCAGTGCAGTGGTGTGATTATAGCTCACTGCAGCCTCAAAATCCTGGGTTCAAGTAATCTTCTTGCCTCAGCCTCTCAAGTAGCTGGGGCTACAGGCATGGATACCACACTTGGATAATTATTAATTTTTTTGTAGAGATAGGGTCTCACTATGTTGCCCAGGCTGCTCTTGAACTCCTGGCCTCCAGAGGTCCTCCCTCCTTGGCCTCCCAAAGTGCTGGGATTACAGGAATGAGGCACTGTGCCTGGCTGGTAAGTCTTTGCAGATATCAAATCCAGTAGATTCTGTGCTGTGGGGTTAGGTCATTTGGAAAATCAGAGAATGTAGCCTCAGTCCCGAAACTGCTGACCAATGCTTCATCACTGCTCCTTAAGGCGTTGAAAGTTTGTGAAACTGACTGTAAGTCCTTCCGAACCAAAGTCTGCAGGTTGCAAAATCACTGGAATCCTTCATACCTTTAGACTGAAAGGCAGCTTTCTTCAAGGAATCCACCTTTGCTAGGATCAGAAAAATTCAGCCTGGTCCTTGCCTCTGAGGTCCTGAGAGTCTGATTTGCACATTGCCAATTATTATTGAACATTGTAAGAGGAGGAGGAAGAAGAGAAAGGGAAGACAGAGAAAACTGGGATCCTTGAGGTAAGCAGGTGGCCGGAGCCATTCAGAATGGTGTAGCAGAAAGGGCACTGATTTCTACCCGGGCTCTTGACAGCTGAGTGGCCTTGCTCAAGTCGCCTGGCGTCTCTGGGCCTGATTCATCTGGAAAGTCAGGGGGTTGGACTGGATTATTTATGGCCTGTGCCTACTCTGACGTCTGACAGTTCTGTCAATCTTTACCCCGGAGCTGTCCCATATCTCCTTGGGTTAGATGGGAAATTCATCTTCCTTGCAGATTAAACACCTATTGATTTTTTTTCTTTTTTTTCCTCCAGCAAGAGGGAATGAGGCAGCTATTTCTCCCTCTGCAGACAGAGGCAAAGAAAAAAGCAAAGTCAAATCAACTCCGATTCAGTGCTTAGCGGTTCAGGTTTGAATGAACAGTGTTGGTTTGCAGGCGTCGCTCAGACCCTGTAGCTCATAGAAATCTGGAGTTGGTGGGGTCCTGACAGACGAGCCTTCTCTTTAAATTGAGAAAACTGATACCCCTAGAAGGGAAGTGGCATTGAATTAGGTAATGATGGAGCCTGAACTAGAGTCTAGATACCCAGGAGGAAGAACCTGCCAAGGGCCTGTTATTAGAGGCTGCTCGCGCTCTCGTGGTACCCTTTTAAGCATATAGGATTAGGTAATTCTGTCTGCGTTTTCCTCTCTGATTGGAGTTTATGTTAATCTCAATTAAGCCGTCAGCCGGGCTTCCCGGTGCGAGGCGTGGCTTCTGCCAGGCGGTGTCTTTCCACCCTTTGTAAGGAGACGCGGCCGGTGACTGGTAGGGTGGGAAGCGCCGGCGGCCAATGGGGAGCGTGGGGGGCGGGGATACTGGGCCGGGGATGGGCGGGGCCGCGCGGTCGCCGTGGTTACAGAGCCGGCCGGTCGCCAATCGGCAAACACTAATTAGGCGCCCCACCCCGAAGCCCGGGCTGCGAGGCGGAGACAGGGCCCCTTCAGCTCCACCCCAGAGCTTGGCATGATTTGCCATTTTACGGCTCTTCTGGAACCTGTGCTTCCTCCCGAGCGCAGGAGGTGCCCCGGCCGCGGCTGCCGGCCCCAGGACCTAGATGGAGATCGCCTGAGGAGAAGCCGCTCTCCTGGTCACACTACAGAGGCCTAGGGGGACTAGCCCTGCGGGGCCTGTCCGGACCCGAGGCGGCGCTCGGGCTTGTCCCCCGTGGAGCAGAAACGCCGTTTCCTGGGTGAGGACTCTTCGTCGCCCACCTGGACGGCGGCGGAGGAACCCGCGCCACCTGCTCGCCAAATTCACCCGGACGCGCACTCAGCAGGGGTGCGGGGGAGGGGCTTCCTTCCTTGGGGGCTTCGCCTAGAGCCCCCGCCCCCGGGATGCCCAGACCCCTTTCGCCCCAGCATGCCCAGCCCCCCAGCACGCCCACCCCTCCGGCACACCTACTCCCTCCCTCCCAGCACACTCAGCCCCCGCAGCATACCCACCCCCTAGCATGCCCATCCCCCAAGCACACCCCTTTACCCCCCGCAATTCCCCCGCAGCACTCACACCTCACCCCCCAGCACACCCATCCCCGCCCCTACCTGTCCTGCGGTGGGGAGGGGGGAGGCTCGGGCGACGCCCACGGGACACACGTGGGCCCTCCTGTGCTCTCTGCACTCCCTCCCGTGCTTCCGCAAGCCTGCGCACTCCACTGGGGATTACCACCCGGAGGACCCGATTCAAGCCCGAAGCGCCCCCCTTCCCCTTCCCAGCGCCGCGTACTGCGGCGGCCTTGTTTGATTACCTGCCTTTCCATTTCTTCTGTATTTACAACCCTCCCGACTCCCGGGGAAAGGGCGGCATAGGCAGCCAATCAGGATGCAGTCGCCTCTAAAGGTCAGGGTGACGCACAGTTCCCAAGATCATTCACGGACTTCGCCCTTTGATGCCTTGTTCTCGTGACAAAACCTGGCTGCCAGCACTTAATGTGATTTCCCCCCATCTCTGGCAACTGAGCGAACAAAAAACTGAACATAAAAATTAACCCTTTTATTATAGTGTAGTGGTCAGTCTTATGTGAATAAAATTCTTCTCACTTAGGACCTGTCTCTCACCTGAAGAAGGAACATGGCATGAATTGAGTTGGTCTGCATCCTTTGTTTTCAAACCATTTTTTCCTTCATTATTTTATTTTTTATTTTCAAATCTATTTTTATTTAGAGACAGGGTCTCCTATGTTGGCCAGGCTGGTCTCGAACTTCTGGCCTCAAACAATTCTCCTGCCTCAGCCTCCAGAGTAGTTGGGATTACAGGTGTGAGTCACAGTGCCTGGCTTTCCTCATAATTTTAAATAATTGTATTTTTTCCTTTAGCTGTCATCACACAGACCAAGTACCAATCGCACCCAGCAGAAAATGGACCGTTTGGAATTCGATGATTTTGCAGTCTTGAATTTCATGGAAGGCCAGAGGTGTGGTTCAGGGATAGGAGGGGGTAGGGAAGGACAGGAACACACACGCCTCAGTGGTCTCTTTCAGATAAGGTTTGTGAGCCTTGACATACACTGAAACTCCTTCCATTCCCATCCTTGAAAAAATGTGGGCTTTCATCAGTATTTCTTTTTAAATATTAATTTTTATGGGACTGTAGTAGGTGTATCTATTTATGGTGTACATGAGATATTTTGATACAGGCACACAATGTGTAATAATCACATCAGGGTAAACGGGGTATGCATCACCTCAATCATTTATCATTTCTTTGTGTTCTTTCGTCATTACCTCTATGCTCAAAGCACAAGATGATTCTTGGTTTCACGCTAACGTCCTACAAACACAAACTCTGCCATCAGAAGCATGGAGCGCAGCTCGAGGGAAACCCGTCTGTCTATAGACGTGAGGTGGCGTGTTGTTCCCACATCCATGCTTAGCCTGTCCAGAATTCCTTCCTTTTATCCCTTGAACTCTTCTCCACCCTGCAAATTCCCCATTCTCCATTCACATCTGGTGGGTTCCATACTCATGCCCTTAACTGCTTTTGCCTCATTAAGTCCTAGAATAAAGGGCCTTTCAGATGTGAGGGTGAGTCCAGTCCTGGAGGAGAGGCCTCCGGTTCAGGGCCTGACTGCCCAGCAAACCCAGCCTATCTCTGGCCTTCGTGTAGGTGTTGGTTTGTGGGGCAGCCTGGAGGGTCCAAGGAAAAATGAATTCATCTGTAATCAGGAAACCAGAATGAAGGTGAAGGTAAAGTGGAGAGGAGCTAGTTCAGGTCGGCATCTGCAGCAGCAGAGGCTGGTTTGGGATTTGTCCCAAGCTCAATAATAACCCTAGACAAGACACCAATATCATTTGGAGAGCTGTTTTTCCCTGTCAGTTTATGACTGGCCACGTCTGGCCAAGAAAAAGAAGGTGGAGGAAGCTTGCCAGGAATGACTTCCAGGCGTGCAAGGCTGAGTCTGAATTGAGGCCGACCAGAAATTGCAATTAGCGTGGAAATAAAGATCTTTTCAGAAAAGAAAATGGCCCTGGCACTTGTGTTTTATTGTCTCTCTCATCCCCTGGCACCCGCCCAGACAGCCCTGAGACAGCCTCTTGGCTCACAGACTTGTGAATACCCAGGCAGGCCAAGAGGGAGCAGTTCCCATCCTCACCTGCTTCTGGAAGGTGCAGGCTGCCTGTGGTGGAGGGAAAGCCAGGCCCCCTAGAGCTCCTTAGCAGGGAGGAGGAAGATCTGCTCCCCTCAGAGGCTACATACATTCGCACAGTTTTTTGCAGACCCCCAGAGGCAAATCCTTAAGCCAAATCGTAGGGGATTACAAAATGGTGTCCCTAGGACACCGCCCTTTTTATGAGAACAGATTAATTACATACAAAGTCAGTGCTCTCAGCAAGAAGGCTGAGAACCCTGAGCAAAGTCAGAGGACACAAACGTGCATTTTTTTTTTTTTCCAAAAAAGAGGATGGGGTGTTTTTCATTCTCATCCTAATTTTGTTTACAGAGTAGGGGTGGAAAGGCATGCTAACCTGCATTCTGTTTATTTTAAAGCTATGGCAGCATTTGATAATTCAGCATCAGAGCATTACCAGGGAGTGGACTAGAGGCTAAGTGCATTGCATGTGCAGTTTTCTTTTATCTCACAGCAGCTCCACACCGTGGGTATTAATATTACTCCCGTTCACAGAAGATAAACTGGAGGCTCAGAGAGGTTAAGTGACTTTCCCAAGGCTCATGAGTGGTAGCGTGGGATTCAAACCAGGTGATTCTAAGCTGCAACCCAGCAGTTCTTTGTACGACCCCTTGTGAGGCCAGAGAAGCCTGAACGCAGGCAGGATGAAACCCAAGCCCCCAAGAGGGTCAGAAGGGGTAAAATAATTCCCTCAAGGTCATCTGCTATTAAGTGTCTGAGTCGGATTTGACTTCCTGGGACAGGACAGGGAAGGTTTGGGAATTCGGAAGGAGTCAAAAAATTTTGGATAATTAGGGTCTGCCAGGAGGGTAGGAAGTGTGGGCAGCTGGGGGCCGATGTGCGCTAATGAGTCAGTGGGAGAGACGGGGTGGGCTGGCGATGGAACAAACAAGTTCCATTCTTCCGGTCAGTCCACAGTTGATGTTGACACTACCCTCGAGATATGTCTTCAGCCACCTTTTATCACCTTCATGGATGTAGCCAGCGACCACCAAACCTACCTTAGGTGACGGCTGTCTCCTGATAGCTCCGCCCACTTCCACCCTTGCCCTCCTTCCTTCCGGGTTGTCAGACCTTTGCATTCCTCTGCCAAATCCTCCAGGACTCCCCGCTACCCGGACCCCGCCCCACTGCATGAACTGCCTCCTGCTCCCTCCCACACCTACCTGACCTCACTCCTTGACTCTGCTTCCCTCTGCTCTTGCCCCAGGGCCCTTGCACTTGCTGATCTTTCTGCCCGCAACGCTTCCTGTCTTCACTCAGGCACAGGCTGGGCCCATGAGAACTTACTAACATTACTGTCACTAAAATTGGTATATACTCCCCCACTGCTAATGAGACCGGCTTTAAAATTTAAAAACAAACATGACTTCAGTAAGGCATTTCCTGGCCTCTTTATGGAAAATTTCAACCACCCCTGACACCTCCTAGCTCCCTTCTGTTTTCTTTCCCCCTCGGTGTGGCCCCTAACTTACACTTAATTACTTATCTCATTCACCTTCTATCTCCCCAGCTAGAATGCGAGCTCCATGAGGGCAGGGGTTTTTGTCTGTGTGGTTTGGTTGGTTTCTTCCATCCCAGTGCTTAGAACAGTGCCTGGGACACATCGTGAACTTAATAAATATTTGTTGAACAAATGAATGAATGCAGGAAGCCCCACAATTTAGTTCATGTCACGGCAAGGAGCTAGAATCTTCTGATAGGACAGGAGGCGGGGAGCAGGAGGGTTGTGGAAGGTGGGATTAAGGAGGCTGTGATGGTGATGAGGGCAGCGACCCAGGAGTTAAAAGTGGACGTCCTGGAAGCTGGTGTGTATGGGAGACCAACCCCCGCATCTCTCATCTTCACTTCTCTGTCACACGTTGGGGACGCTCACAGAATGCCTTCCTGTAGGTCCTTGAACAAAATGAGATGCCAGAGATGGCAGCGTTTAAAACGGACAGCTGGGATGAAATGGCCCAGTCTTAAGTAACAAGAGGCTGAGAGAAAGCCACGGCACCAGGGCAGGAGCCGTCCCCTCCTCTGCTAGGTCTGCCCCAGTCCCTGGCACCCAGTAGGAGTGTCATCTGAGAGCTGCCAGGGGAGACCCAAGGGGCCATTGGCAGAGCCAGACCCTCTCCTGCTGGCGCAGCTCAGAGAGACAGCAAAGCCAGAAGGCCATGGGGTGGGGCAGGAAGGACTCCTGACCAGGCCACAAAGCAAACGGCACAAATTCCCGGGATGCCAGCCCAGCAGGAGAGTCCCTGGTGCTCTTCCAGCTCTCCACAGCAGTTTGAAAAGCCCAGGCTTCTCATTTCCAGATTAGGGGCTGCTGGGACCTGGAGTGAGACAGACCTGGGGGAAGTCCAGACTCCACCTTTACTGTCTGTGATTTCGAGCAGGTCTCTCTCCTACAAAATGTGAAACATGCAGTCGAATGTGACCAGGTGACTGTGAGGATTCAGTGAGGCAATGCACAGTGAGGCTTGGCATGCAGGTGCACAGTCAGCCCTGACACACTCTTATTTTCTTTGCTGTCAGGGTCACATTCGGGAACAGGAATGGGGTTTAATAGGGCTCTTGAGAAAGCAAGAATGAAATAGGAAATCTGGAAACCTGGGCCCAGGCTCCAGCGCTGGCTGATTAAAGGTCTGGGCAAGTTTATCCCATGTCTCACCCCTGCGGTCTCTGTACAGGTAAACAGAGGCGCTTGCATTCCATGACCCCTAAAGTGCCTTCTGGCTTCAATATTCTGTGATTCGTGACTCTGAGCAAACATCATTTTTTTACTGGGCTCTGTTAAATGCAGCAACCAGGGCCGGCTCAAGCCTATAATCCCAGCACTTTGGGAGACCAAGGCAGGTGGATCACTTAAAGTCAGGAGTTCGAGACCAGCCTGGCCAACACGGTGAAACTCCGTCTCTACTAAAAATACAAAAGTTATCTGGGCGTGGTGGCAGGTGTCTGTAATCCCAGTTATTTGGGAGGCTAAAGCAGGAGAATCGCTTGAACCCAGGAGGTGGAGTTTGCAGTGAGCTAAGATTGCGCCACTGCATTCTAGCCTGGGTAACAGAGCAAGACTCTGTCTCAAAAAAAAAAAAAAAAAAAAAAAAGGGGGAACCAGGAGGCCAGGGCCTATCAGACTTCACAAAGGAGATTCTCAGAGGTTTTCTGCGTAGACTTGGCAGGTGCTTGTGAGTTAACAGACTGTGCCCTCTGAGGAACTATGCTGATATTCTGATTATCACCATGATCCGCTCATCAGACCAGACCTGTCTATGAAAGTAGGGACATCCTCACACAGTGGCAAGCTGGTCAGTGATTCTGAAACCCAGCTGTGCCCCAAGTCCCCAGGGGCTGCAAGCACAGATTCTCAGACCGCCTCATACCTATTGGTTTAGAATCTCTAAGGGTGTGCGCAGGAGTCAGTCTTTTTGTTATTGTTTTAGAGACAGTGTCTTTCTCTTTCACCCAGGCTGGAGTGCAGTGGCATGATCATGGCTCTCTGTGGCCTTGAGCTTCTGGGCTGAAGTGATCTTCCTGCCTCTTCCTTCCAAGTAGCTAGGACTACAGACACTGGCTACCACGCCCAGCTAATGTGTTTTCAATTTTGTAGAGATGAAATCTCACTATGTTTCTCAGGCTGGTCTAAAACTGGCCTCAAGCGATCCTCCCACCTGGGCCTCCCAAAGCGCGGGGACTACAGGCGAGATCCACTGCACCTGGTTAGGAGTCAGCATCGTTATCAATCTCCCAGGTGATACCGTCAGCTGTAAGGATGCGCTTTTGGGATGCTCCAGTAGCTCAGGCTCCACATGGACAGGGAGGACGCTCTGCTCTCCTGAGTGTCTTAGTTGCATGGTAGAAATCGCCCCTCGAAGGGGACACCTTTGAGTGAAAGCGTCCCCAGCTGCCATGCTCTGCCCTATCAGGTGAGAGAGCGCTGTGAATTAGGCATTGGGAATTTGCTTCTCAGGGGCTAGGGAAGTGGCACCTTGAAGGCCTGCAACACCTGATTGGGCCAAAGAATGAGTAGAAAGAATGGGAGGGCTTTGTTCATCGGCTAGGGCTGCATAGCAAAGCCCCACAGACAGAAGTGTGTGTCCTCACAGTTCTAGAGGCTGGAAGTCCAAGATCAAGGCAGGCGGGGTTAGTTTCTCCCAAGGCCTCTCTCCTTGGCTGGTAGATGGCTATCTTCCTCTGACGTTTTCACGTGGTCTTCCATCTGTGCATGTCTGTCCCTTAATCTGTTCTAAGGATACCAGTCCTATTGTGTTAGGGCCACCCTGGTGACCTCATTTAACCTTCCTTACCTCTTTAATGGCTCTGTCTCCCAACATAGTCACATCCTGAGGTCCTAGAGGTTAGGACTTCAACACATGAATTTTGGAGGGACCCAATGCAGCCCCTAGCAGGGACACACAGGGCATGGTGGAGAAAGGGAAGGGATGTGAGGCTGAAGGGAGAAGTGGGGCAATGTCACACCTGCTTCTTCCGCTCCAGGCCTTTCCCAGGGTGGCCTGGCCTCTTCTCTGCACCAGCCTCTGAGGGCTCACCACCACCATTGCACTTGGGAGATAGAATGGGATTTTCCAAAGCCCTTTCCTAGTTCTTACTTCACTTATTCTTTACACCATCCTATAAGGCAGGCCAGCAGGGCAGGGCAGGGATCTAGTGCTATTTTGTGGAAAAACAAGAGTGTAAAGAAGTGAGCAGCACATCTGTGAACACCATGGTTGGCACCAGGTTTCATGACCCCCAGAACAGTGCTCTTTCCATGGCCACACAGAGCACCTGCTGCACATAAGATGTGCTTTTCCTTGGCTTCCAGGGACTGGGGGTGCAGTGTCCCAGGAGGGCTAAGAGGTCCAAGTGAGAGTTGCTGAGGGGGTGACAAGGGGTGATGCAAAGAGATTCCATTGCTTTTTTTAAAAAACATATCTCTCACATTCTACCCTGAAATGGAACTCCTGGGAGAATAAAGCCCATTTTGTGTATTTAGTTAAGTGTTTCTCCTTTTTCTCCCTATTAAAAGCATGGGACTTGCCTAAGTCATTAAAAATACATGTTCCATTTGCTTTGATGCAGAAGGTGAGAAGATGGAAGAGCCAAGGAGACCAGGCTAGTCATGTTAGGCTGTGCCTCTGGAGCCCCAGAGGCTGATGGCTGAGCTGATAATTAGCAGAAGATCTGGAGGATTCCATTTACTCCACACACAACAAGTGATCACTGTGCTAGCCCGCAAACCAGATACAGGTCTGCTGCCACTTCATGCAACCTGAGGGGAGACAGTTAAATAAATGGATGATGACATGATGTTGTAGAAAGGCAAAAAAGGGAGAGGTACATTGAGATCCTCAATAATGGCCCAAAAAAGGGGTCAGGAGGCAGGGAGGACAGGAGGGAGTTGAGGTCTAAGGAAAGAGTTGGGCTGAAGAGTAATGGTCACACCTAGCTAGGTCACACACACGTGTGTGTGTGTGTGCATGCACAAACATGCATGAGCACACATGAGCATGCAGAAGCATGCACTGGCTCTTGTGATGCACAGCACCTATCCTGGTCTGCATTCTCTGTGTTCCTTGGAGCCTGAGCCATACAGGTGGAAGCTCTGGGAGATTCACAGAATTTGCAGCCAGAGCTGGCAGTTCTCAGGGGCCTGCATGCTGCAAGTGGCTGATGACCAGTGGGAGAAGATGCAACGGAGAGAGGCTGCCACCCTGAGGGAAGGCTGTTTGGTGACCACCTATAAGACAAGCTCAACTGCCTAGGAGTTCTCCTGGTGAGTCTCTAGATCTCAGGAAGGGTGGGAAGGAAGGTTAAAGCCTAATCTGCAAAATACCAGAAATGGGAAGCAAGTGGGCAGATAGTGATTACAAACTGCAGGACCCCACTGTGCTGCTGACAGTGGGGAGGATCTAAGACAGGGCCAATGACCCTCTTGTCACCCTGTGATTGTACTCTGACTTGGGGACTTCCCAAAGGAACATCCTTGGACTGCTTAGGCCAGCAGGACAGGACAGTACGTTCTTGTAGACATGACGTGGGTCCACTAGTCACCAGGGATAAAGTCCCCTCCTTTACTGGGCCTAGAGGTCACTTTTCTTGCTGCCTGTCCCCCTGCCCAGCTTCCCTAAGATCACTGCTTTCATATCCTGGACACAATCAGCAACGTTCCTGGAGAAAAGAAAAAAATCCCAGATTGCCTGAGAGTTGTGGGTGACATCAATGTTTGGACCCCCTCAGTCAACTTATAAACTGTTCTTCTGCAAGGCCAAGGGCCAGAACTGCTAGTTTATTTTTAAATCCTTATGCTAATCATGGGGTGATGACAGTTTCTTTTTTTCTTTTTCATTCTAGAGACAAGGTGTTGCTCTGCCACCAGGCTGGAGTTCAGTGGTGCAATCACGGCTCACTGCAGCCTGGAACTCTTGGGCTCAAGGGATCCTCCCACCTCAGCCTCCCGAACTGGGACTACGGGTGTGCAGCACCACATCTGCCTATTTTTTTTTTTTTTTTTTTTTAATAGAAATGGAGTCTCCCTACATTGCCAAGGCTGGTCTCTAGCTCCTGGCCTCAAGTGATCCTCCTGCCTTAGTCTTCCAAAGTGCTGGGATTACAGGCATGAGCCACTGCACCTGCACCTGGCTTGACAATTTCTCTTTCTCTCTCTCTCCCTTCCTTCCTTCCTTCCTTCCTTCCTTCCTTCCTTCCTTCCTTCCTTCCTTCCTTCCTTTCTCTCTCTCTGTCTTTCTTGCTTTCTTTCTTTCTTTTTCTTCTTTATTTCTTTCTAACCAGGCTCCCAGAACTAGCATTGGATCCTTGAGACAGTCCATCACCCTAACACCAATTTCTATAGCTCATAGGATTGAAAGGAGCAGTGGCCCAGAGAAGAGAAAAACAGATGGGGTGGAGGGGCTGTTTCTACAGGAGCCACCTGGTAGGCTCCAGGCTCCTGATTTGGTGAGAAGGCGAGTCCTCTTGCTCATCGGTACCTCACTCCCCAAGGCGGGCACTGGGCCTACAGAGCTTCAGCCCATCCATCCTCCCAGCATTGGATGGGGGAGGTCAGAGGAGGCTGGAGAAGCAAAGAGGTGTCCTCCCCTGAGCTGACTGGGGCCAAGCTGCTGCCCAGGGCCGAGGATCCACATGTCAGGGAAGGGCCTGTAGGCCTGGAGTGGGGTTCAGCGGGGGAGCCTGGACCGGCTGCATGGGCGGCAGTGCAAGCCTGGCTGGCAGCCAGCAGACAGCTTTGTTTTTCCGTGGCAGTTTGCTTGTGATACTTCTTTCCTGAGACGCCAGCTGACAGGGGGAGGGGAGAGGAGACAGGCGTTGAAAGGGACAGACTGTGGCCACCTCTGAGAGTGGGAGCCAGTGCTTGGCAAAGCTGCAGGGTAGGGGCTGTCCTGCCACCCCCGCTCTGTCTCTTCTTGCATCCGCCCTTCAGATCTCATGGCCAGGGCAGCAGATGTCTTGCTGGAGTCTCCATTGAGACTCCCCTCCCCAGACCGGCCTCCCCTCTCCCCTGAAGCCCAGCCGGGCTGAGAGGTGGCCTGCCAGCTGTTAGGCTCCTGCGGGCACTGGCCCGGCCCTGCTGTGTGTGTGCCAGGTGCCAGGCAGGGGGTGCTGGCCCTGGAGCTTGTGGTGGAGGGGCTGGATGTGCAGGGCTGGGCACCAGGGGTATTGGGGAAAAGGGTCTGCTCAAGGGGCTGCAGGTTGTTGGGACAAAGAACAGAAGCTGCTTCTAGATTCAGGTCTGGAGTGTCCAGGTTTCCTATTGGCAACAGCTCAAAAATGGACAAAACACCAGGCTGACGGGATAGAGTCTTGCCCTGAACCTGGGATTCACATAATTCAGTTTTTACTTGGAAAAATGGTCTCCCACTGTGGTCTCTTTTCCAGGCTTCAGAGACTTTCCCAGGGCAAGGGGGACGTCAGCAGAGGGGCATAAGTGCCAGGAGACATTTCTCAGACTACTCTGGCAAAACCTCCTCTGAAGTGAGCCCCAACTTCTGCCGGGAGCCCCAGGAGAGGTGATGGGCTCAGCTGAATAAGTGGCTGGGACCTTCCCTAGCTTCGGGCCTCATGTGGGACTGCCCACCGCCCATGGACCCGCCTCGGAAGCCATTTAGACACCTTCACCGCAGTGGGGAGAGCAGCTGCTGGCTATGAGGTCACCATAGTGACTGGTGACAGCTGGCATCCTCAGGCCTGGCGTGGCAGGGCCCCTGGGATCAGAGGGGCTGCAGGTCACACCCTGCCCACCGGCTGCCTAGGGCATCCTGTGACAATCAATCTCCCCCTGGCAGTACCAGTTCAAAAGCAGGGCTCCAAGCAGAGGCAAATGCTGTCAAAGCGCCTCTCCAGGAGAGTTCTAAGGCATTCCAGACTTAAACTATTGTCACTGTAAATAAAATCGAACTCATTACTCATGAGATAATAAAAATTATGATGTTAGAAAAAACCTAGCCTAGTCAAAATATCTTAATTCTTCACTTGAATGTCCCCAGACCTTGTGGTTCACGCCTTTATCCAGTCTTTCTGATACCTTGCTGAAATTTGTCTTAAGATTATTTACTTCTATTTCTCTGAGGTGCCGGATGACCGATAACCTTGGTTCTCAAAAATCCTCAGCATTTTAAGGCCAATTAAGCCTTCTCTTCTTTAAGCTAAGCAACTTCAATTACTTTGGCTAGTGCTTTTTTTTTTTTTTTTTTTTTCAGACAGAGTTTTGCTCTTTGTTGCCCAGGCTGGAGTGTGGTGGTGTGATCTCGGCTCACTGCAACCTCCGCCTCTTGGGTTCAAGCGATTCTCCTGTCTCAGTCTCCTGAGTAGCTGGAATTACAGGCGCACACCATCATGCCTGGATAATTTTTGTATTTTTAATAGAGATGGGATTTTACCATGTTGGACAGGCTGGTCTCAAACTCCTGACATCAGGTGATCCGCCCATCTTGGCCTCCCAAAGTGCTGGGATTATAGGCATGAGCCACCACGCCTGGCCTAGCTAGTGCTTTTTAATGACCAAACATCTTTTTATTTTGTGTTTTAATGACCTTGGTATATCTGCTCAATACATTAACTTCAACCGACTTATTCTGCTCTTAGAAGTCCACTCACCAATAAAGAAAAGGGAGAAGGAACAAAGAATTTGAGGAAAGGGTAGGAAAGTTATATGACCATTTATCAAGATGACAGGACCAGCCACCCAAGTTTTAAAAAAAATGTGTTACTTTTAATGTTTTTTTTTTTGGAGAGCTTTTTTTTTTTTTTTTTTTTTTTTTATCTCTTTAATCATCTCTATTGCCCATCTCTGAATCCCTTCTAATTTTCAATGTTTTTAAAAAGGACGTGGCTGGGCACTAAAAATACAAAATTAGCTGGTCATGGTTCCGCATGCCTGTAGTCCCAGCTACTCAGGAGGCTGAGGCAGGAGAATCGCTTGAACCCGGGATGTGGATGTGGTAGTGAGCTGGGATGGTGGCAGCCTGGGTAACAAAAATGAAACTCCATCTTAAAAACACACACACACACACACACATTAGTCAAAATTACCCATTATTCTAATCAGGGCTTGAGTTGCTACATTGTATCAGAGAAGAATTACTTTCCAATCTCTAAGTCACACAAGTATACTTTGTTATAGTCCAGTTACCAGCTCATTTTGTTTCTTTGCTTCTAACAACACTAACTTGCTATTTCATATTGAGGTTGTGGTTGGGGAGGGCCCCTGAATTTTTGTTTTTGTTTTGTTTTCTGTGCCAGTGCCTGACTACCAAGTATCTTGATATTAGTATGAGGTCCCTGCCATTTCATTTAGAAGTTTGTCATTGAAGCATAATAAACATGTATATAAGATAACCCGTAAGTATACAACTTGATACATTTTCACAAGCAGAAAACGCCTGTAGAACCACCATTCAGATAAAGCAACTTTATATTATCAACAGCCCAGAAGCCCCTCTGGTGTCCCCCTTTACCATCCTTGACCCACATTAATCTACAGCATAGATTAATTTTGCATGTTTTTCTTCTTTATAATAATTTAATCACATAGTGTGTACTAGTGTCTGGTTCCTTCAAATTGCCATTCATTTCCACTTTCTTTTCTTATACTTAGCCTTTTCATAAGCAGGCCTAGAAGGATCTAGGGGCCTGAGAACCAAGGTGTTTCAACTCCAGACCTATCTGTTTTGACTATGGCTAAGTAGCACAGTCCCTATGACATGCCAGATCTCTGAATTCGAATTTTACTTGAACCATTTACTGGTTATGTTGTTCCTTTCACCTTTGAAATCAACTACCTCCATCCTAGGTCAATTCATGTTCTTATATCAGGGTAACCTTAGAAGACTGTGTGTGTGTGTGTGTGTGTGTGTGTGTGTGTGTGTGTGTTTGTGAGACTGCTTTAGCCCCATGGGAAATTATTTCTGCTATTATGAGGGAAATGATTATGGAGAGTTGTGGTTTTGTTAGGGAAGTCTTGATTTCAGGTGTTCAATTCAGCGTTTAATCCCCAGTTGTGGTTGGTGCCGATACGTTATAGGAGTGGCAGGTCTCAGAGGCAGGGGAATTATGTGTGCACAGTGCCTCAGAGCAGTGTTTCCTGACCTTTTCCATAAGGGCCACTGTAAAACATGATCATATTTATATGGCAAACTGGCATAAGTGGAAGAGATATTTTTGTAGTAGTAGCTGATAACACATAAGACAATGTTCTACAACTACTAAATCTTTATATTTGTGTATTTACATCTAGATAGATATTATATGTAATATAACAGATGTATATTTAAATATATTTGCAAATGTATTTAATAGATATTTGTATTTAAGGAATGTAAGCTTTTTCTCTTCTTTGTGTCATATGCAATGTCGGACTTTTGTGTGCATGCCTATGTGAATAGAATTTCAAATTCAAACTAATTTATTTTGCATCAAGTATTTTAGAATAAATAAGTTTTCATTTTCAGAATACACACACATTGTTAGAGGAGTGCTTCATCAACTATCTTGGACGTCACCAAAGGGCACATCACTCAAAATCACAACAGAAATCTCCCATCTGTGTGAAGACAGAGGTAGAGCTGGGCCTGCCAGGAGCACCTGCCTGCTCCCGACTGGTTTTTGGGCTGTGGGCCATCCTTCTTGGGCACATGAAACACAAGGTCCTCTAGCTGCTTGTGGCTTCTTGTCCATGTACAGCAGCTGCAGACTTTGCGGCTGGCTACTGAAGCCCATGGCCAGGTGGCGGAGACAGAGCAACAGGTGGGGGCGGCTGCACATTGTGCATGCTGCCTGCAGGACCCTGGACCATGCCTGCAGACCCCATGCTCCCTGGCTGCCCTCCCAGGAGCATTAAGTGAGGCTCCCCCAGCTGCTCCAGGCTCTGCTCAGCTGCCCTGAAGGATGAGGGGATCATCGTGCATGGCATGCCTGCAACTCATTTGCAGGTTTCTAGTTTGCTCACCATTCAAAACTTTCTCCTAAGATGTTTAGTGACTGAGACCAAATGCTCTAGAAACTTCCATGAAGCAAGCTCATGTGTGAGCCAGTTGAGACTAGGAGAGCCTTGTTGGACGACCTCCTGATTATCTAGTCAGAAGGCTGGTAAAAGGTGTCTGCATGTATGTGGGGCTGAAGACCTTTACACAGGATGCAGAAAGGTGACTCACAGATTCAGGAAATATGAATCAGGCCTGCCGAGAACCCGTGAGGATTGGCAGTAGTCTGAGAGAAGAGTTCCATTATAAATTCAGCTGGACCACGCCAGGCTGTATCAGAGAGGTCTGTCATAGGCAATTCAAATGGAGCAACCGAGAAGAGTTTTAAAAATATTTAATTCTTTTTTTTAGAGACAGGGTCTTGCTCTGTTGCCCAGGCTGGAGTGCAGTGGTGTGATCATAGCTCATGGCACCCTAAAACTCCTGGACCGAAGCGATCTTCCTGCCTCAGCCTCCCAAACAGCTGGGACTTCAGGTGTGTACCACCACGCCCAGCTGATTTTTAAGTTTTTTGGTAGAGAAGGGGTCTTGCTGTGTTGCCCAGGCTGGTCTTGAACTCCTTACCTCAAGTGGTCCACCTAGCTTGGCCTCCCAAAGTGCTGGGATTACAGGCGTGAGCCACCATGCCTGGTCCAGCAGAGTTTAATAAAGAAATTATTGACAAGAGTTTACAGAGTTAAGGAAAGTCAAAAATAGTTAAGGAAGCACCACAGGAGGAGGGAGACATACTCCCTCCAGGCTTGAAGAGAAGGAGCGAGGGGGAGGGAGCAGGTATCAGAACCTGGGAAAAGAAACTCTGTGTGGTGGGAGCTGTAATCTTCGGCACAGTGTTGAGGCCACTGGCAACCTCCAATCCAGTGGGAAGGAGCAGGTGGAAAAAATGCTACAACTCGCTGTCCTCCTGCCTGCAGTTTCCTGCCAGTGCTTTCCTCTGGCCAAATCCATGTAGCTGCTGAAGACCATGGCACCCATTGGTGCATTACGCAAAGGCCTGCCTGTGGGACATAGAGTAGAGAGTGGAAAAAAGAGACCACCCTGCACTTCACCATCCGCAGAATGATGGCAGGTCGCTAACGTCATGCTCTCATCTCAAACCTGAAGTGTTAGCCACGATGCTCTTCATGCGAGGTTTTGGGGTGAAAGTGAAGAAAGAACCTCAAGTAATTAACATAGAAGCTGCTACAATGACCACTTCTATACCTGCTTCTAGACCCAAGTTAATCATAATGGCTTCCTCCTCTTACTGCCTATTACCGATTTCCCTATTCTCTGATAGTACCTCAACAGATCAGTGTTCTTTATCTTTACTCCTTCATGATCAGCATCCTTGGTGGTCCTGTTGTTATTAGGTTGCCTCAATTTTCCACTGAACAGTGAATTAAGAGAATACTAAGCACTGGCCTGTAAATTCCTGGATTCTGCATAAAGTCTTCCCTGCCCTCATTGTATAGTGAGTGGCAAGCAAGTTCCTCCTTTGTAATCATATCAGATACCTTGATCAGCAGTGTGAGTCCCATTTCTGCCTGTTGGATCAGTAGAAAGAGAGCCTGAAATGGTTAGAAGGCAGTCTCAGCTTTCCATTTAATAGAACTTTGGTCATGTTCCCTTGTTCTTTCCTTGTGCCCAAAGACCTGCAAACCCACTGAACTCAAGGTTGCAAGGATCAGAAGCAAACACCTCCTAAGAGGATGCAATATGTTGGGCATGGTGGCTTATGCCTGCAATCCCAGCACTTTGAGAGGCTAGGCAGGAGGATCACTTAATACCAGGAGTTTGAGACCAGCCAGGGCAATGTGGCGAGATCCCCATCTCTACAAAACACACAGAAAATTAGTTGGGCATGGTGGTGTGATGCCTGTAGTCTCAGGTACCTGGGAGGCTGAGGTGGGAGGATCACCTGAGCCTGGGAAGTTGAGGCTGCAATGAGCTGTGATCATGCCACTGCACCACTGCATTCCAGTCTGGGTGACAGAGTGAGACCCTGTCTCAAAAAATAAAAATTAAAAATAAACCCTGTGCTGCACCTTTTCTTTAAGTCTTAAGATGAGTTTCCTGATCATAGGCAATGTGATCTATAGTGAAGAATAAGGCATTCTATAGGGATAGTGTTGGTGGAGTGTTACGAACAGGGAAACCAAAAACATGTAGAATATAGATCTATTCATATAAGCACCCATCACTGCCACACTATGTTGGAAGGGATTTACTATTAGCAATCTACCACCAGATTGATGGTGACTTCAGCTCAGCAACTAATACAGACCAACCCTGACTTAGGATGGTTCAACTTACCGACTTTCACAATGGTGCAAAAGTGACACACATTCAGTAGGCTCTGTACTTCAATTTTTGAATTTTGATCTTTTCCTTGGCTAGCAATATGTGGTACAATACTCTTTGGTGATGTTAGGCAGAGGCAGCAGCAGCAGCTCCTGGTCAGCCAAGTGATCACAAGGGCCAACAAACAACACTTTACAGAGCACTGTGTGGCCAGATGACTTTGCCCAATGACAAGCCAATGTAAGTGTTCTGAGCATGGCAAAGGTGGGCTAGGCTACACTATGACGTTGGGTAGGTTAGGTGTATTAAACACATTTTCAACTTACGATATTTTCAACTTGCAATGGGCTTATGGGGACACAACCAGGTCATATGTCTAGGAGCATTGATGCCATATGGGGAACTCAGCACTGACTTCTGCTATTGGCTGCACATTGTTAAAACAATCACAGTCTTCATCCCAGAGAAGAGGTGGAACAAGCCACCTCATACATGGTCTCAATGATTAAGTCCAGGGATGCCCTCTGGTAGGCACTCACGTAGGACACAAATGTCTTCACAGTCTGTGTCTAGGTAGTGAAGTCTACTCACATACCCTTCACCAGACCTCCTTGTCACCAGTATTCCAGTCTTGTTCTTCAGTCCTTGACCAGTTGGCCATCCCACTAGCGTCTGCTCGTGAATCTGTGTAAATCTGTACTCCAGATCCTTTCTCTTTCCATCTGAAGTGAATAATCTGATATCCTTCCCAAAATGCTGCCCACTGGGATGATTTTCCTTCACTACTCGCTTTCATAGCCACAGCTGAATAGGGATACAATGACAGTGGCCATCTGCTCCTGGCTGATGCTGTGTGTCTTTAAACCAGGCCTGGGGTTTTCTCTTCATTAAATAGTCATAGGGGATTCCTACAAAGCCGAAAATGTAAGTTGTGGGAGAGGCAAATAAGTAATAGGGGCAGGTTCCAAGAGTCTGAGCTATCTGCTTGAATTAGGGTTTTCCAAGAAATGAAACCAACAGGACATGCATATATATAGAAAGATCTGTTGTAAGGAATTGGCTCTCTCGACTGTGAAGGCTTGATGTGTCCAAAATGTGATGGTGGTAGGCCAGCAGACTCAGGAAAAGGTTGCAGTTTGAGTCCAAAAGGTTGCAGTTTGAGTCTGCTCATGAACCCCCACTTGCTTGGGAAAGGTCAGCCTTTTGTTCTATTCAGGCCTTCAGCTGATTGGATGAGGCCCAGTCACATTATGGAGGGCAATCTGCTTTACTAAACCCACGGATTCAAACTTAATTCTCATCCAAAAACACCCTCACATAAACATCTGGAATAATATTTGACTGAATATCTAGGCACTGTGGCCCAGTCAAGTTGATACGTAAAATTAGTCAGCATACTGCTTATGCAATTTACTCCGGGCCGATTTTGTAGGTGAGATAATGCTCAGGTCATGATGGGTGGCCCTGGTCACAGAGTCGCTTGCTGTCCTGTTACCAGGGAGGAATTCAACCTGTCTGCCAGAGCCTAGTGGCAAGCAAGAAGCTGCGTTGCAAATATCAGCAAAAGAGGCCTTACACCCAAAGCCCTGGGATCTGCCAGTAATTTTGTTGGAGTCCTCCAGGGGATACTGACTACATTTTATATAGGTGTATTAGTCAGTTCTTACAATGCTACAGAGACATGTCTGAGACTGGGTAATTTATGAGGAAAAGAAGTTTAATTGACTCATAGTTCTACAGGCTGTACAAGAAGCATGGTTGGGGGAGCCTCAGGAAATTATAATCCCGGCAGAAGAGTGAAGGGGAAGCAAGCACCTTCTTCACATGGTGGCAGGCAAGAGAAAGAGCCCAGGGAAAAGTACTACATACATTTAAACAACCAGATATCATGAGAACTCACTCACTATCATGAGAACAGCAAGGGGAAAATCCATCCCCATGATCCAATCACCTCCCAGCAGGTCCCTCCCCCAACACTGATCATTACAATTGGACATGAGATTTGGGTGGGGACACAGAGTAAACTACATCAATAGGCTACATAAAAGTGCTTCCTCTACCACTGGGCCTGCTTATTCATAGACATCAAGAGGCAGAGAAGCTTGTACCATAACCAGTGAATATTTTGGTCTCACGTCCCTCATAACTGGCAGCTTAAATGCTCAGAGCAGCATGCCTGAGGATGGCATATGTTATCTCTAAAACCCACAGGTCCACCAAATGTTGTATCTCTTTTTTTTGTGGTAGGAAGTATAAGATGTAACAATTCATCACTCACTCTTAACATCTGCCAGGCCCCAGAATCCCTAGAAACATCACAATATGGAAACCCCTACACTTTCATGGGGTTTATCTCCCATCTCCTGCATGCAAGTATCTTACTAGGCCATCTAAAATATTTGCTACTTCCTGTTCACCAGGTCCAATTATCACAATGTCACCAGTGAAATCGTGATGTTCTGTAAGAGATCAAGATGTCAAGTTCTTGTGGACTATATCACAACAGAGAGCAGATAATTGATACAGCCCTGATATAAACCCTCGGGGGAATGTGTACTGTTGTCCTTGCCATATGAAGACAACCAGCTTCACTGGTGGAATTGGAAAAAAAGCATTTTCTAGAACTATAGCTGTGTACCAGGTGCCAGGGGCATTTTTCATTTGCTCTAGTAAAAATACTCATTTGAAATTGCAATTACAATTTGCATCACCAATGTGACTAAATTCTCTATAACCTACAGTAATTCTCTGTGATCCATCTGGCTTTTGTGCCAGTGAAACACATGAGTTAAATATTAATGTGGTAAGTGTCTTGTTTTTCTAAGACCACCAGAGCCAGCACAAAAGAACCAGCAAGTAGGCAAAGGTCAGGCGCAAAACTGCAAGTTTATTTTAGTAACCTAAGGTGTGGAGAAGAAGTCTGTCGGCCTCCAGCAAAGAAGGCCGGCAGAGTTCCCCTCCCCCAAGCTCTCCGACAGAGTTCCAACATCCCGACAGGACTGGGAAGCTGGGAAGTCCGCCTGGCTCAATGGCGGAGAGCGGCTTTTCTAGGAGTGGGAGGGCAATAGGTGGGGCATGGGCGTGTCAGGGGCGTTCCGCAGGTGCGACCAGGTAAATCTTGGTCTCTTTGGATTGACGTCACCTGGCGCATGCCCAGTTGGTCTGCACCTTCCTGGGCGCCCGCTGCCTTTTCGCGCGCGGGAAGAGTTGGGAGGTGGGGGATGAAGAACCCGGAAGTGCACCATCTTGCCTCCCTTCGTCCAAACAGTAAGAATCACCACTCCTGCATCTTTTAAGCATTTGATGACTGCACTAATCTCTGTAATTCCCCCCTGGTTATGATATTTCTTTGGATTCACTATCTTTTCGGTGTGAGAGGGGACAGTTCCACTTGGAAATGAGCAGCTCCTACTTGGCCCCTCCTACCATTCCAGATAAAATTCTGCTTAATATATCTGCTACTATCATACATTCTGGGCCTGGAAATGTAGCTGCAGTTTACATCTTCCGTCCTATTGGGCCCACTGTAAGACAGACTTGGGCCACTATTCTGTTTATCACCTGGTCTCCATGAACTCGCTGCGACTTGTGGGCTACAGTGGCAATTTGAGACTCTGGTGGTTAGCATGAGTTCAGAAATAGCATATAATAGTCCTTGGAAGGTCTAGATAGTTCCCCTTCTCACTCTGCTAAATGACCTCCAGTCTCTCTGGAGGACTGGAGAAAGATTCATAGTATATATGTATGGTCACATTGCAGGGCACTTGTGCGAAGACACTGTTCCTCCCTCTCCCAAAGTCAAGGGATTCTGGGTCTCTGGGTTTTGGGGTCTGAACACTGGGTAAATTCCCACTATGATTCTGCCCACCAGACTCAGAATTTTTTTGCTGTCATACGTCAAGCAGCACCATTAGGTCTACATATCTATTGCAATCCTAGGGACTCCATGATTAGTTAGCCAGTGCCCCAGATCCCTATAGGGTAAAATGCTCCAACTACCACATCAGTCCTGCAGCTCATTAGAGTAATTGTGTCCCATGTGCTTTTGAGACATCTGGCCTCTACTACTCTGGGATTCTTTTTTTTTTTTTTTTTTTTTCCATTACAATCAGGGAGCCTAAATCCATTGCAGCCTCTCCCAGTGTCATTTCCTGCTTACCGAAAACAGCCAAGAAGTGCTTTTCCAGGACGCCTGTGAACATTTCACTAATGGAATTCTTATGGTCTTTGAAGGGAGTGTCCTCTGGCCCTCCTGGGGAGTGTGGTTAAGGCGTGGTTAAGAATGCTTCACAGAATAGATCCTCTTCAACATTCCCTACTTGCTAAGCCTTCAGTTTCCTTTTCTTCAGAATGCTAGAAAAGTCCTCATTAACTGCTAGCCACTGTCAAATGAGACTTCTGCTAGCCAACAAAGCTATGAAGGCCACTCCCAGGTGCTCAAGCCAGCACAGTAAATCCTGAGCCTTGAGTGAATCCACTCATGTCATTACATTCTCCTTGATCAAGTTTTGCATTTCATCCTTCTCCATCGAATACTCTTAGGACTCCCTTCCATACGTGCTCTGCACACTCCTGCCAATTTTCCTGCAACTCTTCTGATGTACAGACTCCGCTTTGTCCTTCTCCATCTGGGATATACTGGGATGTAGCTCTTATTATGAGCCTGGAGGCAATGAGGGGTGTGGAAGGGGGTCCGGTGGTTACTTGGGAGTCACATCTGTGACTGCTTAAATGTCTTGATTTGTGAATCAGCGTTTCACCTGTAAACCAAAAATAAAATTTCAGACCACCTGACCATTTAAATGGACCCCTCCTCTAGACCAAGGGCGTTCCAAAGTTAACTTGAAAAACGTATTCAGGCCGTGATACAAAGGGTGGGTCAGACATGCCTGATTGTACCCGCCTCCCTTTGGAATTCAGGCAGAGCTGACCAGCATTAATATTAAAACAGATACCTTAAGACAGACAGAACAGACTTCAAGTCTGACAAAAAAAATTCCCTTCTATTGATTCTAGGTCTTTAAACAATAGCCTAACTCTTTCAACCAATTGCCAATCAGAAAAATCTTTGAATCTACCTATGACCTGGAAGCCCCCGCCTTGAGTTATCTTGCTTTTTCAGATTGAACCAATGTACCTCTTACATGTATCGATTGATGTCTTGTGTCTTCCTAAAATGTATAAAACAAAGCTGTAGCTCTAGCATCTTGGTTGGGCACATGTTCTCAGGATCTCCTGAGGGCTATGCCATAGCCATTGGTCACTCATACTTGGCTCAGAATAAATGTCTTAAAATATTTTACAGTTTGACTCTTTTCGTCAACTTACCATTCTCAGTCAGAGGGAAGCATAAGAAATCTGGTGGTGCTGAAAATTTAATTGGTGCTGCATGTCTGTCACCTTTATAATCAGTCCCTGGCCTTGAACCTTAGTCATATCTGTCCTACAGGAGATAAGATATTTCTGTAAATCTACCATTGAGCTCTCCACCCACGTTCTGAGTTAGGCATGCAGGACCTTCAGTGTGTTTGCGTATGGTCTCCAGGGCTGTCAGAAAAGCCATTCCACACCGTAGATCAGTATTATCCATTACCAGCATAGCCAAGCCACTTGTTCTGCCAACATCTTGCTATCCATCTACATTTTTCCAATGCCACTACTGGTGATAATTTGAGTAACTATGGTGCAACTGTATTTTATAAATTATCTGCATTCAGGGAGGTGAAAGACTGTTTCAATCTCACCCTAGAATTTCATTTGAGGGTTATTTTCTTCTGGGGCTATTCCTGGTCCCAATTACTTTGTCGGTTAGGGTTCCAGTGGGAAAGGGATGGCACATTGAATTAGTGTAATTAAAGAGAGTTAACAAACAGATATTTCCTAGTTGTGAGCAGACTTAAGGGAAATCAGTAGGGCATGGCATAGCACCCTTGGGCTGGAAAGAGCTGGGTTGCTTTCTTATGCAGGTCTGAGTGGTTACCAGAGCCTGGAGAGGGAGCTATAGCTGTAGGAAGAGGGCCAGAGAAGAGAACCTCTGTTCTTGGGAAGGGGAATGCTGTTACTGCCAACCTTCAGCTCTACAGGGCAAATCCTCAGCTCTTTAGGGCAAATGAATACCCCTAGCCTCACCCTTTTTCTACCTTTCAGTTGCCTGTCAGTGAGTCCCAGTGGTTGAATCTAACCAGAAGCAACAGGACAAGGGACTGTTGATACAGTCTGAACGAGTCAGTCTCCTGTGTCATCCAGAATGGATCTTGAGGAACTGATGGGGAATATTCAGCACAACACCCAATCTTTCAACTTTCTCTAGGTACCAAAGTTACTTAAGTTAGGGTAGGAAAAGGAAACAGTCTTTCACCTCCCTGAGAAAGAGAAATATTGCTCAGAAACAGTTATTGCAGTGGTTTCAGCCAAGGTCCTGAGGGCTCGTATAGATGAAAAAATACCCCAATAATTAAAAATCATGTTGTTGTAAGGCTTTTGGGGAGTGGGGTGTTCTTTAGGCTCCCTGAAAACTGCTGCTGAGGTACGGGAACTGGTGTGCTTTGGCTGTGTCCCCACTCAAATCTCATTTTGAATTCTCATGTGTTGTGGGAGAGACCCACTGGGAGGTAACTGAATCATGGGAGCAAGTCTTTCCTGTGCTGTTCTCATGATAGTGAATAAGTCTCACAAGATTTGATGGCTTTCAAAAGGGGAGTTTCTCTGCACAAGTTCTCTTCTCTTGTCTGCCACTATGTGAGATGTGCCTTTCACTTTCCACCATGATTGTGAGGCCTCGTCAGCCATGTGGAACTGTAAGTCAATTGAACCTCCTTCTTTTGTAAATTGCCCAGTCTCAGGTATGTCTTTATCAGCAGCATGAAAACTAACAGGTTGGAACAGTTTGGAGGGCTCAGAAGAAGACAGGAAAATGTGGGAAAGTTTGAAACTGCCTAGAGACTTGTTGAATGACTTTGCCCAAAATGCTGACGGTGATATGGACAATAAAGTCCAGGTTCAGGTGGTCTCAGATGGAAATGAGGAGCTTGTTGGGAACTGGAGCAAAGGTGACTCTTGTTATGTTTTAGCAAAGAGACTGGTGGCATTTTGCCCCTGTCCTAGAGATTTGTGGAACTTTGAACTTGAGAGAGATGATTTAGGGTATCTGGCAGACCAAATTTCTAAGCAGCAAAGCACTCTAGATGTGACTTGGGTGCTGTTAAAGGCATTCAGTTTTTTAAGGGAAGCAGAGCATAAAAGTTTAGAAAATTTGCAGCCTGACAGTGCGATAGAAAGGAAAATCCCATTTTCTGAGGAGAAATTCAAGCCAGCTGCAGAAGTTTGCAAAAGTAATGAGGAGCTGAATGTTAATCCCCAAGACAATGGGAAAAATGTCTCCAGGGCATGTCAGAAGTCTTCAGGGCAGTCTCTCCCATCACAGGTCCAGAGGCCTAGGAGGAAAAAGTGGTTTCATGGGCCAGGCCAAGGTTCCCCATACTGTGTGCAGCCTAGGGACTTGGTGCCCTGTATCCCAGCCACTCCAGCTGTGGCTAAAAGGGGCCAATGTGGAGCTCTAGCCATGGCTTCAGAGGGTACAAGCCTCTAGCCTTGGCAGCTTCCATGTGGTGTTGAGCCAGAGAGTACACAGAAGTCAAGAACTGAGATTTGGAAGCCTCCACCTTGATTTCAGAGGATGTATGGAAATGCTTGGATGTCCAGGCAAAAGTTTGCTGTAGGAGCAGGGCTCTCATGGAGAACTTCTGCTGAGGCAGTGCAGGAGGGAAATATGGGGTCAGAGCCCCCACACAGAGTCCCTACTGGGGCATTGCCTAGTGGAGCTGTGAGAAGAGGGCCGCCATCCTCCAGATGCCAGAATGGTAGATCCACTGACAGCATGCACCATGAGCCTGGAAAAGGCACAGGCACTCAATGCCAGCCTGTGAAAGCAGCCGGGAGGGAGGCTGCACCCTGCTAAACCACAGGGGCGAAGCTGCCCAAGACCATGGGAACCCATCTCTTACATCAATATGACCTGGATGTGAGACATGGAGTCAAAGGAGATCATTTTGGAGCTTTAAGATTTGACCGTTCTGCTAGATTTCAGACTTGCATGGGGCCTGTAGCCCCTTTGTTTTGGCCAATTTCTCATGTTTGGAATGGCTGTGTTTACCCAATGCCAAACCCACATTGTATCTAGGAAGTAACTAAATTGCTTTCGATTTTACAGGTTCATAGGTGGATGGGACTTGCCTTGTCTTGGATGAGACTCTGGGCTGTGGACTTTTGAGTTAATGCTAAAATAATTTAAGACTCTGGGGGATGGTTGGGAAGGTGTGATTGGTTTTGAAATGTGAGGACATGAGATTTGGGAGGGACCAGGGGTGGAATGATATGGTTTGGCTGTGTCCCCACACAAATCTCATCTTGAATTCTCACGTGTTGTGGGAGGGACCCAGTGGGAGGTATTGGAATTATGGGGGCAAGTCTTTCCCATGCTGTTCTCATGACAGTGAATAAGTCTCATGAGATCTGATGATTTTGAGTAGGGGAGTTTCTCTGTACAAGTTCTCTTCTCTTGTCTGCCACCATGTGAGACATACCTTTCACCTTCCACCATGATTGTGAGGCCTCCTCAGCCACATGTAACTGCAAGTTGATTAAACCTCTTTCTTTTGTAAATTGCCCAGTCTCAGGTATGTCTTTATCAGCAGCATGAAAATAGACTAACACAAGAACTAATTTCTCTGACAAATAAGACATTCGTTTTAATCTGCTATCATGGTGGATTGCAGTGCATGCAGAGAAATTCTGGTGAGGAAGATAATCCTAGAAGTTGAAGCTCACTAAGAGAAGATTAAGAGATATCAAGAGATCCTGAATGTGACTCAAGCCTGGCTCCTACCAGAACAGATTTATTCCAAGCCATTAGCTTGGTCCTTCTACTAAAACTGGCAGGGAACAGACAGGAGGGAGCAGCAAAGACAGAAGTGACTGGAGGTCAGTGGTAGAGGATAGTGACTCTGCAAGTGATCTTGTACTCAAGTCTGATGATGACCACAACATGTCCCATTGCTCAGATCGGCAAAGAGGGCCTCTGTGGGGCAGGTATAAAGTTCATAGCTCTCTTTAGAAGATTGAGTACTTAATTCCTCTGTCTTAAGCTTGGGTCCTACTCATCAATACCAGGGCAAGAGAGAACATCAGTTCAGTTTCATGTTACAGGTGGCTGTGTAATTATTAGACTAGACTTTCCTGAGGGCCTATGGAGGATGTAATAAGTAAGATGATAAATCCTGCCGCCAAGGTTTGTCAACAGTCAGTGTCATATGGGATGCTTTGAGACAGCCAAGATTTAAAAGTATCAGTCCAGTACTGGAAGTAGCATTCAGGAACAGAGACACCAGTTATCCTACTCCTTCATGATCTGTGTTCTGAAGTCTACCAGAAGATGATGGAGGCCAGATGGAGCCAAATGCCACTAACTTCTCTTCTTTGTTTCCCATATGCTCCACAAATTAAAACCCAATAATTTTGAATTTGGGGATGCACTATTATCTGAAGAGTGGAATGCGAGTTGTAAAAGGACCAATGAAATGGTTTTCTCCATGATTGTGTTCAGAAAATGGTAACAGAGTTGAACTGTATGACTCTTGATCCTTCTGGGAAAAGTCTGAAAAAAAAAAAATCACAGTGTCTGAAGTCAAGGCTGGTAAGAATGTAAGTAATGATCGTGTAGCTCTTTGGCATCCCCCAGTGTGGCAGTGCTTAAGAAATCAGACAAAATATAGATGTGCATTGCGAACCCAGAAGTATCTGAGACTAGTCTCAATCAATTTATAAAGTTTATTTTGCCAAGGTTAAGGACACACCCATGACACAGCCTCAGGAGGTCCTGATGACATGTGCCCAAGGTGGTCGGGGCACAGCTTGGTTTTATACGTTTTAGAGAGACAGGAGACATCAATCAATATGTGTAAGATGTACATTGGTTCTGTCTGGAAAGGTGGAACAACTCAAAGTAGGGTCTTCCAGTCATAGGTGGATAAGAGACAAACGATTGCATTCTTTTGAGTCTTTGATCAGCCTTTCCCTGAATATACAATTTACATGTGAGGGGAGGTACAGGAATAGTCACGTATGCCTTAGTCTTGCTCAGTGAAGCTGCGTTTTTACATAAACAGTAGTGCAGAAGAAGCAATTAGATATGCATTTGTGACCAGAGGGATGACTTTGAGTTCTGTCCTTTGTCCTGCATCTGCGAAGATAAGCTATCAATTTACATTGCCAAGGTGAAATTCAACAGAACTGTTTTAGGGTAAAGATCTTGAGGCCCACAAGGAATTTCTTTGTGGGCAAATTTTGAGGAAGGTATGTAGCGTTTTTTTTTTTTTTTTTTTTTTTTTTAATCTTTGTTGCTATCTGATTTGAAATAGGAGGCAAGTTTGCCTGACACAGTTCCCAGCTTGACTTTTCCTTGTGGTTTAGTGATTTTGGGGTTCTGAGATTTATTTTTCATTTACAGTATACATTATCCTGCTCCAAATAGGTGCGTAAAAATAAATCAATATCCTATACTTTGATTTCTGGGCACTTGGACCATTTGCTAGGGAGCCTGTGATTTTCAGTGCTGACCATGAAGAATGAGCAGTGTCACATCATTGTTGCCAGCAAAGAGGACACTGCCCATTTGTGCCACGTGAAAAGGTGACCCAAGCTCTCCTAGAGCTCCTGCTACATTTTGGTGTTGATGGAAAATGTTTAGAGATAACTATCTTGAAGTTTTGGGTTGATTTTTACATTTTTCTTCTTTGGGCTAACAACAATTTCTTCATGCTCTGGAATGCCTGGGGAAGTTAGTCCCCATCTGAAGTTGCCCTTGATATACGTGGCTCTGTCAGCACCTAGGGAGTGTGTCAGGTATGTTGTTTCCTATGGGGAAAAAATTACCTGGAGCAGCAATTTGGGAACTGAAGAGTGTTCCAGGGCTTCTTCCAAGAACTGAGAAAGAGAGGGGAGATAGAAGAAGAGGGTCTGGGGATGGAAAAGGGGAGGTGAGAGCCATGAGCTTGAAAAGACAGGTGGGAGCAACCATGTTAAGGTTTGGACATTATTCTGAGAGCAGTTGGGAGCATGTTGAAGCAACTTAAGAGGCATATGTGTGCAGGAATACAGGAAAAAACATCGTCAAATTTGCAGTTTGGAAAGACCATTTTGATTTGCAGTATGGAGATTGGATGGAAGGAGTCAGCACTAGAGGCAGGAGGACCAACTGGGAGACTGATGCATTGATTATAGCCTGAGCATGGTTGAGGATGAGCATGGTCTGAACTACAGCAGTGGCACTGGGAGTGAAAACAGGGTAGAATGTAGAATTATTCAAGGAGTAAAATGGGCAGGTCTAAGTAATCACTTGGATGTGAGGAAAAAAGAATGGGCAGTCAAGGATGGTTCCAAAGTGTGCAGCTTGAGCATTTGGCAGATGACACAACTCCTTGAAGTAAACACCTGTTGCTATGGTTTGAATGTTTGTTCCCCCAAGCCTCATGCTGAACTGTGATCCCCAGTGTTGGAGCGGAGTCTGGTGGGAGGTGCTTTGGTCATGGGGGCAGATCCCTCATGAATGGCTTGGTGCCCTGCCAGTAGTAATGAGTGAGTTCTCACTCTCTTAGCTTCCACAAGAGTAGGTTGTTAAAAAAAAAAAAAAAAAAAAAAAGCCTGGCATCTCCCTTCTCTCTCTTGCTTCCTCTCTCACTATGTGATCTCCGCACATGCCAGCTCCCCTTCAGCTTCTGCCATGAGTAGAAGCAGCTTGAAGCCATCACCAGAAGCCAAGAAGATGCTGGTGTTATGCTTGTACAGCCTGTAGATCCATGAGCTAAATAAATTCTTTATAAATTACCCGGCCTCAGGTATTCCTTTATAGCAACATTAAGTGGACTAAGACACTTGTGAAGGAACTGGTTTAACGCATACGATTGAGGTTGGATCTGTTGATGTCTTGGTATCTGCAGGAGTCAAGTGGAGATGACCATTTAGCAGTTGTATATACACGTCTGAAGCTTAAGAGAGAGATGTATATTAGAGGTAGAGATTTGACAGTCATCAGTATATGGCTAATGCCTGACATCCTGAGAGTAGATAAACTTCTGAGAAACTGGAGTAAGAACAGATCAAACCTGTCAATCCCTAATGCATGCTCTCTATTCTCCAGTTGCAGCTGATGACAGGTCATTACCCAATCTCTCCTACAATTTCCCACCTCCACATCTTGGCTCCTGGTGCTCCCGCTGCTAGGACACAATATCCTCTTTTCCCTCCCTGTAAAATACTAACCTCTTGATGCTCTTCTCCATGATCATTTCCTTGAAGACACCCTCCTAGAGCCTCCCCACTCCTCATCTGAGCCGCCACAGCACAGAACACCCAATCGCTGTTTATTAAAGTTGAGACACATCTGCCTCTGCTTCCAGACTGTGTGCTCCAGGGTAGGAATGTGGTCTCATCCATGTCACATCCCCAGTGCCTTGCTCTGTGCTACCTCACACCTTCACACATGCTGTTCCCTCTGCTTGGAGGTCTGTCTCTTCTCCTTTCCATACTTCCCTTCACTCGTCTGATGAATGAAGAGTAGCCAAATAGAGGGACAGATCCTGAAACAGATAAGCAGAGCCTGGCATGCCGTGTGATGTAGTTTAGGCTTGATTCTGTAGGCAATGAGGAGCCATGGAAGGTTTTAGAGCACAAAAGATGATTGTGGAATATGAGATGATTGTGGCATATGAGATGTGATGGCATATGAGATGTGGTGGCTATGAGGCTCTAGAACTCTTTCCTATACTTGTTGCTTAATCAACAAGTATAGGTTGATTGTTGCTTAATCAACAAGTATAGCAACAACTATCGGAAAGGGTTCTACAACCTCCCAGTTGTATTCATGTGGTGATTCTGAGTAGATTTCAGTTGAGTCTGGGAGTCAAGGAGTAAAATGGGCAGGTCTAAGTAATCACTTGGATGTGAGGAAAAAGATATGAGCAGTCAAGGATGGTTCCAAAGTTTGCAGCTTGAGCATTTGGTAGATGACACAACTCCCTGAAATAAATACCTGTTGCTATAGTTTGAATGTTTGTTCTGCCAAATCCTAGCCCCTACTGGTTACTAAGCTCTCAGCTTTCCATGGCATCACAGTGACAGGTGACAGAGTGACAGGTGACCATGAGGCCATGGTCCCGCTGATCCTCACCACTGACAGACAGCAAGAGGGACTTTCTGGCCAGGGGGAGGTTGCAGCGTCATCTGGCCTGGGCTCCAGGGGAAAACCACCCTGTGATCCATGTGCTCATCAGACTATAGAAAAGCTAGGGGACTCCCACCACACATCACCCTGGAAATCTTCAAGATCTGTCTCAAGAAGTTACATCAAAATTGATAGAGCACAGTTCCTGTTTTTTTTTTCCACCTATGAAAGATATTTAGGGGGGAAATTAGGGAAATTTGAATACGAACATATATGATGTCCAAAAATTGTTGGTTTCATTAAGTCTGATAATTTATTGTGGATGGTAGGAAAATGTCTTTATTTTATAGACACGGGTTTTAAAATGTCATGGTGTCTGTAATATACTTTAAAATGGTCAGCTAAGAAGGAAAATACACAGAGATATACAGACACAACAAATATGACAAAAAGCTAGCAGTTTTAAAATCTAAGAACTGAGTATATAGATGATTATTGATGTAGTCTTTTCCTGTCTGTTTGAAATTTTTTGAAATAAACAGTTAGAAACATGATAAGGGAGCTGTAGTTTCTCATTTCCTTAAAGAAGTAGAAGCTGATGGGAGCACCCAACAGCTCAGCACCTGTTAGGTGGCGTGCTCTTCTCCACGTGGGATCACTAAACCAGCCCATGTCAAAATTACTAGGAAGCTCAACAGAATGCAGATTCCTGAGCACCACCAGGACCCCTCGCATCAGATTTTCTTGTGGGTAAGGTACGAGCATCTTCATATTTAACAGATTCTTTTGGTGAGAATCATAGTTGTAGTAAGCTATCCACACAGCTGAGGGTCAACAGTGAAACAATTTGATTCTGTTTGCCACTAAATAGCTTTGTGACTGTCTTGTTTTTCTAAGACCACCAGAGCGAGCACAAAAGAACCAGCGGGTAGGCAAGTGTAGGAGCAAAACTGCTAGTTTATTTTAGTAACCTAAGGTGTGGAGAAGAAGTCTGTCGGCCTCTGGCAAAGAAGGCCGGCAGAGTTCCCCTCCCCCAAGCTCTCGGACGGAGTTCCCACATCCCGACAGGACTGGGAAGCTGGGAAGTCCTCTGGGCTGTGAGAAGGCTGCGTGGCTCAATGGCCAAGAGTGGCTTTTCTAGGAGTGGGAGGGCAATAGGCGGGGCACGGGCGTGTCAGGGGCGTTCCGCAGGTGCGACCAGGTAAATCTTGGTCTCTTCGGATTGACGTCACCTGGCGCATGCCCAGTTGATCTGCACCTTCCCGGGTCGCTGGCTGCATTTTCACACGCGCGGGAAGAGTTGGTGGGGGGGGGGGGGATGAAGAACCCGGAAGTGCACCATCTTGCCTCCGTTCGTCCAAACAGTGACCTTGGACAATTTACTTAACTTCTGTGAGCCTCCATGGTGTGGCATGTAAAGTAATGACATTTCATAAACGCCAACTTCTGTACCTCAGTGGTTGGTTTAATTTCACATTACATGTTTCTATTTATTTATTTATTAGAGACAGGGTCTCTTTCTGTTACTCAGTCTGCAGTGCAGTGGTGCAATCATAGCTCACTGCAGTCTTGAATGCCTGGACTCAAGGGATCCTCCTGCCACAGCCTCCTGAGTAGTTGGGACTAAAAATATGCACCACTACTCCCAGCTTGTTTATTTTTATTTTTATTTTTTATTTTTTGTAGAGACAGGGTCTTGCTATGTTGCTCAAGCTGGTCTGCCTGTTTCCTAAGTGCTCTGCAAAGTGCTACACTGGTATAAGATGATGTGCTAAACAATGAGAGAGAATAGCTACCAATTATTGAATACTCTAATGAGCATTGTGTATACAATTTTGGGTTTGATGCTTACAACAATGCTGTGAGACATACACGATTATCCTTTCTCTACAGATGAGGAAATGCACTTGTCCATGGTTGTTGAAGTAGTTTCCTATCACTGCTATAAAAAATGACCACTGTCCTTCTGAAATAATTGAAAGCATCAGAATCCAGTTTAACGAGTATTCAAGCAAAAAGCTGGGAGTGACCATCTGGGAGAAAAAGACTGCAGAGAAATGGAATCAGTGCTCCAAAGTTAAAAGCTCTTGGTTATATGTGCAGAAAACAGAGACATTTCGCAGGATTATAACACTTTCTATACAAGGCTGGGTGACGAGTTACAACAATTTAATTAGTTACAATTTGTTTTCTGATGGCTTGTTTTCTTTTCTTTACAGCTGGTTTTCATTTTCTGTCCAATTTAAAAGAGTGTATTTAACCTTCCATCTTCAGACAATGTGATAGCTATGAGGTCTTTGTGTGAGAAAGCTAAGAAGGGAGTTAATTTGCAATTAAGATCAACAGGAAAGGGGGAAGGGATCTTCCCTGGTGTCCTTTAGTTATTTGCAACATTTTACAAAACAATGTAGGTAGGGAAGAAAGCTAGTCTATAATCAGAGAAACAAAGCTTATAGCTGTCTAGGTTACAGCTGTCTGTCACATGACTCAAGCCCTATAATCACATTTCCTTAAGGCTCAAAAAATAAAGGTGTCAACAGGGTTGTGTTCCTTCTGGAGGCTCCATTTCCTTGACATTTCTAGCTTCTAGAGACTCCTGGCATCTTTGGCTAGGACTTCTTCTTCCATCTTCAAAGCCAGGAGTGTAGTATCTTCAAATCTCTCTTTCTGTCTCTGACTTTTGCTTCTGTTGTCACAACACCTCCCCTGACTCTGACTGTAATTGCCCAACAGGTTCTTCTTACCCATTACACAGATAAAACAATTCACTGAGATTGCAGTTTTGCAGTAAAGAAAGGGTTTAATTAATGCAGAACTAGCCAAATGGAAGAACAGGAGTTTATTACTTCTATCAGCCTCCCCAAGGACTTAGAGGCTGGGGTTTTTATGGATAATTTAGTGAGCAGGGGGCTAGGGAATGGGTGACGCTGATTGATTGGGATGAAATAACAGTGGTGTAGAAAACAGTCCTCTTGAGCTGCGTCAGTCTCTGTCCGGGTAGAGGCCACAGAACCGGTTGAGCCATGAGTCTGGGTGAGGTTGGTCAGTTGCCAGAATCCAAAAGTCTGAAAAACGTCTCAAAAGACCAATCTTAGGTTCTATAATAGTGATGTTATCTATAGGAGCGATTGGGAAGTCACAAATCTTGTGACTTCTGGCTACATAACCCATGAGCAATAAGGGCTTATAAAAACTATACTTACATTTCAGCAGAACTTAGGCTCCTTCTATAATCCTAGTCTCATGGCCTTTCATTAGTTTTTACAAAGATGGTTTCAGTCCCTGAGCAAAGAGGGGCTTAGTTTTAGGGAGGGACTCTTCTCATCTTTCCTTCAAGGTTGAAACTACAAACTCCTCCCGTGGTTAGGTTGGCCTGTGCCCAGGAATGAGCGAGGACAGCCAGCCTATGAGGCTAGAAGCAAGATGGAGTCAGTCACACTAGACTTCTGTCACTGTCATTATCTTTGCAAAGGCAGTTCCATGGCCTTTCTGATTTCCCTTTAGAAGAACACTTGGGGCCAGGCATGGTGGTGCATGTCTGTGATCCCAGCCCTTTGGGAGGCCAAGGCAGGAGGATCACTTGAGGTCAGGAGTTTGAGACCAGCCTGGGCAACATGGTGAAACTCCATCTCTACTAAAAATACAAAAATTATCTGGGTATGGTGGCAGGCATCTGTAATCCCAGCTGTTCCAGAGGCTGATGCAGAAGAATCACTTGAACCTGGGAGGTGGAGGCTGCAGCGAGCCAATATTGTGCCTCTGTACTCCAGCCTGGGTGACAGAGCTAGACTCTGTCTCAAAAAAACCCACAAAAAACAAAAAACAGAGGAATGCTTGGGTTCACCCAAATAACCCAGGATAACCTCCCCATCTCAAGATCCTTAACTGAATCATGCAAAGTCCCTTTTGCCATGTAAGGTAATATATTCATAGATTCTGGGATTAGGATGCGAACATCGTTAGGGGGCCTTTATACCACCTATCACAGTTATGAAACCAATGAGTGCCCATCTGATTCCAAAGCCCACCCCCAGTACTGCTACTTCAAGTATAATGACCCAGGGAAATGCCAGATACCCTCGGAGCCTCTTCCTCCTCCAGAGTTATAGTCTTCTACACTGTCTAATTTATCAAGAGAGGGCTGGTCTGAATTTCATCAAAATTATTGAACGAATGTTGAGTGAGACACTGTTCTTAATTTAACACAGAGAAAAGAACGAGGCTTGCGAGTGCTTTTACCCTGGATAGTGTGATGCTGTTCTTATACACCATGGCTGGAAAGCGTGCAGATGCCATGGCCTGTACATACTGGCTTCCTATGGTTATCACACTGAAGCACTGTAGAAGGAGAAAGTGGTAGAGAACCAAAGCCTCAAGGAATGACAGTCAGGACAGTCCCAGCAACCACGAAGGTGCAGCAGAGCCTTTGGATCAAAACACTCATAGAAGGGTAGTGTCTACACCATCCTCAAGACTGGAACCTAAAGGTTTCCCACTGCCCCCCAACAACACCCCCAATGCTTTTCTTTCTCTGATTATTTACTCATTTTTGGAAACTGAAAATATAGATCAGCATAAGAGAGGAAATTTCTGTAATTCAGGCAGATTTTAACATGTTTTGCTTCAGCTTTTTTCCTTACATATTTTTACATGATTTAGATTGTACTGTATATGTAATTTTGTATCTTGCTTTTTTTCTTTCGACATTTTATTGTGAACGTTTTTCCAAGTCGTTAAAAACTCTTTGTAAACATCATTTTTGATGGCTGTGTAATGACCCCTTATAAGAATGTTCCATCATTTACTTAATTAAGACATTCATTTTTGAACAACTAGGTTAGACTTTCTTCTAATTTTTTTTTTTTACTGTTAAGTATGCTGTTTAAATTAATATCTTGGTACATAAATCTTTGTATAGTGGAATTGCATCTTATACTGGGGCTGGGCTTTAAAATCAAAGTATAAAGCAAAAATTGAATATAGTTAAAATAAATTTTTTTGAGACAGGGTCTTGTTCTATCACCCAGGCTAGAGTGCAGTGGCATGCTCATAGCCTAGGCTCAAGCAATCCTCCTGCCTCAGCCTCTGGAGTAGCTAGGGCTACAGATGCATGTCACCACACTTGGCTAAATTTTTTATTTTTTGTAGAGTCAGCATCTCGCTATGTTGCCCAGGCTGGTCTTGAACCTGCCTCGGCCTCCCAGAGTGTTGGGATTAAAGACATGAGCTACCATGTCTGGCCTAAAATTAATTTTGAAAAAAAAATTGCCTAAAGCAGTTCCATCAAGCAGTCAATTCATCAAGGCCACTGTAAACTCAAATGGTGAGAATTAACTACTTGTATTTTCTCTTTGCATTTAGCTGTGACTTCTTTCCTTGGGGCAGTGAAGAAAATGTACTTGGCTAAGAAAGCTTAATAGAGTAAACAAAGACATTTTTCTTTCCTTCCCGTTCCCTCCCTTTTCCCACCCCATCTCTTCCCTTCTGTCTCTTTCTTAGGTATAGTTAAGCACACATACCATTCCGTAGTTGGATGCTCTGAAGGGTGATTCTGGAGGTAGGATTGGTGTTTCTGCGGTGCACCTCTGGCACCTCTTCAGTCCCCTTGGCCTACCTCTTCTTCCAGCCATTGCTTTGATCAGCGAAGTGCAGGTGCTCCTTGGCTTCTAGGTTCCCCTTGGCAGCTAGATTCCTGCCGCGTGGTTTTTCTGAAGCCCTGCCATGAGCCAGCTGCAAAAAGCTACTCCCAATCTGAAAGTGTGGGAGCGTTAACGCCTGCAGAGCAACTTTGACCTGCAGGCCACGAGGAGCCGATGCATGGATGCTTCCCCTTCCTTCCCTGGGTGGGAGCTTCCAATACAAATTTCATGAGCATTTCAAGTTATTACATCAATGGTACCCTCCAACTCAGTGGCATAGGCTGCTTGGGCTTGCTTAGACAGGACTTGGGCACCAGTCTTGGGCCCCTAACTGTAAGGAACACACATCAAACTTTCTGAAAGATCCCACCAAAGGTCCTCCCACGAGGCCCAAGATGAAGGGCAGAGATCTTCCCTCCCCACCAGAACTACCCTTGGGATGAAGGTGGGACCTGCAGCTCCCAATAACTCTCAAAAATCCTCCTTACAAAATTCTCTTTATCTTTACTCTCTCTCGACTCTTATTTCCTTGATGTGAATGAGGGATTCGAGGTTGTGTAATTGATTTTCAGCTATCTGCTTTGGAATTCTGCAAATGATCTAAGATCTCCTTTATATAATAAGACATTTATTGTAGCGTGGCAAAACTTCCAATTTAACATTGTGTTACAATAATAGTCCTAACAAGGTGCTATGCTAGGTGTTTGAGATACCTTAGTCTTCACAGCCATCCTGCGATGCTAAGTGTTATTATCCCCAATTTACAGATGAAGAAACTGAGGCTTTGAGAGATTTCATGACTTACTCTTGGCTCTACAAATGAAAGACAGCCAGAGCCAGTTTGAAGCCAAGTTCCCCCTGTACATGTGTTCCTTCCTGTATAACACTACACCCACCTCTCCATGACAAGGGATTGGGAGGAGGAGGGCCATTTTCCCACCCCCCACCCTCTGATGAATGAGGAAATGCACTTGTCTCAACTGAGCTCAATTATTCGTGTAATCATCTGCTTCATGTTTGTTTTCCCTGCCAGAATATTAGCTTCATGAGCTTAAACACCCAGTCTCCCTAGACTCTCCAGCCTGGTCCAACAGCTGGCACATAGTAGTGTTTGTTGCATGTCAGACAGGTTCTTGGGATGGGGATGGACAAAGACAGGTCTATGTTGGACACTAAGGAATTAGAGAAAAAGGAGTGAGAGAAAAGAATAGACGGTATTATTGACAAAGTGAGAAAGATAAGGGTTGCGGGAGTAGTGGGGAAGTAAGTTTGGTTTTCTTGGATTACAGAGTATGTCCGTGGGAGGCCCCAGCTAGAAAGAAAGGCTGGGATCAGAGTGGAGAAGCCTCCATTTCAAGGCCAAAGTCTTCCAGGAACCAAGGTTCAGAAGAGGCCATCATAGGGTTGAGGGCGGAGGTGGCGGTGGGGGTGGCATGGAGGGGGTTGGTTCCTGAAACTAAACCATCAGGGATGTTTCTCTGGGGTTCTATGATGATTAAGATGGGAGGTCTACAGTGAAATCAACAGAGGACAGACAGGACATCACACGATTTATAGACATTGTTATCTCTTGGAGATCCCTGAATAGAATCTGCCCTGAATCTGTTTTTTTTTGTTTTTTGTTTTTTTTTAAAGACCAAAAAATGTGCTTACGGTCAGCACCACAGTTCTTCTTCTTAGGGAAGGGATTTTTTTTTCTTGTTGTTTGGGAAAATATCTTGAAAAACCTCTTTGGGATACAAGATGAGACTATGAAAGGCATGGTTTTGGCAGAAACCCAAGCAACAGAAAGAGCTGTTGAAACTGCCCTGCATGAGAATTTGAGAAGGATTTTATCTCAGCTTGAGAGCAACAGGGAGAGAAGAGAGGGGAGCCTGTGTGTCATCAAGTTTCTGACTACAAGAAGCGGAATGTCTCTCTAAAAGTGGCAGAACCAATAGGAAATGAAAGTGTCTCATTTATAAAGGCGAAGTCCCCCAGTAGGCACGCAGGCTCCTTCGACGTTTTTGTCTACTGTCCTCAGCTCAGTTAGTCTCCTCTCCTAGTAGAGCAAAGTCTGTGCAACTCTGGATGACATGTCCTCATGCAGCTGCACCAAAGCTAGGGCTCAAAGCAGAGGAGGGGAGAGGCTTTTCTTTCGTTTTTTGGAGACAAGATCTCACTCTTGCCCAGGCTGGAGTTCAGTGGCATGATCATGACTCACTGCAGCCTTGAACTCCTTGGCTCAAGCAATCCTCCCATCTCAGCCTCCCGAGTAGCTGGGACCACAGGCATGCACCACTACACCTAGCTAATTAAAGAAAAAAATTTTTGGTAGAAACAAGGTCTTATGTTGTCTAGGTCGGTCTTGAAATCCTGGCCTTAAGTGGTCCTCCCACCTCGGCCTCACAAAGTATTGGGATTACAGGCATGAGACACTGTGCTCAGCTGAGAGAGGCTTTTCCTTTGTATTCTTTTATATTTACCAAGAAGGAAAATATTTTCCAGAAGCATCTAGGAGACTTTTGTTCAGACCACTGGCTGGATCTGACTTGTCTTATGTGTGCCTACCTCTTACCCTCTCCTTGGCAAAAGGACAATGGAATTGTCTGAGTTGCTTGAGTCCCTCATCGCTCATCCCCTGATATCTGTGGGAAGGCTCATCTTTGGAGAGCACAGACCCTGTGTTTGGATAAAAATGAGATTTCAATAGCAAGGAAAAAACAGGAGGCGGCTGTTAGGTATTCACGGTGTCTGGCATGAGTGAGGACCAAGTGAGGAGGAGCCTTTGATGGCGGCACAGCCAAAATAACTTTCAGAGTGAGAATGTCCAATGATAGTATAATAATACGTATGGCACACAAATGACCTCTCCTCTTGACCTTCAGCAATTTGTCTCGCGGACCCTCCTCACTGACACAGTGTGTGGGTTTGTGTGCAGAGCTCCTATCAATCTGGTGCCCTGGGGCGGGCTCACTCCCATCGTGTGTCTGTTTTGATCATCAGTGCTTGTACCAGGATAGGTGAGCATTTCTTTTTCTTTTTTTCTTTCTCTCTCTGTCTCTCTTTTGTTATTGTTGTTGTTGAGATGGAGTCTTACTCTGTTGCCCAAGTTGGAGTGCAGTGGTGATCTTGGTTCACTGCAACCTCCGCCTCCTGAGTCCAAATGATCCTTTCACTTCAGCGCCCCAAGTAGCTGGGATTACAGGTGCATGCCATCAAAACCAGCTATTTTTTTTTTTTTTTTGTATTTTTGGTAGAGATGGGTTTTGCCATGTTGGACAGGCTGGTCTTGAACTCCTGACCTCAAGTGATCCATCTGCCTCAGTCTCCCAAAGTGTTGGGATTACAGGCGTGAGCCCCTGCACTTGGCCAAGGATGGGTAAGCATTTCTAATATGACCCTGAGCATGTATAGATCAAGGGTGGTGTGACTTCCATGTCTCAATCAGCATAATAGGAATCCAAGATATCATGGGTAGAGGCAGGGATGCCCACAACACCTTAACCCCTCAAATGAAAATGGACGATCCCAAGGAATACATTGGATGTGCAAAGGTCATGGAAAAGAAATCTGGGTCAACCTTACCTAAATTTTGAGTGGCCAGAAGATTTAGCCGACATGGAAATTATAACTACACTATGCTGTCTATTTATCATTAATAGGAAATATAGGGTCAGGGGAATTCCCAGAGAAGACTCTGGGGGTCTCCAAGGTATATGGTAAAATTGGCCTGTCTCTCCTCCTCATCTCTCCTCACTTGCCCTGGACTCTTCTTGCTTCTGCTTCTAGGAACCCACCAAGGTTAAGGTGAGGTCTGTGCAGCTGCAGAGTCCTCCCCAAACCAGCCAGGCACAGCATGGGGACAAGGTATGCAGTCCTGTTCTCCTTTTCCAGCCCTAGGAAGAACAGTAGGCGGTTCTGCTTAGAGGGATCCTGGAGAGAGAGGGTGGAGGCCAGGAGGTAGGGTTTTAAGGCTTGGAGGATGCACTCCCAAGCATGTCAAACGAGGGTCCCTACACTGGCATATTTTTTTATGTACAGGGTTCCTTGTCTGAATGAAATTTTATGGCACATCTGGACTATAATGGCAATTCCCACAGGGACCCCTGGGGTTAACTGTATTTATTTTCTTGCATGTAGGGCCAAAGGAATCTTTTGCTAGCAACTGTGAGAAGCTCTGAATAAGACCAATACAGACAGTTATTAAACTAATCTAGGATAAAGGCAAGAACGAGTGTTAATTCTACCTGGCTTAACACCAACCTAATTTCTCTGGCATCTTTCTACATAGTTGAAAGCAAGTGGGAGCTCCAGATGACACAAAGCAGAATGGCATTTGTTGATACAGAGCAGATGACAGTGGACGTTGCTGCCTTAGAGGAGTCAGTGTCTCATCCCAGCCTTTGCTGGGAGAAACCTTAGCAAAGAGAAGCCCGAATACGTCTGTGCTGCTAAGCTCTCCCTCCCACTGGGCAGGCCAGTGCTAGTGCTAGGCCTTCACTTTCTAGCCTCTTCTGCTCTTGGGTGCCTCAGATTTGCACAGTCTTTGGAAGAGCTGTGCTTGACTTAAGTGTAGTCAGCTCCTTGGGCTCCTTGATCTAATTGCTCCACTGTGTTAGGCTCTGTTTCCCAAGTTCACTTCATGGTACAAGTTGGCTGCTTCAGCTTCAGCCATCGTGTCTGCATTCCAGTCAACAGGAAGGACAAAAGAGGAAGAAGGGGACTGTCTCTTTTTAAAATGACGTCTAGAAATTGCACACTATATAAGCATTCCATTTATTTCCTCCTATGTTTTGTAATCTTGTCTTATGCTATAAAGCCCACAACATATAGTCATTATTTTTGGTTTAAATTGTCAATAATATTTTTAGAAACTATTTATAAAATATTACTTTATTATTTATTTATTTATTTATTTATTTATTTATTTATTTTGAGATGGAGTCTCAGTCGCCTAGGCTGGAGTGCAGTGGTGAAATCTTGGCTTACTGCAATCTCCACCTCTTGGGTTCAAGTGATTCTCATGTCTCAGCCTCTAGAGTAACTGGGATTACAGGCGTGCACCATCGCACCCGGCTGATTTTTGTATTTTTAGTAGACATGGGTTTCACCATATTGGCCAGGTTGGTCTTGAACTCTTGCTCTCAAGTGATCTGCCCACCTCAGCTTCCCAAAGTGCTGGTATTACAGGTGTGAGCCACTGCAACTGCCCTAAAATATTACTTTAAACTGTCAATAATCTTTTATAAAATTGTACATAGGAACACACACACACACACACACACACACACACACACACACACACACTACTACTACAATGATGAGGTCTTTCATAATAACGATTGCCTTCATGTTTAGCTTCCCTGTTCTTCATTCTTCCTGCAGATCTAGGGATCTATCTAGTCTATCTGGTATACTATTTCCCCTAAGAAAGATACAACTCTTTCAACCTGAAAAATCTTTTGGCATTTCTTATGATTCACATATTCTAGAAATAAATTACTTAAGTTTTTGTGTGTTTGAAAGATCTTCATTTTGCCTTCATTTTCCAAGCAAATTTGTGTTGGATATAGAATTCTGGATTAACATTTTTTTCTTTCAGCACTTTAAAAAAAGATATCGTTCCATTGTCCTTTGCCTCTGTTGCTTCTGGTATGAAACAATATGTACTTTTCCTCTGGTTGCTCTTGTTTTTTTCTTGAGACAGGATCTCACTCCATCACCCAGGCTGGAATGCAGTGGTACAATTCTGGTTCACTACAGCCTCAATCTCCTGGGTTCAGGTGATCCTCCCACCTTACCCCAGCTAGTAGCTGGGACTACAAGCATGTGCCACTACGTGTGGCTAGTTTTTGTATTTTTTGTAGAGATGGGGTTTTGCCATGTTGCCCAGGCTGGTCCTCAACTCCTGGGCTCAAGTGATTCACTCACCTTGGCCTCCCAGAGGGCTGGGATTCCAGGTGGTTGCTGTGAAGATTTGCCTCTTATATTGATTTTCAGTAGTTGGCTGTGTTGTGCCTTGGTGTGATTTTCTTCTCATTCATCTTGCTTAGGATTTTCTGAGCTCCTTGAATTGATTTGGAGGAAATATTGGCCATTATCTCTTCAAGTATTTTTCTTTCCTCTTCTTTCTGCCCTCTCCAGGGACTCCAGTCATGCATACATGGAACTGCTTAATATTTGATATTGTCTCACAGATGTCGAGTTCTTTGTTCTGTTGTTTTCACTTGCTTTTTCTCTTTGTTTCAAATTGAAAAAAAATCTATTGACCTGTCCATAAGTTTACTGATTTCTTTCTTTGCAAGTCCAGTCTCCCACTAAGTTTATCGGTTGAGTTCATTTCTAATATTGCATTTAAAAAATGTTTAGCATTTCCATTTGATTATTTTATAGCTTCCATGTCTCTATATATTTCCTATCTCCTCATGTGTGTTTTCTGTGTTCCTACTAGATTCTTTAGCATTCCTACCATAGCTATTTAAAAATCCTTGGCAATTCCAAAATCTGAATCAGGGACAATCTGTCTGTTTCTATTGACTATTTCTACTCTTGATCCTAAATTACATTTTCATCACTCTTCACGTGTCTTGTAATTTTTGATTGATGCCAGCTATTTTGCATAAAAGAACAATAAAGAATGAAGTAAATAATAGTTACCTCCAGGAAGGTACTAGAGTGGGGGACTGGGTTAAAATTTATGTGGTTGGGTACAGATTTTATTGCAGCTTTATTTTGATTTGGTTCATGAATAGATGCAAATATTTTAAGAGCATAATCAGGACTTTCCTTTCTCTGGGCCTTGGCAGTGTGAGTACTGGTAAGGTTCTGGAGAATTCTTAGTTCTTTATAGCTGAGCTTCCAGCTTTCCGAATTTTACAGCTTGACCACCTTATTACCAGCATTTTGAGTTGTAGGCATTCTCTTTGCTTTCTGGTCTTGCCCCAGTCTTTTTGTACCTGGGAAGATCTCTATCTGCCTGAAATTTCTGAAGCAATTTTTCTCAGCTGTCCTTCTTTGCCTTCTTCTCTTGGTAGCCAAAAGTCCATGGTGCCTCATGTTGATTTTTCTTGACTTTCCTACTCCACTCCCCTACCTTCATAGGTTGGCTGCTTTGAACTTGGTGGGGAACTCACACATCTCAGGCAGTATCTCTCTCACTTCTTCTGCCTTGCCTCCCAGCCTTTGGCACAGTGCTCCTGAGAACCTGTTGAAATCTGTGGAAGGCATTACTGGAGGGGAACAGCCTAATTCTGTGCTTGGGACTCTAATCTATAGAATACCAGTCCATACATAATTGTCAAAATTTTTTAGAGATTCAGCTGGTTTCTCCTTATCCTCAATTATCAAATATTCTTCCTCCTCCTGACATGTTAGCACTGCAAGGGTAAGAGCAGCTGTAGGAATCTTGTCTCCTACAAATAGTTTGTCATTTTTGGGAGTTGAATTAATTTAGGTTACTTTGCATCCTCAGGTCTCTTTGGGGTTCAGAAAAACTATTGTTTAGCTTATCCAGGTTGTTTTGGCTGTTAGGGTGAGAGCCAGGATTTCTTGGAATTTTTTATATCCTAACTAGAAGCAAAACTCAACATAAAATAATTCATTATCATCACCATCCAAATATTTTATTTTTTAATTTACTTTATCTGCTATGGATACATCATAGATCCATTAAAGCATCTCATGGCAATTTTTTTTGGTCAATAATTTATGTATTTCTAGTTTTTTACTTTATGTATATTGTTATCATATTTGGTGAATATTTCAGATTATTTTGCTCACAAAAGATTGAATACATAAATCCCCAAATGGCTTTTTGGCACACCCCTAAATAAACAAACAAAAACGTATAAAATAAATAATTACACGCAAATCCAGTTGATTTGACCTTGAGAATGTAGAAATGTTGTTTTGATTTTTTGATTTAATGATTTGCTTTAAATTCTACTTCTGCTATATTAATATTGCCAATTTTCTTTTCTTTTGGCTCATGTTTCTTCTTATTTTTGGCTACCACAATCCTATTATATTTAGTATGTTTGGCCCATTTTGTTTTAGATATAACTCTTTTGTTGTTGTTGTTGTGTTTGTTTGTTTTTAGACAGAGTCTCGCTGTGTTGCCCAGGCTGGAGTGCAGCGGCATAATCTTGGCTCACTGCAACGTCCACCCCCCAGGTTCAAGGGATTCTGATTCTCCTGCCTCAGCCTCCCGAATAGCTGGGATTACAGACATGTGCCACCACGCCCAGCTATTTTTGTGTTTGTAGTAGAGATGGGATTTCACCATGTTGACCAGGCTAGTCTTGAACTCCTGATCTCAAATGATCTACCCATCTCAGCCTCCTAAAGTGCTGGGATTATAGGTGTGAACTACCATACCTGGCTTGTTTTAGATATAACTCTTGTAAGCAGAAAATTACTGAAGTTTGCTTTTTCATTTCAATCTGAGGCTTTGGAGAAATATAAGCCATTTATATTTATTGCTATAATTTGATGCTTAGTATGACTTTTTACTTACATACTATTCAAATATTTATTGTGTATTTTTCTTAAAGCAAAAATATGAACAAAGTAAAAGTCTTTGTCTTTTGGGAGATCACAGTCCAGTAAATGATGAGTCCACTAATAATAGCTTTATTCAGGAAAAAGGAAAGCATGATAATGAGAGAACTGACTCTGACAAAAAGCTATTTTAAGTTCTAATCTATTACTCAATTGAATTTATATAAGAATGCAAAATATGTTTCTTATTTTTTATGGTTACATAAAGGATTTTTTTCTTTTTCAAGTGATAAGTTGTGGTATATATGATATCTAAAGGAATTTTCTTGAATTGTCTATCCACAGTACCATGTTTCTGGAAGAATAATTTTATCTTTGAAGCCACTTTGGATCATTTCAATTGGATTTCAATATAATTTTTGCTTACAGATTGAGGATAAGGATAAGACATGTTATAGAATACCATTTTATAGGCCAATTAACTGTTTCTACTCTAGAAGGGGATAATTTGTTTTAAGTGAACAAAAAAGAATTTCCATCCAATAGTTAAAAACTTTTTTTATTCTTTGGGGTCTGAGGAGAGAAAATTTAAAACAGACTACTTTAGATTTTTTTTGCCTCTGGAAATAGAGGAAGTTGTCTTTTATAAACCTGTTGCTGGTTGGGTTAAACAGGTAAGGCTTAGAAGAAGATGATTTTTGCTGTAGCCTTGCTCAGGGTGGGGAAAGGATTTTGAGCAGTGGATCTGTCACTGTCTGGAAAAAGGGATGAAGGAGAATACCATGTGCTTGGACTTTTTGACAGAAAGCCAAGGATAAGTAAATGTTGCAGACCTGAGGTCCTATCTTCTGATGGATTCACAGAAGGTAGTGGGGATAGTAGGCCTGGAATTCCAACCAACCTCAGGACCCAGGACTCTGCTGCGTTTTGCAGCTGGAGAGGGGATTGGCAGAACTCAATTTCTTTGCTGAGAGCAAGTAGCAGCTCAGACAAAACAAAGGACCTGGATTTCCTCAAGTCTGTAGCGGAGTCAGCTTTTTCTAGATTAAATTTATCCCCTTTCTCCCCATTCCTTACCTCCACATGGTCTTCAGACAGGCATGGTTGCTGACCTTCCTTACCCTCCTCAACCCCCTCTACCCTGTGGACCTAGGGTCACTTGGGTATTATATTATAAATAAACCTAATAGACGGCCAGCACTGGAGCCTGCACCAATTTAGAGCTCACGGTCATAGCATGACCATAAGTCCCAGTTTGCCTGGGACAGTCACCGTCTACACCTGTCATTCTGGCATCGTTATTAATAGCTCTCCTTTTCACTCTCATTGGTGTCCAGGTTTAGACAATAAATTATATGGTTACTCTAACTTTTCATCTGAGACAAGGCACATTCTTTGGTTTATACTGACACCTGTAGGCATACAAAATGGCTTGGGAGAAATGGAAAAGTAGAACGCTCTCCCCTTCCTCAGTCTCCGGGATTGCCTCCAGACTCTACTGAAAACCCCAATTGTTTGGTATGATTCTAGAAAGGGGCAATGGTGGGGGAAGATTTCTCTTTGAGGCTGCTACACACTCTGCTGCCATAAATGTCCAGGGTTCTACAAACACTTAATACTCCAAAAAGGATGTTTTGACCACTCCTGTTGGTGACAGGAGTCACCATCGGTTTCAGGTCAAACTATGAGCCTCCGTGGCTGCGTGAGCTTTGTAGATGTTCTCTGGATGGGAGATACAGCCACACATGGCCTGCCCTTGGGGATCAGCAGTTGTCTGCAAAATGCAGGAAAAGCATCCTGTGGACGATATAGGACTACGAGCCAGGGGATTTTCACAGCTGGAGAGGCTTGCAAGGAGGCTCCAGTGGGTCAGTTTCAAGGTTCCTGGGCCTGTGTGTTGGCAATTAGGTCGCCCTTAGTCTGCCTTGACAAAGAAGACACAGGACATTGGAGGGCGATGTGAGATGCAGTACACGAGAGTCTTACCCTCTCATCTCCCCCGGGTTCCATCACGACACCTGGACTCCAATCTGAACATCAGAAACAATACAAAGCACTTTTAAAAAATTAAATTCAGAGGTCCGGACAGCTTGGGCAGGACTAATTTGTGTGCTTGGCTGTCACAGTGATGGATTTGAGACAGATTAACCCTTGGGGTCCTGGGCCCAGCAGCCCGGGGTTGGTGGGGAGGGGGACACATTTTCCCTGCATGAAATTACCTTTGTGTAGGGCCCTCTGTCCCAGCAGATGCTGCTCCCGTCTGTTCCCTCACACCCCTGGGCCAACTGTTGTAAACCCCAGAAGAGTGAAAAGAAGCAATTGCCAAGATAAGAAAGGAGGCTTGGAGCTGTGTTTGTCCTACTCCGAGTCATTCAGAGTAGGAAAGGGAAACACAGGATGTCTGACTTCCAGGTATTCTTGTAGGTTTTTACGAGGGCTTTTGTTTTTGTCTTTTCTTATTATATATTTTTAAGAGAGCCGTGTGTGGTGAAGTCTCTAGTAAGACAGAAACTTAGGGCTTCACCAGTTCCCTCTGAAAGGGGTTTGAACTGGCTTCTCTCAGACTCTCTGTGAGAAAATCCCAGCCATGCCCCCTGACCTGTGTCTTGGGGCTGTGGGGGCTGGGCTGGCTGCCTTCTGGCTGACACTCTCCAGCAAGCGGACCATAATGAGTCAATTCTCTGCTGTCTGCTATTTAAAACAACGGGTTCCTTCCTGTTTCCTACGCGCTGACTGAGGCGTCTTCTGTGTTAGAGAAAAAAAAAGAAACTCAGGAATAAAGTGCCTCCTCTCACAATGAATGGGCTACACATTTCGGCCCGCAGTGACACAAAAGCTCCTAACTGTTTCATCTGTACAGATGGCTCTCATTTGGTGTTGGTGGCATGACTCTGTGAGGTAATTTCCCAAATACTTGGTTCATTTAACTGGAGGAGGGTACAAACCTCCTCTAAGCCAAGCTAGAATCCTCCAAGAAATAGAATTGCTCTTAGCCCTGAGTGTGAAATTTTTGCAGAAGTCCCTGAATTGCAGATGTTCCTCCAAGAGGGAAGGAGGGAGAATGTGCAATCTCCCTGGTCAGAAGTGAGAACGGCCTGTGCTCTGATTCTTTGTCCCCCTCCCCAGGGCAATCCAGTCACCACTGGGAGTGAGCTACCCCCTGACCCCGCATGACCCCATTCCCTGGGAGGGGCAGCCTGAGGAGTGACAGGCATGACCTCGATGGTGGGCCTCCTCAGGTGAATCTTGACCTAACTTTGACTCTTTCTCTATTTCTCAAACTAAGTGGGAGGGATGTTCAGAAGGAAGCCAGGTTCCCTTGGTTATGCAACAGTTGAGTTGCAAATTTCAGTAGCAATATAGGAGGCAAAGCAGCTCTGGCTTTCTTAGCGACACCACCCAGCTTCTGGGGCCAGACAGACACCAAGATGATTATCTCTCTGTGTGCACAGCTCGGTGACTCTGGGGTCTCAGGCTTCGTGGGGAAGACAGACCAGCCTTAAGAATGCTCCGGAATTACTGGGACATTGGTTCATTCACTCATGCAGCAAATGCACTGGTCCCCGGCACCAGCTGCGGTTGCAGAAGATGAGAGCGTCATGGCTCCCTCCTGCAAGAGCTGTCAGTTTTTGGATGGTGGGAATGTAAGAGACACATCAGGGAAGCAGGTTTCATGGAGGAGGTGCTGTTGGGCCAGATCCTAAAGAGAAGGGATAGGACTGTATTAGGGTGAAAGGGAGGACGACATTCCCAACAGAGGGAATAATAGGAGGAAAAGCACAGAAGACATAAACATGTGATATGTTTAAGATATATAACAAGCATCAGTGTCAGGTCCCAAGTGCAAATATCGGCAGCAGGGACTGCACGTGTGAATAACTAGACGGGCGTGCCCAGAGTATGGTGTGTATGTATGTGCACGCGTGTGTGTGTACATGTGTGTGTGTATGTGTGTAGCGAGAGGCCTGTGAAGGGGTATAGAACCAGAGGTTTGAAAAGACAGGCTAGAATCAGACTGAGAAAAGTCTGTTAGCAAAGGGAAGCCTAAAATGAAGCTTTAAAAATCTCAAGATCTACAAGAGTTGGTTGGTTAGAATGAGATAATCAGGCTTGTATCTTCAAGTGCTCATCCTGGATACCATCTGGGGAAGGGGTTGGGAGGGTGCAGTGGGCAGGAGGCTAAGGACTAAGTAGGAGTAGTGGAGATGGGGACACTTGCTTCGTGCTTGGGGGTGGCGTGGGGAAGGGGAGGAGGTCCCCACTGAAGTGGCAGAAGGAGGTTGGAGCACTTACCCAGGTGCTGAACTTGGGAGCAGTTCATCCAGGGAAAGAAAGTGAGTTAATTGTTGTGAATTTGGGCTTTCAGAGGGACAGCAGGACCAAGCCCATCCTGTAGGGCTATCAGGCTTTGCAAACCCTCGGATGGGCAAGTAGAATCCCCGAGACAGGGAAACGTCCTGCATGAACGACAGGAAGGCCAGGAAGGAAGCAGAGATGGAAGAGATCGGTGCCTAGGGCCCAGGAGGAAAACAGGTGGCCAACCAGAGAGCTGGAATGGGGAGCAGAGGAACAGGGGAGCCCGGGGTCTGCAGCAGTGAGAGGTGGGCACACAGCCAGCTTGTGGGGTGAATGGCACAGGACACTAGAGAAGCAGGACAGGCTTCGCGATGATTGCTGCACATCCCTTCTGCCTCTTGGCTTGGGTTTAGAGAGACAAGACTCGGGAGCTGTGGAGGTCGGCGGTGTGGGAGGCAGAGGCTTGGGGACCAGACTGGGATGAGGAGAAAGCATGAGTTCCCTGACATCCTCACCCACACTCAAATCGCAAGGCCAGCTCCACAGCCCATGCCTGAACTTCAGCTCCTGAATTCAGGAGGAATTAATGTTCTCAATGCCAATATGAAGTGCCCCCAGGTACCAGTGAGGCCATTCTAGGGCAGCTTTGTCAGAGATGCCTGCATTTTCTTGGTACCATTCCCATAAGAATGTTGGGTACTTCCTGCTGTGACCCTCTCAAAGCACAGGGCTTTCCTTTTTTCAGTGGGTTTTGACTTAAAGCCAAGGAAATCCTCATCGAAAGGGCCTCTTGACCACTTACTGGCCACATGACCTTGAGCAACTCAATAACCTTCTCCAAGCCTCTTGGAGTTGCTGTGAGTGAGTGAGTAACATCCATGGCACTCCACACTGCCCCAGTCCACATGACCCCATGAGGGCAGGCATTGACCTTGGTTTCATTCTGTCATGTGACCAATGGTTACAACAGTGTCTGACACATAGGAAATGCTTCAAAACATATCTGATGAACAAATGAATGAATGGAGCCTCCTTTCATTCATGAATTACCTTTGTGTGGGGCTCTCTGCCCCAGCAGATGCCTAATATTCTTCTGGCACTCAGGAAAAGTGGAATAAATGTGGGTTTCCTTTCTTTCTCATTTTTTTCAGCTCCATTTCCTTCCCTTTACCCCACACCTTTCTGTCATCTTGATCTCATTTTTACAGCCTTCCTCCTCACCCTTCCCAACTCACCTCTCACCATCTCTCACTCTCACTTTTATGAAAAGAGGAGCAAACAGCAGCTTGGTCACACTCTTAGTATTCTCTCACAAACACACTTTTCATTCTTTATATGACCAGTCTGAGAGTTTTCCAAATATTTCTATTCTGCTTCCCTTTTAATGATACATTTCATCTTTACATCATTTATCTTCTCTTGAATCTTACTATACGCAATTCAAAGAAGCCATTCAGCACAGTGAATGCTTTGCTGCTTAGATATTTCTTCCACCAGATATTGTAGTTCATTGCCTTCAAGTTCTGCCTTTTTATTAGTCTGTTCTCACACTGCTATATAAAAAAACCTGAGACTGGGTAATTTACAAAGAAAATAGGTTGAAATGGCTCACAGTTCTGCAGGCTGTACAGGAAGCATGGCTGGGGAGGCCACAGGAAACTTAAAATCATGGCAGAAGGTGACGGGGAAGCAAGCACCTTCTTCACATGGCAGAGTGGAAGACAGAGCAAAGGGGGAAGTGCTACACAGTTTTAAACAACCAGATCTTGCGAGATCTTGGCTTAGGTTTGTCTCTCCAAACCCAAGCCAAGAGGCAGAAGGGATGTGTGGCAATAGTCGTGAGGGTTGTCCTGCCTCTAATGTTCTGTGCCATTCACCCTCCAGGCTGGCTCTGTGCCCACCTCTCACTGCTGCAGACCACAGGCTCCCCCGTCCCTCTGCTCCCCATTCCAGCTCTCTGGTTGGCCACCTCCTGCTGGGCCCTAGGCACTGATCTCTTTCAGAGAACAACCAGATCTTCTGATCACTATCAGAAGAACAATAAGGGAGAAATCTGCCTCCATAAGCCCAATCACCTCCCACCAGGTCCCTCCTCCAACATGGGGAATTATAATTTGACATGAGCTTTGCATGAGGACATAGAGCCAAACCATATCAATCCACCCCTGGCCCCTCCCAAATCTCATGTCCCTTCTACATTTCAAAACATAATAATGCCTTTCCAATAGTCCCCCAAAGTCTTAACTTGTTCCTGCATTAACTCAAAAGTTGATGTTCAAAGTTTCATCTGAGACTAGGCAAGTCCTTTCTGCCTATGAGTCTGTAAAATTAAAAACAAGTTAGTTACTTCCAAGATACAATGGGGGAACAAGCATTGGGTAAATGCCCCCAACCCAAAAGGAAGAAATTGGCCAAAACAAAGGGATTACAGGCCCCTTGCAAGTCCAAAACCCAGCAGGGTAGTCATTACATCTTAAAGCTCCAAAATAATTTCCTTTAACTCTGTGTCACATCCAGGTCACATTGATGCAAGGGGTGGGATCGCTAGGTCTTAGGCCAGTTTACCCCTGTGGCTCTGCAGGGTACAGCCCCCACAGGTGCTTTCACAGGCTGGCATTGAGTGACTGTGGCTTTTCCAGGCACATGGTGCAAGATGTTGGTGGATCTACCATTCTGGGATCTGGAGGACAGTGGCCCTTTTCTTACAGCTCCACTAGGCAGTACCCCAATGGGGACTCCATGTGAGGGATCCAGCCCCACATTTCCCCTCTGCACTGCCCTAGTAGAAGTTCTCCATGAGGGCCCTGCTTCTGCAGCAGACTTCTGCCTGCACATCCAGGCATTTCCATACATCCTCTGAAATCTAGGCAGAAGCTCCCAAACCCCAACTCTTGCCTCTGCGTACCCACAGGCCCAACACCACATGAAAGCTGCCAAGACTTGGGACTTTTACCCTCTGAAGCAGTGGCCCAAGCTTACCTTGGATCCTTTTAGCCATGGCTGGAGCTGGAGTGGCTGGGATGAAGGGCACCATGTCTCAAGGCTGCACAGAGCAGTAGGGTCCTGAGCCCGGCCCATGAAACCATTTCTCCCTCCTAGACCTCCAGGCCTGTGATGGGAGGGGCTGCCCCTAAAGTCTCTGAAATGCCCTGGAGGCATTTTCCCCTTTGTCTTGGCTATTAACATTCGGCTCTTCTTTACATATGTAAATTTCTGCAGCCTTGAATTCCTCCTCAGAACATAGGATTTTCTTTACTATTGCATGTTTAGGCTGAAAATTTTTGAAACGTTTATGCTCTGCTTCACTTTTAAATATAAGATATAGTTTCAGGTCACTTCTTTGTTTATGTAAATAAATGTAGGCTGTTAGAGGCAGCCAGGCCATATCCTGAATACTTTGCTGCTTAGAAACTTACTCTGCCAGATACCCTAATCATTTCTCTCAAGTTCAAAGTTCCACAAATCTTTAGAGCAGGGACACAATGCCTGCCAGTCTCTTTGCTAAAGCATAGCAAGAGTGACCTTACTCCAGTTCCTAATAAGTTCCTCATCTCTATCTGAGACCACCTCAGCGTGGATTTCACTGTTCATATCATTTTCAGCACCTTGGTCACAACCATTCAACAAGTCTCTAGGCAGTTCCAAACTTTCCCTCATCTTCCTATCTTCTTCTGAACCCTCCAAACTGTTCCAGCCTCTGCTCATTTCCCAGTTCCAAAGTCGCTTCCACATTTTCAGGTATATCAGTGCCCCACTTCTCTGGTATCAATTTTCTGTATAGTCCATTCTCACACTGCTATAAAGAACTACCTGAAACTGGGTAATTTATAAAGAAAAGAGGTTTAATCAACTCAGTTTCACAGGCTGTACAGGAGGCATGGCTGGGGAGACCTGGGGAAACTTACAATCATGGCAGAGGGTGAAGAGGAAGCAAGCATCTTCTTCACGTGGTGGAGTGGGAGAGAAAGAGTGAAAAGGGAAATGCTACATACTTTTAAACAACCAGATCTCATAAGAACTTACTCACTGTCAGAAGAACAGCAAGGGGGAAGTCCGCCTCCATGATCTAATCACCTCCCACCAGGTTCCTCCTCCAACATTGGGAATTACAACTTGACATGAGATTTGGGTGGGGACACAGAGACAAACCGTATCAGCCTTCAATCAAGCTCTCAGGCATGAACCCAATTCAGCCGAGTTCTTTGCCACTTCATAACAAGCATGGTCTTTCCTCCAGTTTCTAATACTTTGGCTCTCATTTCCATCTGAGACCTCATCCAGAATGGCCTTTACTGTCCATATTCCCACCAGCATTTTGCTCACAACCAGGTAGGTAATCTCTAAGAAGTTTTAGTCTTTCTCTGTATCTATTCTCTTGTTTTGCACCCTCACCAGAATCATCCTTAGTGCTCTGTTCAAAGCATTACAGACTTTTTCCAGCAGTCACTTCAAAAACAGTTCCAGCATCTACCCATTACCCAGTTCCAAAGCTGCTTCCACTCTGGTCTTCTCAAGGACTCATCTGGAGAGCCTGTGATTGCTGAAGGATGAAGCTTTCCTTATGCTGGGCATGGAAAACCCCTAGTAGTGACAGGCTCTTAGAGAAGGAATCCTCCTGGCCCTCCTGCCTCCCAGGCCCCCCAGAGATGCTGTCTGGCCTAGCAGCTCTCCAAGATCATCCCTTCAGCTCTGGCTAGACAGCTCTCCATCCTTGTTGGGGCCATGGGATCCCCAAAGCTGTAGTTTCTCACGGCTAGGAGGAGAGAGAGAGAGAACGTGACTCAGGGAGGCTGGCAGGGCTCTCTGTGTGGGACCCCAGAGAGGCAGGGCAGAGGAGAAGACAGTTCTAAAGCATCTGCATCGAAGATTACAGGCTTCTTGCCAGATCTCCAGTCACTGTCCGCCTCGTTATACCTCCAGGCTACAGTTGGCACACGAATCCATGGGCCATCAGTTGCTTTTGTTTTTAAGATCAAAATATCGTATTTATGGCTAATAAAACCGAGTGGAGAATTACTAATAAAACTGACCTTAGATCTGCAGCCCAGAGGGCATTCAAATAATCTCCATTCCCTCCTTTAATTAAACTTGTCCCCTGAAACATCAAACCTGCCCGCTTATTCTTCAACCACAGGGTGCAATTATTTTTTACACAAGCACCCTACACAATGGGGAGACCCGAGAGAGAGAGTTGGGGAGTGTTTATAAGGTTTATTGAGGGGATTAGGGGACCAGAAGAGAGGGGAGGAAGCAATTCTGCTGGTAGAAATCCTTTCTCTACTTAAAAAAACTCACCACACACGAAGACCACAAACAAAACCCCCTGTAAGAATTTTGTTTTGAAAGCTGTTCCCTGCCCCAGGTCAAAGAGAAGCAAAGAAGGGATCCGGGCGTTGCAGGACACGGCTCTCCCACCGTGGCGCCTACTCTCTGGTTCCCTGTCTTTTCTCTCCAGGAAGTTCAGGTGCCTCAGCCTGGGCCTCATTCGAGCTTTTAAATAATAAACAGGTGTTATCCTTGCCCTCATTTGTTACATTTTTTAAAAAGCAAAATAAGCTAAACAAAGCAGAGAAGTATGCACCTAAAAACCTTTCTTCGATGGCTGGAGAAGCAAGGAAGGAAAGGCTGCCTACCATTTATTTTTTATAAACATCATACTAAATAACATGGATTTCAACTTATGGCTAAAAATAACATGCGATGTTTTCACTGCAGATGTCCCCAGCCCCTAAAGTGATTTCAGTGGAGCCTGCAGCTACCCCATCCTCCCATCGCTGCTCGAGGTCCCACGTTACCTATGCCTCATTGTTTCTAGAAGTTGCATTTCTGTATATTGCTCAGAATTGGTTTGCATGCTGGACCCTTGCTTTCCTGTTTTTGCCTCCTCCCACCCTGGGCCATCCCACTCCACCCTGGTGATCTTTGGGACACCCCCTTGCCTACCCTGCAAGGACACTTGATGGAGAGGATGCTGGGTTATGGCTTCCTTCCTCAGCTGACTCGCAGGCCCGTGGCCCCACAGATGTTCTCCCCGGGTTTGTTTTGATAGCCTGTTTTAAAAACAGTTCATATCCACCAACTGTTCAGATAATAATATTCCAAGTGGCAAGCAACTGTGATTATTTTTGTCGCTGTTTAGCCTGACGAGCACAGCTCAGCTGGAAAATATGGGGCCGGGGGGAATTCCCCTTCCTTGCTCTTCTAATTGTTGCCCATGTTTGCCACAAGGAAGTTGCATTTTTAGCCTTCTCTCGCATTGAGCACCGTGTTGCCTGGGAAGGAGAGAAGAAGGGGAGAAAATCAGATGGAGGAAATGCAGTATGGGGCCTAGTGGAATCGATAACCTTCCTTCCAAGTCAGACTGTTTTACTATCAACACTAAGAGGAGTCTTTGTGTACGTGTGTGTGGTGACATAAAGAAAGCCTTGCTTGGGGTAAAGCTGGTACTTTGAACTGGCTCTCTCTCCAACATCTCAGACATCCCAGGCCTAAAATCGAACTTCTCGTTTGCCTATCCAGTTGCAGAAACCCCTGTGGTCTCCCATAAAAATGCAAAAGATCCCTACTCCTTCTCCAGGTTCCCAGAACAGTCCGATTGGTCCCTCTGACTGTTGCACTCCTCTGACCTCCAGAGTCAGTTATTTGTCAAACCTGGTTGATTTTTCCGAGACTTAAAAAAATTCTCTTGCACCCATCCCTTCTTTTCCAACCGCACCACCTGCCCCCAACCGTTGGCCCCTTCCCTGTCCCCTTTACTGCAGCGGCAATTTCAACCATGCCCTGGCCTTCCATCCCTCTCCTCCCATTTCACCCTCATACTATGGCTAGGCCCAGCTTCTGAAAGCTTGACCCTGTTGTCACTTACCTGCTCAAACACGCTTAGCAACCTCCCACTGTGTGCAGAGTGGAGCTATGGTGCCTTTGCCCAACTTTCCAGGCCCTCTGTGCCCAGGCCCCTGCCTGATCTCTCTGCTTCCTCATTCAGATGCCTCCCACAGTCTGCCCAAGCTCAGGATTTCCTGAACACACCTGTGCTTTCCAGCAGGGCTGCCACGTGACTGATTCCATGGCTGCTCTTCCCTTCACTATTACCTGAATGTGCTTCCAAGAGGTGAATATGGTTCGGCCTGTATGACCAAATGGCCCCCGGGCCTTTGAACACGCTGCTTCCTCATTCTGAAGTACCCTCCTCTCCCAGCTCCACCTATCAAAATCACACTATTCTTCAAATGCTGCTTCTTCTATGAAGCCATTGATGGTGATTCTTGCTGGAAAGGGTGTCTCTTGATGATGAAAATCTGAAAAACATTATATTGGAAGTGTTTATAATTTTTTTTGTATTTAGATGCCAGATTTTCTTACATAAAACCCAAACCTCTTTAAGAATAAAGGCTGTGAATTACTTTCCTGCATACAATCTGCTGTGCCTAGCAGTCAATTTTTATTGGATGCTTCTTCTATGCTGCTTCTTCTATGAAGCCATTGATGGTGATTCTTGCTGGAAAGGGTGTCTCTTGATGATGAAAATCTGAAAAACATTATATTGGAAGTGTTTATAATTTTTTTTTTGTATTTAGATGTCAGATTTTCTTACATAAAACCCAAACCTCTTTAAGAATAAAGGCTGTGAATTACTTTCCTGCATACAATCTGCTGCGCCTAGCAGTCAATTTTTATTGGAGGAATGAAGGAATGAATGATTTATTTTGGGCTTGGGCGTGTACATTTCACTGATGACCCCTGGGTGCATTTAAATTCAGCATACCTGTCAGGTCTCTCCTCATCCTTATTTGTTACTCTATGCTGCCAAGTTAGGTGGAGGATAGGGTAGGAACCTGGGGACGTTTCCTTCATTATCTACAGTCACATAATCACGAATCACAGATTCTCAGATATGAGCAAGTCCATCAGATACTGACAGCCCAGTGTTTGGCAAATGATTGCTGAGAGCTCCAAGTCCCAGGACATGTCCGGGGGGGCGGAGGGGTGGAGGTGTGCAGCAGAGGGAGGCTGTGGGAGAGGGAGCTTTGGGTTTTTGCTCCTGCTCCAACCAGATCAGCTCTGCTTGTATCTGTTTCACATTTTGAGGTCTGGTGGAAGTTATCTTTACCAGAGGCCAAAAAGAATTTTTATGAAAAACAAAACCAAACCATACATATAGTCCAAGTTGATAAAAATCCAAAACTTAAGAAAATGCCTGTCTAAACCTATCTGGAGGGATCTTAAAGAAAGTACATTCAACAACTTTTAATCTATAGCAATCACCCACACCATCACAGGATGGCCCCACAAAACAATCATCAGACCCAAGACGTCCGTAAGAGTCCAGGAAAGAGCTGGAGGAGGCGAGTCACGCCAGGTTTTAGCTCCAGTTACGCCAGGAACAAGTTGTGCAATGCAGGGAGTTCTTTTGCCTCTCTAGACTCAGCATCTCATTTAAAAGCATCCGGTGGCCCTAGCAGCCTAGGCTGGGTGGTTCAGTGGTTATTAAGGGCACAGGGAGACCTGAGTGGCACCAGCACAGCCCAGGGAGCCACTGGGAGAGGAGAGGGGCCCAGCAGTGACACAGCCAACAAATGTCTGCACAAGGAAGAAGCACCAAGAGCTGGTCAATCTGCTCTTAGCCTGAACTTGGTGATCTCAGAGGCCAGGCCCAGCTCTAACATCTGTGACTCAGCTGGCAGCCGCGTGGACCCAGTTGCTGGGGGAAATGCTGCATGCACATTTATTCTGAGTTTGGATATTTAAAGAGCCGGGTGTGTTGAGGGACATTTCGGAAGTTCTTAGGGAGGGAGGGAGGGAACTGCAGACTGGGCTTTTCTTTAAACACTTACAGATATCCTGTCTTGATCTCTTGGTCCACAAAGAGTAATTTTCTTCCCCTAAGAAAGTGACGTGGGTCTTGCCCATTGTGTCCGCCTCACTGGCTCCCGGCTGTGCAGCCCAGCAGGAAGCAGGTGGCCTGAGGTGAAACACATGCCCAGCCCAGTTCAGGCCACTTCTGGGTTCCTGCCCAAGGGCAGCCTTGCTCCCCACAAGCAAAACTTGGCATGCCCCCTAGACTGCTGGGCACCTGGGGCACGGGGCTGACCCTCCACCTGGAGGAGAAGAATGGAGCTCTCTCTGAGCCCCCAGGGGTCCTGGCAAAGGTGGCAGCCACGGGCCCTGGGGACACGGGGCAGCCTGGGCTGCTTCTTCCGCACTTGCTGTTTTCACTGGCTCAGGAAGCTCTGACTGCAAGCTGGGACTTTGTTTCCAAATCCCTGCGTCATTTTTACTATTTGAATGGCCACTTTGGGCTGCTTTTAGGGAGGTGGCTCTTTTGTCGCTTTCCTCACTCAGGATGTTGTTTCCAGTAGATTTCCTCACAGACTCCGTCTGCTGCCTTTGTTTTCCCTTCTGGGGCAAACAGAGAAATCTTCCAGAATGGAGACTGCAGTAGTGAATCGGACGTGTGGTGCTGTGAGCCAGCACAGTTTAATTTTTCTCTTATGACATTTATTGTTTTTATTTCTGCTTTCAGAGGTCATTGTGTCTACATGCTCATTATAGCACATTTAAAAAAATATGGGAAACACATATAGGTAATATAGGAGGAAAATGAATATCACCCATAGGCCCAGTAGCCAGAGATCTACCTAGAATTCCAGTGATAATTTTTTTTTGTTTTGTTTTAAATTGGGCTCATACTGCACACATTGCTAAGGAAACTGCTGCTTACACCCAACCCTGTATCCTTAACACTGTCTCATGCTCTTTTAGTTTTTGCAGACACAGTTTTTTTTTTTTTTTGGACAGAGTCTCACTCTGTTGCCCAGGGTGGAGTGCAGTGGCCTGATCTCTGCTTACTGCAACCTCCGCCCCACAGGTTCAAGCAGTTCTCCTGCCTCAGGCTCCCAAGTAGCTGGGATTGCAGGCACCCACCACCATACTTGGCTAATTTTTGTATTTTTTGGTAGAGACGGGGTTTCACCATGTTGGCCAGGCTGGTCTCGAACTCCTGACCTCAAGTGATCTTCCTGCCTCAGCTTCCCAAAGTGCTGGGATTACAGGTGTGAGCCACTGTGCCAGGCCGCAGACACAATTTTTAAGTCCCTACAGCTCTCCTTTGGCCTTGCCACCAACAATCCTGTGTCAAAGACGTTAGCCGGTGTGAAGGAGGAACGAGGACAGGAGAACAGAGTATGTCACACAATCCACATCTACATACAAAGCCCAGATGCAGAAAGTTGTGGGTGGCTTTTCTTTTCTTTCTTCTCTTCTAGAGTGTGCACATTTTTCTGTCACAAATGCAGGAGAAGAGACAGAATAACGTGGCGATCGGAAGTGTAGGCTTCGGCAGCCTGTGATATGGGTACAATCCTGCCACTAACCAGATGAGGTGCTTAACGGCAGTGTGCCTCAGTTTCTTCATCTGTAAAGTGTGAACAATAATGCGACCTGCCTCACATGTCAGCTTTGAAGATGCAGCTGAAGTCTAGTAAATACCCAGTCCTCAGTGACAATTAAGGCTTTATATGAACATTGCGATCATGAAAAGTCTGGCCGGGCACAGTGGCTCATGCCTGTAATCCCAGCACTTTGGGAGGCCAAGGCAGCTGGGTCACCTGAGGTCAGGAGTTTGAGACCAGCCTGGTCAACATGGTGAAATCTCTTCTACTAAAAATACAAAAAACTAGCCCGGCATGGTGGCTGGCACCTGTAATCCCAGCTGCTCAGGTGGCTGAGGTAGGAGAATCACTTGAACCCAGGAGGCAGAGGTTGCAGTGAGCCGAGATTGTGCCACTGCACTCCAGCCTGGGCAACAAGAGTGAAACTCCATCTCAAAAAATAAAAACAAGGTAATAAATAAATAAATAAATAAATAAATAAATAAAAAGTCTAAAAGTCCCTGCTATGGACTGAATTTGGTCCCTACAAATACATCTGTTGAAGTTTAACCCTCAGCACCTCAGAATGTGACTGTTTTGGAGACAGCATCCTTACAATGGTAATTAAGTTAAAATGAGGTCACTGGGGTGGATGTTTACCCAATACCACTATGTCATAACAAGAAGATGCAGAGACACCAGGGATGCGCTTGCACAGGGGAAAGGCCATGTGAGGACACAGCGAGAAGGTGGCCACCTCCCAGTCAAGGAGAGAGGCCCCAGGAGAAACCAAACCTGCCCACACCTTGATCTCGACCTTTCAGCTTCCAGAAGAGTGGGAAAACAGACTTCCGTTGGGTAAGCCACCCCGTCTGTGGACTTTGTTATGGAAGCCCTAGCAAAACAATGCAGTTCCTCAGCAAGAACATCAGTGTTATAGTTGCTCATCTAAGCGCAGTGCAGAGGCAGCTGGTATACCCTAGACAAGTGGAAAACAGCTCGACTGCAGGCCCAGCAGTTCCTGCCCACCACGAGAAGCCCCCCTTGCCTTCGCAGGGTAGCCAGTGGCTGCATGATATCCTTTGGCTGTGCAGAGCCCCCAGGCTCTTGCCTCACCAGGCCTGTCTCTTCCAGGCAACAGGGCCTTTCTTGGCTTCATTTGGAGGGCAAGTGCTTCCTCCTCCTTCAGGAACCTTGGCCAGCCATTTCCAATACAACATGTGTGTCTGCACTTGAATGAAGTGGTTTTCCACCCTCCAAAGACCAGTGGGAGAGTTTTCGTGCACAGCCCATTTGCATCGCTGAGATGATGCGCTCTGAGAGTGGGGTGTTGAATCCAAGACTCAGGCGTAGAAAGGGGGCCGCTGGAGGATGTATGTGCAGTGCTTCCTCAGATTATGAAAGCACAGCCAGCCTTCTGTTGGAAGCACAGGAAAAGTGTTTGCTGGGTAAGGATGTTTTCCATCTTTGCAAACTGTGGGCCAGCTCTTTCTCCTTGGCTAGGTAGGTAGCCAATGCACCTTGTCTGCTAAGTCAGCCTCTCTTCATCCCTATTTTCTCAGTAGACAGCCTTATAAATCTGGCTAATAACTCCCATTTCATTTCCCCAAACTCCATTAGAGGGAAATTATAATGAAGCTCAAATACTCACCAGGTTATTCATGGGAAGGACCTTTGGCTTTTTAAAAATGCATTTTAGATGGCTGGATTAATCTAGTGGCACATTACAATGCAGCCCTGCTGAAGTTTGCAGGAGATTCCTGGCACCCGGCATTGTGCACTGCACAATGCCGCCAAGAAGCGTGAATTATCTTTACAGGAAGAGGCAGGAATTAATATGTCAGATGGAAAAGACCCACTGGCAGCACCTGATGAAAACCCAGGACTCTTTGCTCCCTGTCAAGGTTCTGCAAGGTTGGAGTCATAATCACACAACTCACAAGCAAACGCCCTGAGCAGGCTCCTCTCTGCAAAGGGCATAAGGGCAGAACAGCCGAGAAGTGACACACTACCCTCTCCATCTGGCCCTGCTCACCCACAAGCGTTGGGACAGGAATATTTGTAGCCTTGGAAAGAGGCACTTACCGAGATGCTTAATTGATGAAAGGCACATTGAGAAAAAAATGCTGATTTCATTCCTTTTATTACCTCTCTGGCACAGCAAGTTAATTAAAAAGAAAGTACGATTGCAGCTTTGTATTCATTAATCAGGTTGATTTGTAATGTAAATATATGCATTTGTATGGTGCATACATTAATGTAAGAGTGATAACAATAATGATAGTATCTATCACTAAATGAGCTCCAGATCCCAGGGAAGGAATGATCCACAGATTACTTACAACCCTTCCAACAACCCTGTTCGAAGAGTTATAAATAATGTTGACCTTACTGGGGCCAACATTATTAAATTTATTTTATTGATGGAGAAACTGAGGCTCAGAGTAGTTAGGGAGTTTGCCCGAGTTCACACAGCTAATGTGTGGTGTGCTGGGATTCGGTCTACATGAGGAAATAGTACATTTGTGGCAGAGTGAACTGAAACTTCTTTCTGTACACTCCTGCTTCAATTTCACCACCTAATCCTCAATGTGGTCATGAGAGAAGCCCCATGTGGTGGAGAGAAGCCAGATTGACTGCCACCATTCGCTGTTGTGTAAAATGAGGAAGCTCTGGAAGTCACTGGAGCAGGAAGGAGCACAGGAGCCCTTAGCACAGAAATGGCAAGGACACTGTGGTTATTTTGCAAAAAAACAGCTCCTTCATGTTAATATGAAGAACACACTTTTCTCATACAGATTAAGTGGGTTGATTTTTGGAAGGGCAATACTCCTTCCGGTGGTGGATTGTTTTTGGTTTCACATACCTCAGGAGAAAACCAATCATGCTTGAAGTGAAAGACCAGCTCCATTTCCGCTCCTTCCCATCCTACCTTTTTTACTCCTTTATCCCTCCAGAGGAGCAAAGAGAAGCTTGGAGGAAGAGAAAGCCACTAGTATTCAGTGAGAGGATCACTCAAATCCTTCACCAGCGTGCTCAATGAAGAATGCATCCAAACAATTAGACGTTTTTTTCTTCCTGGCAACAAAATCTTGCCAAAATAAGTGTTCCAATGGTTTTATTTGTGGAAAGCCAACGTTTCCCCCCAAATATTTTTTCCTGTTTCTTGTTTGGCTGCTACAAATAAAGCTGCAATGAACATACATGTACACATCTTTGCAAGGAAGTAGCTTTCTTTTTTCTTAAGTAAATATAGGTGTATTTCATTTTATTGTACTTTGCTTTCTTGTGTTTCTCAGATGTTATTTATTTATTTATTTAGAAATTGAAGATTTGTGGCAATCCGGTGTAGAACAAGTCTATCTGTACCATTTTTCCAACAGCACGTGCTCACTTTGCATCTCTGTGCCACATTTTGCTAATTTGGGAATACTTTAAACTTTCTAATTACTATTATATTTGTTATGGTGATCGGTGATCAGCAATCTTTAGTGCTACTACTATAATTGTTTTGTGGTGTCATGAATGGCACCTGTATAAGGTGGTGAACTTAATTGATAACGTGTTCTGACTGCTCCACTTACCAGTTGTTCCCCCATCTCTCTCTTTCTCCTAAGGCCTCTCTCTTCCCTGAGACACAACACCATTGAAATCAGGCCAGTTAACAACCCTACAACGGCCTCTAAGTGTTCAAGTGAAAGGGAGAGCTACACACTGTATTAATCCATTCTCACATTGCTATAAAGAACTACCTGAGACTAGGCAATTTATAAAGAAAGAAGGTTTAATTGATTCACAGTTCTGTAGGTTGTATAGGAAGCATGGCTAGGGAGGCCTCAGGAAACTCACAATCACTGCGGAAGGTGAAGGGAAAAAAGGCACATCTTCACATGGAGGATCCGGAGCAGCAGGAAGACGCTACACATTCTTAAACTAGCAGTTCTTGGGAGAATTCTAGCACAGACAGCACTAGAGGGAGGGTGCCAAACCATTAGAAACTGCCCCCATGATCCAATCACCTCCCACTAAGCCTCAATGTCAACACTGGGGATTATAATTTGATGTGAGATTTGGGCAGGGACACAGATCCAAATCATATCATTCTGCTCTGGCCCCTCCCAAATCTCATGTCCTTCTCACATTTCAGAATATAATCATACCTTCCCAACAGGTCCCCAAAGTCTTAGGTAGTATTAACGCAAAAGTCCACAGCCCAAAGTCTCATCTGAGGCAAGACTAGTCTCTTCTGCCTATGAGTCTATAAAATCAAAACAAGTTAGTTACTTCCAAGATACAATGGGGGTATAGACATTGGGTAAATACTCCCATTCCAAAAGGGAGAAATTGGCCAAACCAAAGGGGCTACAGGCTCCATGCAAGCTGAAACCCAGCAGGGCAGTCATTAAATCTTAAAGTTCCAAAATAACCTCCTTTGACTCCATGTCTCACATCACAGCCCACACTGATGCAAGGGGTGGGCTCCTAAGGCCTTGGCCACACATCTCTTGCTTTAAATCAAAATCTAGAAATAATTAAGCTTAGTGAGAAAGACATGTCAAAAGCTGAGACAGTCTGAAAGCTAGGCTTCTTGCACAAAACAGCCAAGTTATGAATGCAAAGGAAAAGTTCTTGAAGGAAATTTAAACTGTTACTCCAGTGAACACACAAGTGGTAAGAAACAGAAACAGCCTTATTGCTGATATGAAGAAAACTTGAGTGGTTTGGATAGAATGGACAGAAGATCAAACAAGCTAAAACATTCCCTTAAGCCAAAGCTTAATACAGAAAAAGGCCTTACTGTCTCCAATTCTGTGAAGGCTGAGAAAGGTGAGGAAGAAGAAAAAGTTTAAGCCAGAAGAGGTTGGTTCATGAGGTTTAAGGAAAGAACCATGCCCGTAACATAAAAGTGCAAGGTGAAGTAGCACGCGCTGATGGAGAAGCTGCAGCAAGTTATCCAGAAAATCTAGCTAAGATAATTTGAAGATAGATACAATAAACATCAGCTTGTTTTTTTTTTTTTTTTTTTTTTTGAGACAAAGTTTCACTTTGTCACCTGGGCTGGAATGTAGTGGTGCAAAATAAGGCTTACTGCAACCTCCACCTCCTGGGTTCAAGTGATTCTTTTACCTTGGCCCCTGAGCGGCTGGGACTACAGGTGTGCGCCACCCATGCCCAGTCAGTTTTTGTATTTTTAGAGGAGACAGGGTTTGGCTGTTTTCTAGGCTGGTCTCAAACTTCTAAGCTGAAGCAATCTGCCTGCCTCGGCTTCCCAAAGTGCTGAGTTTATAGGCATGAGTCACTGTGTCTGCCCCAGATGTTTGAATAGAGATGAAAACAGCATTCTATTAGAAGACTTTCTATAGGACTTTCATAGCTACAGAGGAGAAGCCAAAGCCTGGCTTCAAAGCTTCAAAGGGCAGGCTGACTCTCTTGTTAGGGGCTAATGCAACTTGTGACTTGAAGTTGAAGCCAATGTTCATTGGCCATTCAAAAATCCTAGGGCCCTTAAGAATTATGCTAAATCTACTCTGCCTGTGCTCTAAAAATGGGACAAAAGAGCCTGGATGACAGAACATGTTTACAGCATCGTTTACTGTATCTGTTAAGTCCACTGTTTAGACCTATTTCTCAGAAAAAAATACTTTTTTTCAAAGTATTGCTGCTCATTGACAATGCACCTGGTCACCCAAAAACACTGATAGAAATGTACAAGGAGATGAATGCTGTTTTCATGACTATAACACTACGTCCATTCTGCAGCCCATGGATCAAAGAGTAATTTCAACTTTCAAGTCTTTTATTTGAGAACTACATTTTGTAAGGCTATGGCTGTCATAGATGGTGATTTTTCTGATGGATCTGAGCAAAGTAGATTGAAAACCTTCTGGAAAGGACTCACAATTCTAGATGCTGCTATAAACATTTGTGATTCATGGGAGGAGGTCAAAATATCAACACCAACAGGAGATTGGAAGAAGTTGATTCCAACTCTCATGGATGGCTTTGAAGGGTTCAAGACTTCAGTGAAGGAAGAGACGGCAGATGTGGTGGAAATAACAATGGCACTAGAATAAGAAGTGGAGCCGGAAGGCATGACTAAACTGCTGCAATCTGATGGCAAAACTCGCATAGATGAGGAATTATTTCCTATTGGTGAGCAAAGAAAGTGGTTTCTTGAAATGGAATCTACTCCTGGTGAAGATGCTACGGACATTGTTGTAAGGACAACAAAGAATTCTGAATATTCCATAAACCTAGTTGATAAAGCAGTGGCAGAGCTCAAGAGAGTTGACTCCAAAATTTTAAAGAAGTTTCACTGTGGGTAAAATGCTATCAAACAGCATCACATACTACAAAGAAATCATTTATGAAAGGAAGTCAGTTGATGTGACCAACTTCACTGTTGTCTTTATTATTTTCAGAAATTGCCACATCCACCCAATCTTCAGCAACCACCACCCTAATCAGTCAGTAGCCATCAACATTGAGTCAAAATCCTCCACCAGCAAAAATAACTGAGTTGACACTTATTTGCTTTCAGCACTTGGAAAATGTTGTGCCAGTTCCTTCTGGCATCCTTGATTTCTGATGAGAAATCTGCTGTCATTTGAATTGTTTTTTTCCCTATAGGTAAGGTATTGTTTCTCTCTCTCTGTTTTCAAGATTTTTTTCTTTGTTTTTAGTTTTTAGAAGTGTGACTCTGATATGTGTTAGCGTAAATTTCTTTGAGCCTATCCTGACTGGGGTTTGCTCAGCTTCTTGAACCTGTAAGTTCATGTATTTTGTTAAATTTTGAAAATTTTCAGCCGTAATTCCTCTAATGCTTTTTCATCCCTTCTCTTCCTCTTTCAGGACTCTGAAAGCATGAATGCTAGATCTTTTACAACAGTTCTATAGCTTCCTATGGCTCTGCTCTTTTTTTAAAGTCTATTTTCTATCTCTTGTTCAGATTGGATAATTTCTATTGTTTTATCTTCAAGTTTATTTATCCTTTCCTTTGTTCTCCCTATTCTGTTCCTGAGCCCATTCTCTAGAGTTTTAAAATTTTGATTATCATATTTTTTTCAGTTCTAAAATTTTCATGTAGTTCTCCTTTACATTTTCTGTTTATTGGTTGAGACTTTCTTCTTATAAGTCTGTTTGCCATTGTTCGTTGAAACATTTTTTATAACAGCTGCTTTAAATTCCTTGTCGGATAATTCTAATATCTGCATCATCTTGGTATTGATGTTTATTGAATGTCTTTTCTCACTTATTTTGCAATTTCTCTGGTTCTTGATGTGGTGAATGATTTCTGTTTGTATCCTGAACCTGTGTATTGCTACGGACTATGGATTTTATTTAGATGTTCTCTTTTAGCAAACTTCCACTGACTTCACAGGGTCCAGGGTAAGGCAGGCCTCTGTACCACTGGATGGCGGTGATAATTGTGGTTTCTCATTCACCTTTCTCTGTCACTAGTGGAGAAGAGAAAGAGCTACCTTGTTAGCTCTGGGTGGAGGCAGAAGTCCAGGATCTTCATGTAGTCTCAATTGGTAATCGGGAAGTGAGATTATAACTGCTGGGTAGCTATGCAAGTTCCAGATCCTCTGTCAGTCTTCTTTGACATCACTCTGGTGGGCAGTAGAGGGAAAGGTGCCTCATTACAGCCTAGCAAAGAGGAAACCTAGCTCCCCAATTCTGTGTTTGCTGGTGGGTGTGTCAGTGCAACTGCATTTTTTTTCTCGATGTTTGGCTAGGGGTGGGATTGTTATTGTCTAAAAACTTTCCATCTTGCTAGGTTACACTTTGTCTTTGGCTAGGGAAAGCAAGTTTTTCTTAGAGGCTTTTTTTTTTCTTTTTAACTGATCCCACTGGTGTTTTCAGATTGCTGGCCTCTATCAGCACCTTGTCTGAGATATATGAGGCAAAAAGGGAAACAGAGGGGAACTTACTTGCCTTGTTATTCTTGGGTCCTGAGATCTCTAGCTGGTCTGCCTTTTCTAGATCTTTCAGAGTCCTTGTGTGTGTGCATGTTTGTGTGTGTGTGTGTATGTATATATACATATGTATATATATGTGTATATATGTGTGTGTGTATGTGTATATGTGTGTGTGTGTGTGTGTGTGTGTATGATATTTGAGCAAAGACTTGAAGTAGGTGGGGAGTAAGACATCTGGGCTCCATGGCAGGGACAATCCAGACAGTGGTGATGGCCCTACTGAGTGAGAGTCTGCCTATTCTCTTCAAAGGGCATCAAGAAGGCAGTGTGGTGGATGGGAGGAACAGGAAAATGAGGATAGAGAAGGGTGGTGGGCAGATCATATAGGGCCTTGTCAATTAGTAAAGGCCTTTGGTTTTCACTCTGAGTGAGAAGGGGGACACTGGAAGCTTCTGAGCAGAGAAGCAATGTGATCTAATCTAGGTTTTTGGCAGGAGACCTTTAGAAGGACAGAGGTAAGAGCAGAATGCCTATTAGGAGGCTAATATGGTCGTCTATGGGAGAGAGAACAGTGGTTTGAGTAAGGGTGGTAGTGAGGGTCGTGAGAAGTAGGTCAATGCTGGAGATATTTTGAAATGAAAGCCAGAGAATTTGCTGTTGGTGTGAATTTGATGCGGAGAGTCTGTCACATTAGGTTTACCTCATCCCCTCAAAGTTTTCAAGTATGCCAGTGAGTTATTTATTCTTATACGAGAAAACTGGACAGAAGAAAGAAAACTGGAGATCTGACTGACCCAATGTTAGCCTGAAGTTTTCAGCTACTGTGTCTTCTGCCATTGTTGAAAGCTGGTCTGAAAACTTGCTTTAAAAATGTTTTCCACAATGGCCCACTGTAAGAAATACATTTCTACATTGCAAACCAGTGCGCTTGGTCTCACAAGCACATCATCATCACACAATTTTACAGAAAATCATTAATCTTACTAAATGCATCATGATGCTTTCCTTTCTCTTCCATTTTACTTCATTAAGACAATGCTGGTCACTGCCCTCTAAATTGATTTCACAATCCAACAATGACCTCAATCTATGGTTTACAAATCCCTGGACTCTGTAACACCTTTGGTGAACCAGATCTTTGCACTGGCCTGGTGATGTTCTTGACATTATTCTTGGGCTGTCAAGGTCACAGTTCTTTAATACTATGCTCATTGTGGCGTTTACGTTGGAGAGTCCATAGATCATTGGCATATAGACTAGGGTGCTCCATATAGACATGTACATAAGGGCTTGGGATCCTGCAAATAAAGTCTTTCTGAGGTCTCCATTTCCCTGGAGACCAGACAGTGTTAGAGGTGGGCCAACTCAAGCTCGGTAGGAATCATAATTAGTAACAAGAGAATTAAAGGACATTTGATACCAAGTTGATTTCAATAGTGTATAAAAACTTTGCTTCTATATAGCTTCATTTATTTCCCCTGCCTTTGTTCTGTTCTCATACAAATCAAATATTACATGTATATTCCCATAAGTACAAATTTAGAATTTTATGCAGTTTTCTTTTAAATAAGTAGGAGAAAAAAGAGACAAACAAAAATATATTTATATTGCCTTTTATATTTACCTATGTAGTTGCCTTTACTAGTGCTCTTTATTTCTTTAGGTGGATTCAAGTTACTCTCTAGTACCCTTCTATTTCTACTTGAAAGCCTTTCTTTAATATTTCCTGTAGGGCAGGTATGCTAGTGATGAGTTCTCTCAGTTTTTGTTTATCAGAAAATGTGTTAATTTCTCCTTTATTTTTTGAAGGATAGTTTTGCTGGATATGAAAGTTTTGGTTGACAGGTTTCTTTCTTTCAGCTTCTTTAATAGGTAGCCCCATTGCCTTCTAGCCTGCATGATTTCTGATGAAAAATCTGCTGTTAATTCTCTTTTTTTTCTTTTGAGACAGAGTCTCACTCTGTTGCCCAGGCTGGAGTGCAGTGGTGCAATCTCGGCTCACTGCAAGCTCCGTCTCCCGGGTTCACGCCATTCTCCTGCCTCAGCCTCCCGAGTAGCTGGGACTGCAGGCACCCACCACCATGCCCAGCTAATTTTTTGTATTTTCAGTAGAGATGGGGTTTCACCATGTTAGCCAGGATGGTCTTGATCTCCTGACCTTGTGATCTGCCCACCTCAGCCTCCCAAAGTGCTAGGATTACAGGCATGAGCCACCGCTCCCAGCCAATCTGCTGTTAATTCTCATAGAGGATCCCTTGTAGGTGATGTCTCACTTATCTTTCTACTTTCAAGATTATCTCTTTGTATTTCACTAGTTTGATTATAACCTGTCTAGGTATGAGCTCTTTGACTTTATGCTGCTTAGAATTCACTGAGGTTGTTGGATGTGGAGATCAATGTTTTTCATCAAATTTTGGAAATTTGGGTCATTATTTCTTCATATATTTTCTTCTGCCTTCTTGTCCTCTCTCTCTTCTTTTTGGGGATTCTATTACATGCATTTTGTATGCTTGAGTCTGTCTATCAAGTCTCTGAGACTCTATTCACTTCTCTTCCTTGTTTTCTATTCCTCAGACTGAATAATTTCAACTGATCTGTGTTCAAATTCACTGATTCTCTCTTGTGTTTGCTCTGTTCAGACTCTGTAGTGAATTTTCACTTTAGTTACTGTACTTTACAACTCTAGAATTTCTATGTGGTTCTATTATATAATTTATATCTCTGTATCAATATACTTTATTTGGCAAAACACCATTCACATACATTTCTTTAGTTCTTTAGACTTTTTTTCCAGTTCTTTGAACACATTTTAAAAAGCTGATTTAAAGTTTTTGACTAATAAGTCCAACATCTGGGCTTCCTTAGAAACAGTTTCTATTCATTCATTTATTTTTGTGGAAAGCCATACTTTCTTGTTTTACTGAATGTCTCATAATTTTTTTGGTCAAACAGGATGATAAAATCATATAATGTAACAACTCTGGAAATCAGATTCTCACTCTTTCCTGGGGCTTGTTGCTACTGCTATTCATTGTTGTGGCTGTGTGTTTGTTCAGTAATTTTTTTAGAAAACTAATTCTGTAAAGTCTCTATTCTTTGTCCTGGACCTTGAAGTCTCTGCTTGGTAAGTTTAGTGGTCTGCTAATTACTGGACAGAGACATCTTTAAATGCCTAAATCAGTAAGACTCCCACTCCTTGCAAAGAAGTTCTGTGTGCATTTTGGGGCATGCCTTCAATACTCAGTCAGCTGATTGTCAACTCTTCCTTAGCCTTTGCTTTCTGCTTCCACAGAGCCTCAAGGTCAGCTGGAGGTTAGAACTTAGAGACTTCTCAAGTTTACCCTGAGCCTATGCACAGGCCTATTATGCACATGGCCTTCAAGATTTCAAAGAAGATATTAGAGCTTCTCAGAGCTCTTCATGGACATCTCATTTCCCAGCTTTTCCTTTTAAGCTTTTTTTGGTTAGCCTATTATTTGCCTTAATTATCATCTACTTCCTCAGGCAGCTATGATGTTAAACAATTGCTGATGATTGATTTTTATACATGCCTCCAAGAAAAAGACTGTTTGCACTGTGTCAGCTCTTAGGTCAAGAAAATACAGGTCTTATGAGCGGGGTCTTCCAGGGAACCACCAGGTAGATATGAGAGTGGGGCTTTGAAGGAGGTCTAACTCTGTTCTGCCCCTCCAGAGACTGCCAGCTTTCTGTTTTACACTGAAATTGCATGCTGTTGGTTTCCAAGGCTACCGTGGAGCTGGAGATAGGGGGATGAGAATAAGGGAAGTCAAAATACTATGAAACTCCCTGTTCTTACTGAGATTCTGCCAATTTGTTTTTCAATAAATTCTCCCAGGTTGCTGCAAGATTTTGTTTAATTTTCTGAGTTCTGAGAACATTGATTATGACCATTTTTGTCAGTGTTCACCTTGCTTTTAGGGAAGAAATAATTTTTAGAGGTCTTTATTAAACCATTCCCTCTGATACCACTCTTAAAATGATGATTGAGGTTGGAAATCAACATAAACCAAGCTGATTGAGTGGGAACATAACTAGAGTATTTAATGGATGTGCAACTTTTGGAAGAGGGACAATTTTGGCTGGATCATAGGGGCTGTATAGAGTCCCCATGTGGGAATAAGGTAGGGTGGCAAGATTGAAGCCACATTCAAACTGACATTCAAAATGTTTGAAGAGGGAAATCAACATGGTGAAGACAATGTTTTAGGAAGATTAATCTAGCAGTGTGTCCAGGAGGTGGGTGAGGGCAGAAGCAAGAAGAACAGTTACTTTAGTCAAAAGGGTGACATTGTTTACCTGGAACAAGCAATAAGAATAGGTTGGGTGTGAAAGCATCCCAAATAAAGCTTCTTTAGGACAGTCAATTACTGGTTACTGTGGAGGGCTTCAAAGTATGGTTGTTGTATACATAATTGTTTTCTGTAGCTGCTGACAGTGGGGACGCTTGCCTGCCAAGTTTTCTTCCTGCCTGTTCAGAAGTTATGTATCTTCTAATGGGGTCCTTTTGGCCTCATCCTTTTGTACTGTCTGTATCTATAAATGGTCCTCCTAGCAAAGTACCTTGAGGTTTTTGGTCTTCGATCCCCTCAGTAGTGCTGCTCATTAGTGGTGAAGCATAGCTGGTGTTCACAAATCTTCATGGAATCACACATGAAGTTTTTGACTCATAGGAGCCCCTATTTTAAGGACATCAATAGGTTTGCCATCCATTTGCTGCTGGTGGTGAGAGAACCCTGCACAGAGGACAAGGGCTGGGCACTTTCCTTCTGGGATGTCACTGATATTCAGAATGTCCCTTCTAGGTACACTGGCCCAAAGGTAAAGATGTGGGGAGGATAGCTCATCAGACACAGCAGGTGCTGGGGTTCCACTGTGCTTTATGTCTCCCAAATGGTATATCCAAATTCTTCTTTCTGTATCTCCAAACGTTCAGGTCTTTTCAGACAACCAGAGTCATGTCTTAAATGATAGGTCATATCAGACACAGTTTCCCAAAGTATAGTAGTCCCCCACCTGCTGCCCTCCATCTGTGGTGATACATTTGAAGACCCCTAGTGGATGACTGAAACCACAGATAGTGGGAAACTTGATTGTTGTTCATTGCAATATGTCTCTGTTCACGTGTTCCACCCACAAATCTAATGCCCTTTTCATCTTAATTAAGCGTTTATCATGAACTGTGGCTGTAACTTTGGCAGACTGAGGTGAGACAGCAAACTAGTCCAAATTACCTTTTCCTTCTTTACAATTTTACAGATAGATTGTTTTTACTGTAGATCATAGCAATATCAGCATATAATTGTTTTCTTTCCTCCTTGTGAACTTTCGCCTTTTCACTTAAGCACATTATAGCTTCTCTTTGGCATATCTATATTGCCAGCATCATTACTCCTGCGCTTTGGGGCCATTATTAAGTAAAATTAGGGTTACTTGCACACAAGCACTGGGTGGTGTAGACAGTGTGGAGATGCCAGACAAATGGAGGACTCACATCCCAGGAAGGCCAGGAGTGGGACAGTGTGAGTGAGATGTCATGGTGCTACTCGGAAGTGCGCAATTTAAAACGTATGAATTGTTTACTTTTGGACTCTTCTATTTAATATTCTCAGACCATGGTTGGCAATGGGTAACTGAAACCAAGGAAAGCAAAAGTGTGGATAACAGAGACTACTGTATAGTCCACGGAACTCCAGCCCCATGAGTGTCTCTCACAAAGAAGTCTAACACGCGACGAAAAGCTTCATTCTCTGTTTTCTTTAGGAAGGGTCACAGTGCATGTTACCATGTTAAAAGCTCTGAGAAGCCCTGTGAATAACTAAACTTCTAGTCTACTTAACTTATTATTTCCTACTTTCACTGACCACAGAACCCTTTTTCCATGGCCACCCCATTTTGAAGTGAGGCCTTTGATAAGCGTCACTTCATTCATTTACCCTCTTCCCTCTGGTCATACACAATATGCATCAATGTTCCAAGGGCTCAATAAGTGCCAGACCCTTGGAAAAATGAGGAAATCAATTAAGCACATGGCAAGTCACCCAGACAGCCCAGATGTCACAACCCTGCCTTGCTGAATTGCCCAAAAGATCCTGAATGGCTACGGCTTCTTAGAAACTTGGAAGGCTCCCTTTGCCATTTTTTTTTCTCAATTGAGTGGGGTTTCCTCAATGTAAAATAGGGTAACTGGTAACAGCACTAACCTCATAGATGCTATATCATAGGACTGTGGCAAGGTTATTTACCTGATAAGAGTTCATGTATGTGAAGTGCTGAGAACAGTTCCTCGCACATAGTGAGCTTTATTATGTTAGAAATTCTTGGCCTGAAGACATTCCTTAATGACCTATGTTGCATTCATTATCATTAGGTTGCTATTATAACATAATGTTATCATGATCTATCATTCTAGCTTTTTAAAAAAATAAATGATCAAGAGTGAAGCTTAGTCTAAAATAGCAGGAAATGATTGCAGGATGCATGCAGTCTCTGTGTCTCTCTGTCTCTCTTTCAGTCTGTCTCTGTCTCTGTCTCTCTGTCTGTCTCTATTTCTCTTTCGCTCACTTACACACATATATGCCACTCTCTCACTCTGAATTAATCAATTGCCATTGATCTGTCTCAGGCCTGGGGTCCCAGTTACAGCCCCCCTGAGGTACGGACTCAAAAGATGAGAGAAAGAAAGAAAAGAGGCTTTCTTTGGGGAAGAAAGATGGGAGCTAAGGGGGGAGTAGGGCCTGCAAATATCCAGGATCATTGTTCAGAATACGTCTCGACAGTTTTATAGAAACAACCCAGACAGTTCTGGGGCCAGCAATTTCCACCGAGGAAAAGAAGAAGCCCTTGATCTCCATAAATCTCCCTGAGAGTAAGGTGTGTGCATCGCACGTGATAGAAAAACACTGCCACACATGATAGAAGGAGAAAAGATGCAAGCCAATGGAAGTGACATTTCTCCCTGGAGGTAAGTGTTAGCTGGGAGGGTGACTGTTCCCCGCCTCTGAGGAAAGGAAATAGCAGGTTTAGATGTGCCTGCGTCCCCCAGCGCTTCCCACCTCTTCAACTCCTCCTCGTTTCCGCCTGCAAGAAAGGAGGGGATCGCTTTCCTCTTTAGAAGCAGCCATGGGAAAGTAGCGAAATAGCAAATTGGGCATTATGCCCATCATTTCCAAGGAAGTCAGCAGGCGCTGGAGAACCCAGTCTTTCCTCCCAGGCCTACTTTTCTGGAGGAATGAGGAAAGAAGGGAAGCCAAGGAGACCAGGCTGACATTTCCAAACAGAAAGGGCATGTCCCTGGCCCTCAGGGAGCGAGAACCGGGACGCCAAGGGGCCACACTGGGAACCAAGCTGCACAGCAACACGGCATTGCGTGTGTGCACTCAGAAAGATGACACTCTCACCACGCTGTAATGACTAATAAAAACAGCCCATCAGAAATACGTCTCCACTTTCCTTTGCTCCAGGTAATGAATTAAAGATGACAAGGGAAAAACAAACTTCAGTGGCGTGCCTTCTTCCTAAGCATTAGAAAAGCTTCAGTCAAATTGTGCTGCACTGGAAATTCCTCTTTCCAATCACGCCTGCCCGAGGACAACTCTAAAGTGGATCAGAACCTTCCAAGGCTCAGACCCAACTCACAAACATGTGCCCACCTGGGCCTGGGGTCTGGCAACCCTCGTCACCGTGCCCCAGACAGAAGGCCAGGTTGGACCCCTTGTAAGTAGTCTGATAGCTCACAAACGAAAAAGTGACAGGTCTAATTTAAAATGTGTTACCGCCCCTGTACTCAGGCTGGGAGGGATAGAGAACTGAAGGGTGGGCACTGGACCAGGGAGGCTCGGGAAATGATATGCTGCCTGCCAGGTAGCAGGCTCGACTCAGCATTTCCCAGGAGCTTGTTGTGCTGGCTTTATTTACAGCCTGAATATTGGGTGTGGTGCCGAGTTCCCTTTGAAGGTGCCTGTGTCCATCAGATCAGTATCTGAGGTCTGAAACTGCAGAATGGGGGTGAGGATGAGCGCTCTCCACCAACCCCTAGATTTGCTGTGTCACTGAGGAGGGCTTGGAGGGGACCCTCATCCCCACTCAGCTTCTACCTCGGCCTCCAGCAGAGCAGTTTGGTTTGCATGCCCCACCCTGACTTGTTTGTCATGCAGTTGTGTTTGAAGAAATCATCCTCGGTTGAGGTTGCTGCTGGCCTGCTCACTGCTGGCTGCCTGCTGGGATTTCGCAGTCCTTGCCCCTCCTCCAGCCAGACCTGTGACTTTGCTATGCTGGGCTCTGGTCACAGTGGCCACTTCTCAGGGCAGGGTGTATACCTTCAATTTGTTCTGGAAAAAGTCCCCACAGGCACCCTGGGCCTGTGTGGGAAGCCAAAGAATGCCAGGGTACGTCTCAGAGCTCAGCCCAGCCACTGCTCCCATTCAGGGAGACTTGTGGAGGCCCTTTCTTTGTGTCCAGTGGAAGATACCAAAGGCCTGTGTGAGGAAGGGGGTAACCCAGCCAGGACAAACCATTTCATCACATCTTTCCTGAAGGGTTAGACCAGGCAGGACAAAGCCCTGGGTCTCTAGCAGATTCCTTGCCCTGCGCATTCTAACCACAGAGGCTTCAGTAAAGACAGGGACTGAGACTCTCTTCAATGAGCTCCTGCAGAGCTATTATCTGTGGGCTGATGACTCCTGAGCACTTGGCCTGTCTAATTGTCTGAGGCAGTTCCTCGGGGTGGGGCGTCTGCTACAGAGCCCAAACTGGGAACTGTGCAGACCACGGCCTCCACAGGCTAAGTTGGCTCCCACCTGCTCCAAGACCAAAGCCACAGTTGGTATCATTCCTTATAAATAGCACACATCTAATCCAAATACTAAATTAAATTAGACTTAAAATAGTGACATAGTCGACTCCTGGTTCACTGCAAATGGTAACTAACAACACCCACATTAGTAAATACTCATTTTCTGTGGCAAAGTTCCTTCTTTCCAAAGTTCTCCCACTTGACCTGACCCAAAGCTGTTTGTGTGTGTGTGTGTGTGTGTGTGCGTGCATGTGTGTATTGGTGCATATGAACAGGGAGGTCTTTGTGGAGAACTTTGATCAATATTGGCAATGAGTCTCCATCCCCACCTGATGCATGTATGAATGAAAGTGCTCTCCACTGAAGAGACACAGCAACAGGAAAGCCAACTTCTAGTTCCTCCTTGCCTCCACCCCTCAGTCCAGTTTTCATTTGTCCCTTTCTCTTGGTGTTCACAGAGGCAACTTGCTCTAATTCCTGGCCCCACCACTAGAACCAGAAGTCCCAATACTCAGGTCTTGATTTTAGCCCAACCTGGTTCAGCTTCAGACTATGGCTGAAAATATTCTCCTCATTTTGCTGTGTGAGGACCCTCAGCCACAGCTGGATGGCAGAGTCTGAGTATGTGAGCGTATGTGTTTGGGTTTTCAACAGACATTGATTAAGTATTGACTAAGTGTCAGACAGTGTATTCTGTGTTGGGGAGACAAAAGGCACAGCCATGGTTCCTGCTCTTGGGGCATCATCCTTCAACAGAAGAGGTGAAGGTCATCCTTTTTTATTTATTTGTTATTTATCCATTCACCCACTTATTAAAGATTTATTAAGGGCCTTTCATGTGCCAGAGACCATACAAAGACACTACAAATCCAAAATTAAATGACACTTAGTCACTACCCCACTGGAGCTTGCAGTGGGTTGGCAGCAGGGACACAGACATTCAGTTCATAGCATACTGTTTTACACATGTTAACTGGTTACATACATAACTACCACAAATAAATATGGTGCTTTACCTTGAACAAGAGTTAAAGTTTGCTTGTGGAAGTGGCATCAGGTAAGTTGCAGCTTGTGAATTATGATGAAGTACTGGAAGGAGGATTATCTAAAATTGGATGGAAAGTGGTAACATTGGATGGTGAATGGGTGCAGCTCTGGGTACATGGTAACTGAGGCAGCTGATAGATGTTTAAGGCATGTACATATGTGTATTTTGTGTAGCCCTATGCAGTTCTGTTCAGCTGGAGGCAATCTTCTGTGTTCACTTAGTTGTGTGTGTGTAGACAAAATTATACATAAGCAAATGCAACATTTGCATATGATTAAATTGTTTTCTACTATGTCAATTGTATTGAACAAATCTTCATTTTTAAAATGAGTACCATAGCAGAACTAGCTGTAGTAACTACCTCATGGGATGTCATGAGGATTAAGTGATATAAGTGTTGAACCCAGGGCCTGATAAGTGGTGAATAAGTGTTGCTAGTGTAATGAATATATATCAAATTATTATATTTCAAACAAAGAATGAATCAATGAACACAAGAATGCCTAATTGTGGAGTGGGGAGCAGTCATTTAGGAAGTGTGTGTGTGGTGGGAGGAGGAAGGCTGATGATTTATCTTGCTAAAGAGAAACTTCCTCAAGGACTAAATGATTTCAGAGATAAATTTGATAAACCAATGTGCACAGCACAGAATATGCCACATATCATAGCTGAAATATGCATGGTTTACAGTAGAAAATCCAAGGAGGGTCATCTACAGCAGAGAGCTTCACTTCAGTTTTCTGGAGATGTTGCTGGAGTTAAGTTTTCAAGAGCACTATGGTAGATTAAAGATGGTCCCAGAGTGTTTGCTTTCCCCACTCACTGAAACCTAAATTAACTCTTCTGCCCTTGAGTCCAGGGTGGGCTTAGCAACCTTCTTAATTGGTAGAGAGTTCCAGAACTATTTTTCTAGAACTACCAAGGCTAGGCAAGAAGAAGACTTGCAGCATCTACTTCCTGGCTCTTGGACTCAGGACTATCCTGGAGAGGTGACGTGTAGGTGCTCCAGTTGGCAGTCCTGACTGGGCTTGGCCTTCTAGTCATTCCAAGGCAACAGACATGTGAAAGAAGTTATTTTGGACCCTCCACACCAGTCCATCTGCTAGCTGAATAACACCAAGTGACCTCTGTTTATACCGTGAGGAACAGAAGAATCACCCAGCTGAGCCCTGCCAAAATTTCTGATCTATAAAATATAATAAGTCTTAGGTTGTGAGACCTGCAGAGTGGTGGGACAGACATACCTCTGTGATCATATTCATGCTAATGGGTGCAAGGAGGGTATGTAGTTTGTCCTCCTGGTTATAAGATATAGCACAGCCTGCTGCTGGTCTCTGAAATCATTTAGTCCTTGAGGAAGTTTCTCTTTAGCAAGATAAATCATCAGCCTTCCTCCTCCCACCACACACACACTTCCTAAATGACTGCTCCCCATTCCACAATTAGGCATTATTGTGTTCATTGATTCATTCTTTGTTTGAAATATAATAATTTGATATATATTCATTACACTAGCAACACTTATTCACCACTTATCAGGCCCTGGGTTCAACACTTATATCACTTAATCCTCATGACATCCCATGAGGTAGTTACTACAGCTAGTTCTGCTATGGTACTCATTTTAAAAATGAAGATTTGTTCAATACAATTGACATAGTAGAAAACAATTTAATCATATGCAAATGTTGCATTTGCTTATGTATAATTTTGTCTACACACACACAACTAAGTGAACACAGAAGATTGCCTCCAGCTGAACAGAACTGCATAGGGCTACACAAAATACACATATGTACATGCCTTAAACATCTATCAGCTGCCTCAGTTACCATGTACCCAGAGCTGCACCCATTCACCATCCAATGTTACCACTTTCCATCCAATTTTAGATAATCCTCCTTCCAGTACTTCATCATAACTCACAAGCTGCAACTTACCTGATGCCACTTCCACAAGCAAACTTTAACTCTTGTTCAAGGTAAAGCACCATATTTATTTGTGATAGTTATGTATGTAACCAGTTAACATGTGTAAAACAGTATGCTATGGACTGAATGTCTGTGTCCCTGCTGCCAACCTGTAAATTCATATGTTGAAACTTTAATCCCAAATGTGATGTATTTGGAGATGGGCTTTTGGGAGTTAATGGAGGCTTAGGTCATGAGGGTGGAGCCATTATGAGGGGATGAGCATTCTTATAAGAAGAGACACAAGAGAGCTTGCTTCTTCTCCCTGCTCTCTGTAATACGAGGACACAACAAGAAGATGGCTTTCTGCAAACCAGGAATCAAATTGGCTGCATCTTAATCTTGGACTTCCCAGCCTCCAGAACTGTAAGAAATAAATGTCTGTTGTTTAAGCTCCCCAGTCTATGGTATTTTTGTTATACCAGCTCAAACTGACTAAAACACAAATACTACCATTTTTATTAGGTGCCTGCTATTTTATGTGTCACTAACCAAGGTTTTGGGTTTCATACCCTAACCCCATTTAGGAATGTATGCGTTACACTCTAGCAAAACTGACTGTAAAATTATCTTCATTTTATAGATGAGGAAATTGGGACTTAGAAAAGGCTGGCTCAAGCTGGTAAGTGTGGGATCAAAGCTCAAATTCCTGGTTGAGAAACTAGAATCAGCCCAGCCCTGCTTCACCTCACCCCGGCTCTGAACTACTACACTGTATTGCTTCTCAGTATGTAGGCAGAAAGATAAAGTGGAGAAGGAACGGGGCCCTGAGCCACCAGAAAACTGATTCATCAGTTCCTGAGCACTGAAACCTGGCTTCCCTCTTACAGTGTCAGCCTCCTTTCCTCCCCAGACCCCTCACCTGGGTGCCCTGGCCCCAATGCCCACCTGGTAGAACACTCCTCTTCTGTGCCTCTGCCCTCTTCCCCGAGACTCTGAGGCACGATTGCCTCTTACTCTCCTCTGTCTTCTCAGTTATGGCTCAGGGCCTGGCACCTGACTGGGCCTCCTAAATGTTTCTGGAGCTAGACTAACCAGAACAGGAGGCTTGGCTGCAGTAAGCAAGCAGAAGGAGCCAAGCTCCTAGGGCTGGCATGGAGGGAGGCCTAGGAGGGCTACCAGTAGCCTCTACAATACACTCAACAGCAAACCAAACTGATAAATTCCAGGCATAATTATAGCCTCCCTCCCTAATATCTGATTAGAAACCAAGGAAGACAGAGTGCCCTACAGCCTGAAGAGGACATCTCTGAAGCTTCCCAAAGGTGGAAGTAAGCTCCTTGCTCCTCCCTACCCATTTGTTCTTCTCCACCCTCCTCTAGGGGGTTGATCAGAACTCCATGTATGCTTCATGGCTGGCCATGAACACTTCTTTGGTCTACAGACCCCACCTCCCCACTGGAAACGTGCAATCTCTCTCTGTCTCTTTAGATCTCAATGCCCTGTGGTTTTCCAAGCTCCTTCAGTCATTAATCATGTGCATCTTTGTAATGAGGCTTAAGACATTGTCTAGTGGTATTTCTTAACTTCTCATGTACATGCAGATCCTAACTTGAGAACAAACTGTGTTTTGAGGTCGAAGACAAGTGAGCCATTGGATTCAGAACACATGTTCCCGTAGAAGCTGTGTTGCAAATGGAGGGTGGGCTCCTCAGCAGCTCATGAAAGTCTATTTAACCCATCATGCGACTGAACCAGACCACAGCAGAATCCTGAGTGCTGGAGGGGTGGGAGCACATGCAGGAGGGAGGGAAAGGTGGAAGAGACTTGCTTCTTCCTGAGCACAGGACCAGAAGTCAGGAAAAGACAAAGAAATGTAGAGTTTAATGTATGTGCTGCCATATCTCTTTCTGGAACCTTCTCCCATCTGCTACTACTTCTTTCCTCAATGTCACACTCCCCTGGCCTCATGCTCCTGAGACATTCAGCAAAGAGGTTAATAGCGGAAGATTTACAGTCCAACAGATCTGGGTTCAGTTCCAGTCTCAGGTCCAGTGTATGTATACAGTGTAATTCTTAGACCTCAGACTAGGAATTAACCTTCAGCCTCAGTTTCCTCATCCAGTGATGGTTTTCTTACCTTGTAGGGGTGAGGTGAGTAATGAGATAACTTGCATGGACCTAAATGCTTTCCCAAGGGGCTCTTAAAAGTTCAGTGACTGCTATTACTAGGTGATGAAGGACTCTGCAAGCAAGTCTATAGGCATACCCTAATGTGGAGTTACTCAAGCTTCTTAACTCTGTCAGTTTGGAAAAATTCTCAGGACCTATTTCTTGAAATACTGCTTTTTCTCAATTTTCTCTTGTCTGTCCACCTATAACTTCACCTATTTCAGATAATTTTACTGTTTGCTGTGTGTTTGCTAAGCTTTTCCCCTCTCCTGTGCTGCTTTATTCTGGGTATTTTTTCTTTATCTCTCTTCAAGTCACTATACCTGCCTACTGCTGTATATTATCAATGTTTAAACAAATCTGTTGAATTCTTAATTTTTGTCATTGTAATTTTTAGTTCAAGGAGTTCCATTTGATTCTTTCTTATAGATTCCAATTCTCTGGTGAAATTCTTTATCTTTCTTATTATTTCTTTGAACTGCTGATCATAGTTATTTAAAATTTCATGTCAATTAACTCTAATATCTAGAGCACCTCAGTTCATTTCTATTTTCTATTTTATCTCTTTCTACCTCCTCCTTTTCACCATTTTTTTGCCATCCCCTGCCATGTCTGGTAATTTGCAAATTGAATGTTGGACATTGTGCATGAAAACATCATAGAGCCTTTGAATGACGTTATCTTCCTTCAGAGAGGATGTGACAGGTTGGTAGAGTATTGGTTGATCACCTTCATCTGCTAAAAAGCTGGTTACTTATTTCAGGTTTTTTTTCTTACTCCTAGGGGTAGCTTTTCCAAGGTCTCAACTGACAGTTTGGGTGTTCATCAGGGGCTTTCTTTCTTGGCACACCATGAACTCCAATTTTTTTTTTTTTTTTCTGAGACACAGTCGCACTCTGTTGCCCAGGCTGGTGTGCAGTGGTGCAATCACTGCTCACTGCGGACTCAACCATCCAAGCTCATGTGATCCTCCCACTCAGCCTCCCAAGTAGCTGGGACCACAGGCACTTGTCATCATGCCTGGCTAATTTTTTAATATTTGTAGAGAGACATGAATCTTGCTATATTGCCCAAGCTGGTTTCAAACTTTTGGGGTCAAGCGATCCTCGCACCTCAACATCTCAAAGTGCTGGGATTACAGGCATGAGCCACTGTGCTTGGCTCTGAACTCCAGTTTTTGTCTCTTTAGGACCCTAAGACTATTGAAGTTAATGATTATCTTTTTAATGTGGCTTATTTCTGCTTGGTTTCTGTGATGGTTAATTTTGTCTGGGCTAAAGGATGCCTAGAGACCTGGTAAAACTTTAATTCTGAGTACGTACCAGAGTGTGTTTCCAGAAGAGATTGGCATCTGAATCAGTAAACTGAGTAAAGAAGGTGGCTCTCACCAGTGTGTGTGTTGGGGGGCACCATGCAATTTGTTGAGGGCTAGAAGAGAACAAAAGGCAGAGGAAGGGCCAATTTACTCTCCATGTTTGGGCTGTGACATCCATCTTCTCCTATCCTTAGACATCAGTGTTCCTGGTTCTGAGGCCTTTGGACTTGGACCAGGACTTGTCTTATGTCATTGTTCCCCAGCCCCATTCCCTTCCAATTCTCGGTACTTCATATTCAGACTGAATTACACCACTGGCTTTCTTGGGTCTCCAGTTTGCAAACAGCAGGTTGTGGGACTTCTTAGTCTCCATAATCTCATGAGCCAATTCCTGTAATAAATTTCTCTCTCCCTCATGTCTTCATGGCTGTTCTTTCCACCTTCCTTTAATGGGTCTATCAGAACTCCATGTATGCTTCATGACTGGCTCAACACTCCCTTGGCCTACAAGGTCTCACCCCCTCCCTGCACTGGAATCTTGTAACCTCCCTCTATCTCTTTAGAACTCAGTGCCCTGTGGCTTCCCATGCATTCCTTCAGTAATTAATCATGTGCCTCTTTGTGATGAGGCCGAAGATATCATCTGGTACAATATTAGGCCTTCTCACATTGCTATAAAGAAATACCTGAGACTGGGTAATCTATAAAGAAAAGAGGTTTAGTTGGCTCACAGTTCTGCAGACTTTACAGGAAGCACAGTTCTGGCATCTGCTCGGCTTCTGGGAGGCCTTGGGAAGCCTGCAATCATGATGGAAGGTGAAGGGGGAACAGGCACGTCACGTGGTAAAAGCAGAAGCAAGTGAGAGACAGTGGGAGGTGCCACAAACTTCTAAACAACTAGATCTCACGAGAACACATTCACTATCGCAAGGACAGCACTAAGGGGATGGTGCTAAACCATTCATGAGAAATCCACCCCCATGTTTCAATCACCTCCCACCGGGCCCCATCTCCAACACTGGGGATTACAATTCAATGTGAGATTTGGGTGGGGCAAATATCCAAACTATATCAGGTGCTATTTCTTAACTTCTCATATACAGGAAGATCCTAACAATAGTATATGTGTGTGTGTGTGTGTGTGTACATATATATGTATCAATACGAAAAATAGTACCTGATATAGTTCAGATAGTTACCCCAAATCTCATGTTGAAATGTAATCTCCAGTGTTAGAGGTGGGGTCTGATGGGAGATGATTGGATCATGGCGGTAGATTTCTCACGAATGGTTTAGCACCATCCCCTTAATGCTATCCTTGCAATAGTGAATGAGTTCTTGCAAGATCTGTTTGTTTAAAAGTTTGTATCAATAGATCTGGTTGTTTAAAAGTTTGTATTGATAAGGGATATACATATATATATACACACACACATCAATAGGAGATATATATGTATAGGATCAATAGGAGATATATATCTACATATACATACATATATAGTTCTATTAATAAGAGATGTGATCTTACTTCTCTGGAGAACTCTCATAGTAATACAATTTTTTACCCTCCAGGTGTGACAGATACTGTGATGCAATGCCTAGATCCCCCTTCAGGAATGAAGGAGTTAGTCCTCCAACTGCTAGGGATTGTCAATTGGCAGCCCCTTTGAGGATTGCTTCTGCTGAAAAAAAAAAAAGTAAAAACAAAACTCCTTCCCCCAAGGTTCATACCCTTGCAGGGCAGCTTGTACCCAGTGCTTTCTTGCCTTTGGGGTAAAAGCACCTGCTGCTGTGCAGCAACTTGGGACAATTCTAGATCGGGACAACAACCCTGGAGTTAGAAGGGTTGCTATAGCTCCAGAACTCCCTGTGGGGTTGGCGGAGGCTGAGGCTGTAACAAATTCTGCTTTCTTCCTCTCCCTTCTACAGAGAGCGATCCTAAAAGTACCTCCTAATAAACATTGTGCTCATTAATCTCTGTCCCAAGGAACACAGTCTGTGACATGAGGCCTGCACATGCACAACTTAGAAGTCAGCAATGCCTTGAGGGTATATTGGGTGCCAAATATTAGGCACATTTCAATGCATTTCCTGTGTCTTTGGGATCTTGGCTTCTTTGGGGCCTTGGCTGCCTTGGTTGCTATCCAATGCCTTCCAACAGTTGGCCTTTGTGTTTTATCCAGCTTTTATAGTTGTTCTCAGTGGGAGATTAATCTGATATCATCCGCTCCATCATAGCTGGAAACAGATCATGCTGACTGTTTTAATTCTCAGAAGCCAGAGGGAGCAATGATGGAAACTGTTGCTGGGAATCTAATTCTGTTCAACAAAGAACTGTTGATTGGAGATGCAGAAATGATGAGAACCTGAGGAGAAAATGACCTTGTTTTCTTAGACTCTGCAACACCCAGGAAGGAGAATACAGAGCCCAGCCACATATATGCCACGGACTTTAGAAATACAGACTTCAAACTTCCCAAGGAAAAGAGATAGAATCCAGGGGCCAGATAAATAAAAAAGAAATATCAAAAGCCATCAGAAAGTAAAACTGAAAATTTGACACTATAATGGCAAAATAAGTCAAAGAAAGAAGGAGAAGCAAATCTGGAAAAAAAATAGACTCATATGCTGGTACACTTTTTGGAACATAGAGTATGAATAATAAACAAGTAGTAATTATACACAGACAAATTAATATGTTGGACAACAGTAAAAGAGCAGAAAGATCTAAAGAAGATACTAATGGGCTGGGTGAGTGAAATCTGACAATATGAGATTGAGTAGTGGCAATGGATTTACTCAGGTCCTAAGAGCCTAACTTTACAAGGACAGGGTGAAAATCAGTTTTAATAAGTATTTATGTGAAAAAGCAAAGAAACAAACAAAGCACCTCAAACACTTTAGTTTACTTTAAGTGTAGTATGAATCGCTGCTATGAACTTGTCATCTAAAATACAATTTTAAATTGCATTAACAGAAGTACAATGTCTCAAGTGAGAAAGTCCTGTACTTATTCTGTGTGGATAGTCTGACTTCAGACCTTGGCACAGTCTTGAATGTGCCCCTCCAAAATTCGTATTGAAATCTAATTCCCATTGTGGTGGTATTAGTAGGTGGGGCTTTTTGGGACGTGCTGTTACAGAAGAGGTTGTAGGGAACTGCCCTGTCCCTTCTTCCATGTGAGGGCACAGCAAGAAGTGTACCATCTATGAAGCAGACAGAACCCTCCAGTCAACAGATCTGCTGGTGCCTTGATCTTGGACTTCCCAGTCTCCAGAACTACAGGAAACAAACTTCTGTTTATAAATTACCCATCCTAATGCATTTTGTAATAGCAGCCCAAATGAACTAAGACAGATGCTAATTACCACAATCTGAGCAAGACATTAACCAACCATGGTGTGTTCAGAGCAGGGCAACCAGGATGTTGAAGGAAATGGGTCATATGAGTGACTTTGGAAGAAATGGAATGAGAAGAAGCAGGTCCTCTGTAGGAGTTATCTTCATGTATGCATGTGGCTATCAGGTTGAAGGGGCTTTTGATTTTTTTTCCTTCATGAAACAAGGGACAGACTGTGGAGAGACAGATTTAGATTCAAATACATGAAGAAATGTTAAACGATCAGAACTGTTGGAAAATGGAACGGGCTTCCACTAAAGCTGGTGTTGTCTCCCTCCCTGCTGTGCATTCATGAGAGGCTGGAGGCTTCGGGTCCCCCAGTTGGTTGAAGGGTGGAGGAGGCAAGGGAGTGTTTTGGTTGGCCAATAATGTTAAAAAAGTTTGGCTGGGTGTGATGGTTCATGCCTGTAATCCTAGCACTTTGGGAGGCCGAGGCGGGCAGATGACCTGAGGTCAGTAGTTTGAGACCAGCCTGGCCAATATGACGAAACCCCATTTCTACTAAAAATACAAAAATCAGACAGGTGTGTGGCATGCACCTGTAATCCTCGCTACTTGGAAGGCTGAGGCATGAGAATAGCTTGAAGCTGGGAGGCGGAGATTGCAGTGAACCAAGATCATGCCACTGCACTCCAGCCTGGGTGACAGAATGAGACTCTGTCTCAAAAAAAAAAAAAAAAAAAAAAAGTTTAAGCCAACATTAAAGTTTGAGAGATTTTTACTAAAATAAATTTCTAGCTTCCACTGAAAAAAAAATGAGATATATGACAATACTTGGCTTTCTTCTCTGCAAATAAACCAACGGCAGTTTGCTGTTTGGTGCTAGTTTGCTTATAGCATGTCTTAGACCATTTGTGTTGCTATAAAGTAATACTGGAGGCTGGGCAATTCATAGACAAAAGAGGATTATTTGGCTCATGGTTCTGAAGGCTGTACAAAAGCATGGTGCCAGCATCTGCCTCCTGTGAGAGCCTGATGAAGCTTCCACTCATGGCGGAAGACAAAGCGGAGCAAACATCAAATGGTGCGAGAGAAGGAAAGAGACAGAGGTGGGAGCTGCCAGGTTCTTTGTAACAATCAGATCTCATGGGAAGGGGTAGATAATAAACTCACTCATTACCGTGAGGACAGTACCAAGCCATTCAAGAGGGATCTGCACCCAGCATACAAACACGTCCCACCAGGCCCCACCTCTTACATTAGGCACCAAATTTCAATATGAGATTTGGAGGGGACAAAATATCTAAACTATATCATCCCCTTTATACCAGGCTGTGTTTTCCAGTTTCCCAAAGTCTTTGCCACTCACCCAATGCATGCTCTTGACGACCAATTCAACCTTTTCACATCACCTACCTGAGGCTGTAGGTACTGGAGTTTATAATCCCTATTACAGAGGAGACTTAACTACTAGAGGAGGGCAGGAAAATCCCACAGTTTCACCACCCCTTGCCCCGCTTTCTGACAGGAACTGCCCCACCCAGAACCCCTTCTGCCAAGGAGATTGTTTTGAGACAGGTTCCCTGATGGCATACTGAGCAGTTTGGGTGGACACCTGATCGCAGGACACCAGGTTGACTGCATGGCAGTCAACTCACAGGCTGATAGTGACATGGAATGGGGCCGGGCATGGAAAAGTGAGCTGAACCAATCACATTTTCTCTCTCAGCTTTAAAAATGAAGAAAGTGTGAACCAGCAAGCTTGCAATGGTTTTGATGCTGAGAGGCCGGAGAAGTCATGATGGGCCAGGAACAAGTTGAAATTAGGATGCATCTAAAACAAAGAGTTAATTTTGTGAGAGAGGGGAGGGAGCATGTGAACAGAGAGAGCAGAGCTATCTTGAAACCATGTGGCCTGAGAGAGACACATCAAGCCACGGGTCCCCATAGCTTCTCTCTGGGTTCCTCATAGTTTTTCAGCTTCAGACCCAGGCGCATGTGTTTTCTTGCAAGAAACTCCAATTTCTTGAGCTAACTTGAGTGTTCTCTTGTCCTTGCACTCAAGAAAAGCTAACCAAAGTTCCCTTAAGGCCTCTGCTAACTTGAGAGTCTGTGATTCTACAAACTGAGTCTAAGGGTTTACCTCCAGGATATGACCTGTGAAAGGAAAATATCTTGGGCCCCTAAAATCACTAAGCTAAAGGGAGAACTCAAGCTGGGAACTGCTTGGGTCAAACCTGCCTCCCATTCTGTTCAAAGTCATCCCTCTGCTCACTGAGATAAATGCATATCTGATTGCCTCCTTTGGAAAGGCTAATAATCAGAAACTCAAAAGAATGCAACCGTTTATCTCTCACCTACCCGTGACCTGGAAGCCCCTCCCTGCTTTGAGTTGTCCCAGACCAAACCAGTGTTCATTTTACATATGTTGATTGATGTCTCCTGTCTCTCTAAAATGTATAAAACCAAGCTGTGCTCTGATCACCTTCAGCACATGCTGTCAGGACCTTGTGAGGCTGTGTCACAGGCGTGCGTCCTCAACCTTGGCAAAATAAACTTTCTAATTAACTGAGACCTGTCTCAAGTTTTCAGGGTTCACAGACCACTCCCTGACACCCAGGTAAGCCAAGCGCACTGTGGACAGATAACCAACGCGGCAGGGATCCATCTCTAAGACTACTTTCCCAAATCCTTTTTCTTCTGCAACAAAGCCATGCGTATAATTTTAGAGGTATAAGCATGCAAGCACCTTAAGCTCTAATTTTATCACATTATCATATTCCCAACAGGAAAAAGAAGTGTGTAGGTAAAACTACGTGCCTTCTTATATGCATCTGTCAGCCCTAATCAGACACCCTTCCGCTTCGATAGAAAAAATGATTCAGATGTTGTCATCAGACTTGTGAACCTGAAGAATATTTAACTTGTTGATTAAGTACTTAACATTACAAATGAATGCAAAACTGTCTATCAGTTCTGGCGTGATTATTTTGGAAAGGTTGTAAGTTTTTAGGTGGCTGTGATAATGAATGACCTTTGTGATACTGAAGGCTGCCTTGTTGCATCAGCTTTTCTGACGAGTTGCTATGCGGGCCCGAAGAACAAGAAGGAAAGAAAGATGCTTATTGGAACTCTTCATAAAGTTACTGATACTTTTTTTGTAAGCAACTGCTGTTGAAATTAGATGACAAAGAAATTCAGGCTGTAACTGCCCCTGTGAAGGGAGTTGCGGATGTGTAAAGAAATTTTGTTACTGGGGAAATCTGCCAACTATGATGGCACCTCCCTGGCACCGGCCACACGATCTGCAACCTGTCTCTGAACAGTCACATACATTGGGGGGCACACAGACACAAAACAGCTGGGCGGTTGACTGACCTTTCCACTTTGCAGCCCAGTATTTTGGCGTCATGCAGATTAAGACTTGACTGATGTCACTGGAAAATTGTCCAAGCTTTTGCTACACTCTGCTTTTGTAGACACCAGTCCCATTCCCAGGCGAAAAAATCTACACCTGCTGAATCTTTTCAAAACCGATAGATAGATACAGGACATTTATGACAAATTAGTGAAATATGCCAATTATTTGGCCCCATCCTGCTTCTGCTAGAATTTCAAAGATTTTGTCAGAAAAAGATATCTTTGTAATTTCTAGTAATAAAGACAAATTAACAACAACAAAAAACTGCCGAAAAGAATGAGAATAAGTTTTCTTGTTCTCTTTTTACATTTATTTTTAGTTTTCATACAGTAAAATACAGCAAAATTCACTCCTTGTGGCGTATGGGTTTTGATAAATGCAGAACATTCCCCTCCCCTCCCCCCCTCCCCCCCCCCCCCTCCCCCCTCCCCTCCCCTCCCCACCTCCCCTTCCCTTTTTCTGTTGCCCAGGCTGGAGTGCAGTGTGGTGATCTCAGCTCACTGCAACCTCTGTCTCCCAGGCCCAACTGATTCTTCTGCCTCAGCCTCCCAAGTAGCTGGGGTTACAGGCATGTGTCACCACACCCAGCTAATTTTTGTATTTTCAGTAGAGGTAGGGTTTCGCCATGTTGGCCAGACTGGTCTCGAACTCCTGACCTCAGGTGATTCTCCCGCCTTGGCCTCCCAAGGTGCTGGGATTACAGGTGTGAGCCACCGCGCCCCGGCCGCATAACATTGTATTTCTATCACCACGATCATGTACAGAAGAGTTCTATCATCTCTCAAATTCCACAATGCTGTCTGTTTGTGGTCAGACCTTCCATCCGTCCCCAGCCAGCAACCACTGATCTGTCCTCCATCTGTACAGTTTTGCCTTTTCCAGAATGTTAAATAAATGGAATCATTTTGTATGTAGACTTTCAGTTTATTAATTGTTAATTTATTAACTTATTTTTGCTAAACTTCCCACTGATACCATGTTCTATGCAGAGAGAATACCAGATGAAATATTTGGGGCAGGGGGTATCTTAGAAGACAAGGAGGAGGAAGTGGGGAAGTTGTTGTGCTCAAGTACAAAATTATTTGCATCTGTGCAGAGAAGGTATCTCAGAGGTAGTCAGAACCAATCAAAAAGACTTACGCATCCAAACTTGGCCTTTCTGTAACACTCCAAGGAAGAATTGATGAGCTTAGTCTTTGATTATCTTTAACCAGCCTTGGGATCTGACCCAGGGCTAGGTAATTAACATGAGTAATTAGCTGCTGTTGGGTTGTGGTGTAAGCTTGTGGAGAAAAGTGCGCATTAACTCTGTGTGCCCCACAGCGGCCTCCCACATTATGTTCCATCAGCGTAGCAGTGAGATAAGCCTTCATCCCCCTGCTTTCCCTCGTTAGAATAATTGCCTTCTGAACAACGGTGCGTGTCAGCTTCACCCTGCTTACTAGGGGAACATGATTTGCTTCTACAGGTAAACCTGGTGGCAGGCAGGGCAGCTGGCTAGACTCATATTTAGGTCTTGAGATTGATATTAAGCTTAAAAAAGTAAGTTACAAAGTTAAGTTAGATTTGCTCTACTAGAGATTCTTGGAAGGCCCACTCTAAGTCAGGCTCCTGCTGGATCCATCCACACACTTACTTTTCAGATGCGGAAGGCTGTGACCCAAGGACTCCTGCCCAGCTTCTCTGGCCCCCACACTTTCCCCAGTCTGTGCAGGCTCTGAACTGCCGCCTCCCTCAGGAGCCTTGATAGATCCTGAAAATGGCGGCCGTGGCCAGGTTCTATAAAGAAGAGATGAGGGCCGGGCGCCGTGGCTCACGCCTGTAATCCCAGCACTTTGGGAGGCCGAGACGGGCGGATCATGAGGTCAGGAAATCGAGACCATCCTGGTTAACATGGTGAAACCCCGTTTCTACTAAAAATACAAAAAAATTAGCCGGGCATGGTGGCGGGCGCCTGTAGTCCCAGCTACTCGGGAGGCTGAGGCAGGAGAATGGAGGGAACCCGGGAGGTGGAGCTTGCAGTGAGCCGAGATTGCGCCACTGCACTCCAGCCTGGGCGATAGAGCGAGACTCGGTCTCAAAAAAAAAAAAAAAAAAAAAAAAAAAGAAAGGAGATGGGTCACATACTCTGTGCAGGCCATGTGCCATGTTTTGTTAAAGTTAATCCTCCCAGGAAAATTCCTGAGAGCCTACCAGTCACCCTGCGAGGTACGCGAAGCGTAGGGAAGCCAAGTCCCAAGAGCTCTTTGGGGCCTGTTTAAAATGGCCACTCCCCCAGCCTCTTCGTGGGCATCTGCCCCTGTTGTTTGCAAGGGAGTTTAGGGAAGATGGCTGAGCTCTTCACCGACCGTCCTAACAAACAAGCCAGTGGCCTCAACTCAGCCCCTTAAGAGGAGACCTCAATGCCTCACAACTCGGAGCAGTGAGTGGACGCCCACTTGTGCCACTTGAAACGGGCTCTGTTGCAGCCGCAACAGGGTCTGAAAACCCCATTGGTAGCATCAAATGCAAGCAGTTATTTCATGAAGACTGTGTGTGTGTGTGTGTGTGTGTGTGTGTGTGTGCGCGCGCGCGCAGCACACCAGTGGAAAGTGGGAGGTAGAGAAGGTACAAGAAAAGGGAAAGACAGTCTAGGCTGTTGCTTGGAAGAGCTTGCTGGGGAACAAACCATCATTATCTCAAACAGCTTGATGACATAGGTCCTGAAGATGTACACATCCCCACAGAGTCATATCCTTGTCCGGGTGGTGGAAATAACCTGGCAGGAGACTTTTTTAAAACCCAGGCTCTGGAGTCAGGGAAAATATGCACTCGGTTTCCAGCTTTCACTTTCTGTCTTCATGACCTACAGCAAGTTCCTTCACTTCTGCAGGGCCCCGTTTTCCTACCTGTTAAAATGGAGGATATTCTACCCTCACAGGGTTGTTGCGATAAATCAGGTAATGCAGCTGAAGCAAATCAACTGAAGACTATTTGGCTCCAAAATCCACATGCCTAGGCTCTGGGCATTACTTGTGTATGTGCAATGATCGTGTGTGAGCACGTAATTCTATTGCAGTAAGCTCAGGAGTGGGTGGATCACAAGGTCAGGAGTTCAAGACCAGCCTGGCCAACATGGTGAAACCCAGTCTCTACTAAAGATACAAAAAATTAGCCAGGCATGGTGATTCGCACCTGTAATCCCAGGTACTCAGGAGGCTGAGGCAGGAGAATTGTTTGAACCTGGGAGGCCGAGGTTGCAGTGAGCTGAGACTGCGGCACCATTGCACTCCAGCCTGGGCAACAGGGAGAGACTCCATCTCAAAAAATATATATATAAAATAAGAAATCCATTTAAGGTTAACTTTTTCAGTTTTGACAGTCTTAGGATAGAGCTCATAGGCTGAATGGGGGCAGGTAAGGCTATTTAAGAACTGCTAATAAGTATTAGCATCTTGGCTTCACTGGGGATTCCATCTACTGGGGATGAAAGGTGATGTCTTGGAGTATTGTGATTAAGTGGTTTCCACCAAACCTCAAGCAGCAAGTAGTGTGCATAGAGTTATCCGGACTGAGTATAAAAGCCTGATTATGGAGGGGTTATGTGTTCTAGTACCAGCCAGCTATTATCTAGTGGGTTTATTTATCATTATTTATTATCTAGTGGGTTTATTTACGGTTAAGTGAGAATAAGAACCAGAGAACTATCCCTTATGTGGTTGATATGAGCTTCTCAGACACTGGGCACCTCCTAGCCCTCTTGTACATTGCAATAAAGCGATATAGCAACAAACAACACACATGCCTCCCCCCCGCTTTATCCCCCACCCTCCAGAACTCCTACAACTGTAGGCTTTTAATATTTGTTTGTAGGAAATCTGAGAGATGCTCATTTCAAAAATAGCTTTAAAAAATTATCCAAGTAGGCCAGGCATGGTGGCTCATGCCTGGAATCCCAGCACTTTGGGAGGCCAAGGTGGGCAGATCACCTGAGGTCAGGAGTTCGAGACCAGCCTAGCCAACATGGTGAAACCCCGTCTCTACTTTTAGTACAAAAGTTAACCAGGTGTGGTGGCACACTCCTGTAGTCCCAGTTACTTGGGAGGCTGAGGCAGGAGAATTGCTTGAACCTAGGAGGTGGAGGTTTCAGTGAGCAACTGCACACCAGCCTGGGCCACAGAGCAAGACTCTGTCTCAAAATCATAATAATAATAAAAATTAAATAAAAAAGAGAAAATGCGGTGAAACAAAGAAAAGGAAATAAAATAGTCACCTACAAGCCCTCTCCTGCTCTCTGGCAAGATAACTGTTGTTAACATTTTGTTGTCTCTCACTTTAGGATCTTTGGATGTATGTACACACATACACACACTACATGTGTATAGACATATGCATATGTTTATTTATAGAAATGGGATTGCACTGCATAGTTATATAACCTGAATTTTTCACATACTGTCTCATGAACATTTTCTAAGTTATTAAATCTTTGAGACACTGTGTCTCTTTGTAAAGGAACACTTGCTTCAACATTAGACATTTATCCTCCAAAGAGGTCTGGCCCTTGTGTCTACCCTTTGGGTGTATTGTGAATTCAGGAAGCTTGAATTGGCTACTGGAGCTCCACGTGTAAGAAATCAGCTTTCAAGGGCACTAAATAGGAACCAGAGTTATTGTGGCTTCTTCATAAAAGTGAACTGGAATAACAAATACTGTCTGACATCTCAGCCAGCAGGGACGCTTTGCTGTGTGTGTACATTTGCAATCCAAATAAGGCATAAAAAGATGCAAAGAGAATGGACAGCAGAGCCCGGGGGGCTGGAAATGCTTCCTTGTCACTTCTCTGGCAAGGAGAATGATCTTCCACCATCATCTTACCTCCATCCTACCATAAACCTGCCACAGAGTTCCCTTAGAGGGCTGATAGCAACCAGACCTCCAGCCTGCGGATAAAAGACTTGTACCCTCGTTTCACCAGCAACCTCGAGATCCCTCTGTTCTGAAGCGTATTCATGTTGCCTCAGATCAGTGAGCCTTAGTGTGCTGATTCAGACACAAGCTAATCCTTGAGGCTTCAGGAAAAAGGGTTTTGATGTCATTTCAAAATAATGTTAAAGGAATCAACCACAATTTATTAACCAAGGCTAGAGATTTCAAAAGTTGTTACTAACAAATAAAGCTGGATGACTTCTGAGATGTGGGGTGTCTGTCTGGTTCCTGGTGGGGGTTCCTCTACCTCTTGGTCCATCACTCAACCCCAGACAGGGAATTCTTGTGCTCTGGAACCATCTCATTGTATGGCAGGACTCTTGGTGGTAGGTGAATCTTAGGCTTAAAGGGGGAGAGTATATTTGGGAGCTTCGTGTACTCAAACCACAGAAAGGACAGTGGTGCGAGTGGGCCCCCAGTGGGCCTTGGGAACCATGGGCTGCTCCCATTACCTCTCTTTCATCTGCTGCCTTCTGAAGGCCAGTTTCATTCCCTCCACAAGAGCATTTCTGGAACGTCTGCCAACAAGGGTTGCTGGGGACATACTGACCGGCCTGGCTGGATTCTCATGCCATTGTCGTTAGGTACCTTGATGGTGGCCCCTCCACTGCCTCATGGATGGAATGCAGAAGAGGTCCTTCTGCAGCCAGAGAGTGCATTTCTCAGAAGTGGGTACATAAAAACATAGATATACGCAACCCTTCTCATCCATTTTCATTTCTCAGTCCTTTCAGCCATCCTCATGCTGGGCTCTTCTCCTTCCCCCTCATCCTCTGAACATCTCTGCTCACTTGCTTTTATTCATGCTGGTTCCCAGGCACATGCTCCTTCTTCTCTGTTTATCTGAATCTGGCTCATTATCCAAGGGCCAAACCTCATCAGGGTTCTCCCCACCCACTCCAGCCTCCATTTGAAACTCCTTTCCCCACATGTGCAATTGTAGAACTGCCTTGTATTTTCTTTTGTCATGTTTCTTGAGTTAAGTGTTGTTTCTACATGCTTCCTTTCTCCCCTTCCTGGGAGGAGAGTTGACACTAACCCATTTCATTCTGGCTTCCACTTCTTTCTCTTAACCAAAATGCTTTTGGTAGACTCACTTATAGCATCCACACTACCCGATAGCCATTTCTTAGTTTTTGTCTTACTAGACGTTCAGAGGTATTCAATACCACTGACCACTTTTACATCCTTAACCCTCTCTTCTCTTGTATTTTGTGACACTAAGCTTTCCTTATTTCTTCCCACCTTAGATACTCCTGCTCTGCCTTTTTTTAAAAAATAGATTTCTGGTCTTTTTTTCTACCTGACCAATGTGGCTGTCCTCTTTCTGTCTATAGTCTCTCCCTGGTTAATCTTCACCATTTCCATGGTTTTATATGTCAGTTAAATGCCATCAACTCCCACACTTATAACTTTGTCCTGCTCTTCTGAACTCCATGCATACATCTTACTGTCCATCTGGCATCTCTACATGTATGTCTCATAGACATCTCTGAGTTAACATGCCCACAAATGAAATAATTTTCCTTAGAAATTAAATTCTTTCCTCCAGGAATGGCACCTCTATATTCCCCATTGCTTTTGGCAGATCAACCCTGACAGTTTCTTTTCCCTCACCACTCAAGTTCTATTGATTACATCTACAAAACATTTCATAGACATTGATTCCTCTCTGTCACCACTGTCATCTCCTTATTCCACACTACCATGTCCTCCACCTAGCCCAAATCCTAATGCCTTTCTCTCCTTCCACACCCACCCCTCTCCAACACCTTTCCCATTGGGCAGGCAGGGATCTTAGCACGTCGTTCCTCAGCTCCACACTCCAATGGTGGGCTACTAAGAAGAAAATCCAAATCCAGACTCTGTCCTGCTGAGACATGATTGGACTCCTGACTCTTTCTCCAGCTGGCACTTCCAGACACACTGACAATCTTCGTGCTTCTTAAGCCTGTCACACCCCTTTTGTCCACCCACAGTTCCTCTGTCTGGAACTTTCTTCTCCTCACTCTTTGCCTGTCTCCTTCAAGTTCCAGCTTAGGTCACTCCTAAGAGAGCCCTTCTCTGGCTTCCCCAAACTAAGTTGAGGATTTTGTGTGATACTCGATCACAGCAATTGTACTTTTCTACATAAAATGTACTATAATTTTTATTTTTAATTTTTTTAGTATTTTATAATTTTTTATGTTACTTGTGTGATTGATTATTTGTGTCCCACTAAACTGTCTGCTCCACAAGGACAGGGACTGTATCTTGTATGTCCCTGTCTCCCTAGGAACATGGTGTGTCCTCAGTAAAAATTTGTTGACTGAGGGAATGAGTACATAAGCTAGATTTTAATATCCCCAAAGGACAGAGTGATTTTTTTATTCTTTTCACCCTCAGCCGGGAGTTTAATAAATACTTGTTGACCTCAATACTGTATTGTGAAAAAATAAAAATAACAACAAGAAAGAGAATTACAGCATTATAAATCAACGTGGCAGAATGAAAGTTATATACTCTAATATAATAAGTCTCAGCAAATAAGGGACACAATTATACCCAGAGGACCCCTGCATTTGTGAAATAGCAATGTGCTTAATAATGCAAGTTTATTATATTTTGAAACAGCAGATGAATTGGACACACACATCTGGATATTTGGCACCATGTAGACAAAAACATCTGGATTATGGGCCAAATATTTCAATTTAACTGATGTGTTTTGGAGCTGTATAAACAGTCACAGATTACTCTGAAATTATGCTTCTTGGGATGTGGCCACATGAATAAGTACAGAAGGGGATTTCTAGTTCCAGAAAGATAATGGACTAGGAAATTTGAAATCATTCCTGCCACAGATATGCAGAAATTCTGGATACATGTAACCCTTTACAAATTGCGTAGCAGAGATTGTGAGGCTTGGAAATGAGGAGGAGTTGAAAAATCAGAGCAATATGTCTGTGACTTGATCTGGGAATTTATTTTTGTTCCCAATAAACCTACGGGCTTGGGTTTCAACACCCATTTAAGGACAGGAGATAAGGTCTTGTAATCCTGAGAAGTATAAATCAGGGACTTTGGAAGAGTTGAACCCCAGTGGAAAGAGAAATTGGAAGAAATCTGTCTATTGGCACAGAAAGAAGACAAGGAAGCTGTCCCAGCTTGAGGCTAGGAAAAAAGTCTCTTTAGAGAAAATTAAGCCCTGGGCTTGTCCTTAGGTTTTGGGTCCAAAATATGCCTTTAATCCATTCAGAAAGCATTCAAATATCTACATGGCTCAGGAAACTCATAGCAGAGAAATAAACATAATCTGTCCCAAAATGGATGTCCCTGGAATGCCTGAAATCCCAAATCACCCTGAAGTGACATTCTAACAACATAGGCTCACTGTGTTTTCTCAGAAAATAAGCCCCATTAAAGATGACCTCATTATTTTTAAAAAAGGAAATATATAATGGAATAATTCACTGTGATGAAGAATCAGCAGACACAACAACAGTTAAGGTTCAAGTCCCCTGAACTTGAGGTAACAGAACAACCATCAGAGAGGGGAAAAGTACGCTAAGAATGCTTAAAGATATAATAGAAGGAGTCAAATACTGGAGGAAAGATCAAGACACTATAAATAAAGAAAGGACAGTTTAAAAAATAACTAAATAGACCTTATAGATGTGACAAATACACTTAGTGAATGAAAAACTCAAGGGATAGGTTCTGCAGCCCCTTAGCATAATTGAAGAGACAATCACTGAACTGAAGATCAGAGGATTTTACCCAGAATCCAGCATAGAGAGACCAGATGGAAACTGTAAGACAGTTTAAGGTGAGGAAAAAACCCAAGATTTTACAAATCTAACAAGATTTCCAGAAGGATATGATACAGAGAAAGGATTAGAGAAGACATTTGAAGGAAAATGGATGAAAACTCTGAGCTGATTAAAGACATGAACCTTCAAATGAAAGAATCCCAGGGAATCTCAAGCTGGATGAGTATTAAAAAAAGACACCTAGATAATTCCTAGTGAAACTATTAAACATTAAATAAAAAGAGAAATTCGGCAAAGGAAAGAGGGAAAAGATATATACAAAATAGCAAAGATTAGAATGACAGCAAGTTTGTTAACACCAACATTGACGAGCAGAGGACAATATAATATCTTCTTAGAGTTACACTATTAATCAAGACTGAGGGAAAAAAAGGAAGTTTTAGTTAGCAAATACTTGGAGAATTTGCTGTTCACAGACCTTCATTTAAAGAATTAAAAAATATATATATCTAAGAAGGAAACAATTCAGATGAAAGGAAATAGGATACAAGAAGCAAAGTTGACAAAATAAATCTGAAAACTGAGATTTGTTTGAAGTTGCCTTGCATTCATAGAGAAATTCAGGGAGAATTGACATTTAAACAACATTGAGTCTTCTGATCCATGAATACGTTATATCACTCAATGTATTAGGTAATCTCTAATTTGGCAATGTCTGGCATTTTTGGTGCACAAGTCTTGCAAACATTTTGTTAAATGTATCCCTAGGTACTTCATACATTTTGATTCCATGATCGATGATATTGTTATTAAATTTCATTTCCAATTATTAGTTCCTGTATTTTGTATGTTGGCTTTCAATTCTGACACTTTGCTAAAATTATTATTTCTAGCAACTTTTTAGTAGATTCTTTAGTTTTTTCTCCATAGATGATCATATTGTATATTTTATCTTTTTAATTGTGTAATTGCTTTGGCTATGTACTCCAATATAATATTGCATAGAAGTAGTAAAAGTGAACATTCTTGTCTTATTACCAGTCTTAGAGATAAAGCATTCAGTGTTTTGTAATTAAAGGTGGTATTAGTTGTAGATTTTTATAGATCCCCTTTATCAGGTGATGAAGTTTGTGCAAAATGAGTATTGTTTCTTCCTTAAAAATGTGGTAGCATTCACCAGTGAAGTCCTCTGGGTTGAAATTTTCTTTGTGAGAAAGTAACTACAAATTCATTTAAAAGCAAATGGATATTAAGGCTGTTCTGGTGATCTTTGTTTTTCAATGAGGTTTTGCGATTTGTGTATTTCAAAGAATTTGTCTATTTCATCTAAGTTGTCTAACACACTGGCACAAAATTGGTTTTAATGTTCTTTTATTATCCTATTAATACTGCTGGATCTGAAGTGATGGTTCCTCATTGGTAACGTGTCTTTTTTAAAAAAATAAGTTTAGCAAAATGCTTACCAATTTTATTAGTCTTTTCAAATAAAAAACTTTTGGCTGCATTGAGTTTCTTTTTTTTTTTTTTATTTTTTTTGAGATGGAGTCTCGCTCTGTCACCTAGGCTGGAGTGCAATGGCGTGATCTCAGCTCACTGCCACCTCTGCCTCCTGGGTTCAAGTGATTCTCCTGCCTCAGCCTCCCAAGTAGTTGGGATTACAGGAGCCTGCCACCATGCCTGGCTAATTTTCGTATTTTTAGTAGAGACGGGGTTTCACCATGTTGGCCAGGCTGGTCTCCAACTGCTGACCTCGTGATCCACCTGCCTCAGCCTCCCAAAGTGCTGGGATTACAGGTGTGAGGCACCACGCCTGGCCTTGAGTTTATTCTTAAATTTCCTTTTTATTTCAATTTTACTATTTCCTTACTTTTACTTATTTTAGATTTAATTTGTTCTTGTTTTTGTTTGCTTAAGGTGAATGCCTAGTTAATTGATTTCAGCGCTTTCTTCTTCCTAATATAATCATTCAATACTATAAGCTTTCCTGTAAGCCCTTCTTTGGCCTTATCCCACAGATTTTGCTATGTTGTGCTTTGGTTTACATTTAGGTCAAATATTTTTTCTTTGACCTAAAGAAGTATACGCTCTTTAAAATCTGAATATTTGGGCATTTTACAGATATATTTTTGTTATTGATTTCTAGTTGTGCAGAATTACATTACACTCAGATAATGTATTTTGTATAATTTTAATCCCTCTAAATGTACTGGGATTTGTTTTATGGCCCAGAATTAGCCTTATCTTCATGAATGATCTATGTGCCTTTTAAATGAATGTGTAACCCCATTGTTGGGTGACTCTTCTCTAAATGTTGATTAATCAAATTGATTGATAGTGTTGGCAAGTGTTCTAGATCATTACTAACTTCTATTGGTTCCAATAATTATTGAGAAAGCAGTGTTGAAATCTCCAATTAATAGTTGTGAAATTGTTTATTTTCCCTTCCACTTCTACTAGTTTTTGCTTCATGTATTTTGAAGACCTGCTAATGGGTGCAATCACATTTAGTTTTTAACATTCTCATGAATGACTTTACCCCTTTATTGTTAGAAATGTCCTTCTTTATCTCATATGACCTGATAATATTTTTTCCTCTGAAATCTACTTTTTTGTTTGATAGTAACATAATCACTACAGCTTACTTTTGATTATTATCTGCATGGAATATCTTTTCCATCCTCTTATCTGTATCTTTAGACATGAAGTGCATTTGAGTTTCTTGTAGAAAGGATGTAACTGCAACTTGCTTTATTTTTCAATGTGAAAATATCTGCCTTTGAAATGTAGTATTTAGACTATATATGTTAATATGTCACTGGATTTAAACATATCACCTTGCCATCTATTTTCTGTTTGTTTCATCTGTTCTGCTCCTTTTTTCTCTTTATTTGACTTCTTTGGATTGAGTATTTTTATATTATCTCCACTATCGGCTTTTTATGCATGCCTCTTTGCCATTTTTTTAGTGGTTGATATACACTTTACAATGTATATCATTAACTTATAACTAAGTTCAAATAATATTAAATCATTTCTTGCACAGTGTAAAAACTTTACAACAGCACATTTACCTTTCCTTTCCCGTCGTTTATGCTGTTGTTGTTGTAAATTGTCCCACATGTTATAAACTACATAATACATTGTTATTACTTTTACTTTAATCAGTTAATTACCAATTTAAAAAATGCATAATATTGGAAAAAGTATCTTCTGCATTTTACCCATTAGATCCTGCTTCACTCCTTTATATTTCTAAATTGCCATCTGGTATCATTTTCTTTCTGCCTGAAGAAGTTCCTTTACACTCTCTGTAGTGTAGTTGTGCTGACGATAAATTCTTTAGTTTTTGTTTGTATCAGATGAGAATTAGTGTAATAGAAAATGAAAGTGATAAAAGTAAATCCCAGTACTTTACTAATTGTAATATATTTTAATGTATTTTGCCACCAGCTATGATACAGAGGCTTAGGCTGGATTCTTTTAAAAAAATTGGTTATATGCTGTTTATACAAATGTATTGAAAATATAATGACACAGAAAAGCTCACTGTAAGAGCAAATACTAATTGAACTGTTACAGCTATATTACTAGCAGATAAAATACATTTTAAGGCAAAAAAGCACTATCGAGAATAAAGAAGTTTGTTATGTAATGGTCAAAGGAAAATTCAACACAAAACATAACAAGTCTGAGCTTTTAAGTACTAATAATTTAGCCTAAAATCATCATTAGAAATACAAAAGAAATAGAATAAATAAGAATAAAACCTAAAATGATTGGAAAAGAAAAAGTTCTAACTATTTATATTTCAAGATAATATGTTTATTTGCTGATAAAAAAAATAGGTAAGTGAGTGAAACCACAGATAAACTAGTAGAAGAATTCAGTAATGTTGCTAAATATAAGGCCAATGTAAAAAACGTAATAGTTCTTCAATATGCCAGCAAAAAACTATTAATAAATACAGTTACAAACACCATTTTCTGTAGTTACAAAAAATTGCAATAGGATATAATGCATCAAAAAATGTGCTAGGTCTTCAGTAAAAAATATGGAATTTATCAAAGGATATCAAACAAGACCCAAATCAAAGAAACGATATGTTCATGATGGAAAGGCTCAATATACAGCTAACAGTTCTATTAAATTAATTTATACATGCAATGCAATACAATTCCTGACTAGGAATTTTCCAAATTGATCCTAGAATTACTACGGTAGAGTAGAAAAGGCAAGCATAGCCAAGGCAGATTTGTGAAAGACTAATAACAGCAGGAGGGGATTGTACCAGACACCAGGACTTATTATAAACCTATGATGATAAGGATGGTGGAACTAGTGATAGACAGATAAACAGACCCAGGGGCACCATATTTGAAAATCTGCCATTGGACAGAGATTTCATTACAGTAACAGAATCCATGAACTATTCAATAAACAATGCTGGGACAACCGGCTATCTATAGATGGAAAGAAAAATAGTTTTAAAAATCTTACTTCATTCACAAATATTGAATTCTGGATAGATTACAGACTTGTATGAAAACAGAAAAACTTTTAGAAAAAAATAGAGCAGGATGCCTCTATAGCGTTGGGGTTGGAAATCAGTTCTTAGGAAATAAAAACTATAAGTAACAAAAGACAAACTTGATAATTTTGATGGCATTGGTGTTAATCCACATCACAAGAGATGCCATAGACAAAGTAAAAGACAAGCTACAGAGATGGGGAAATACATCTTCAGTTCCCGTAAATGAAAAGGACTAATCCACGCTGTGTAAAAGAATTACAGAAGTGAATAAAATTAAGGCAAACAATCCCATAGAAAAAGGAGCAAAGGATGTGAATAGATAATTCCAGAAAAGAAAACTGCAGGGTCCACATGGAGGTGCTCGGTCACGTTAATGGTCAGGGAAGTAAAAATTTAAAAAGCAACAAGTAATCACTTATGCCCTTCAAAAAGGTAAGACTCAGAAATCCGATAAGAACTGGCAAGTACACAGGGAAATAGAAATTCCAGTACACTCCTGGTGGGAGTATATACTGATACAATGGTGTAGGGAGATGGTGTGAAAGTGGTTGAAGATGTGCATATGGTATGATTCAGTCATTCCCAAAGGAGCAGTGAGCAAGGACACTTTCGTTTGGAGGAAAATAATGGTGGTTTTTGCCATTAAAAGTAATGGTAAGAACCACAGTTACTTTTGCACCAACCTAATATATTGCAGCCAGCCCTCTGTGCATAGTTATCACCTCCCCAGAGGTTATACCGTGCATCGGATAACCTGAAGCAACGTGGTCTGTCTCGAATGCCAACTGCACATTCCACTCACATGCACACACTCTCTATGCAAGTTTTCTTCCTTAAATGGTCTCCTTAGCATTTACCACTGCTATAGTATGTTTTTCATCCACACTATATTTCATACGTAGCATATATTTTACTTATCTTTTTTTATTGTCTGTCTCATGAGGGGTTTTGTCTTTGTCGTCTTTTTTTCTCAATGCCACTTCCCCAGTACCTAAAACACTGCTAGCCCATCATAGGCACCCTATAACTATTTGTGGCAAAAATAAATAAAGGAAATCTCAAAAACATGATACAGAGTAAAAAAAAGCAAGATGTAAAAGGATATGGATTCCATTCATGTCAGTGTTAAAGCACATCATAGCACATAGATTACGGAAAGCTAATAAACATGTAGTAAAATAATATATGCATATTGGCTTCAAGAGAGCAGTGATTTCTGGGGAAAGAAAGTGGGGGATGCTTGGGGGCAGGATTTTAGTCGCATCTATTACATTTTATTTCTTAGGTCAACCCGATAGACATCTGGCAAAATGTTAACATCAATTATTTTGAGTGTTCGAAATATTTCATAATTTTTGAAAAGTTGCAGATAAATAAACAAGTAAAGAGGAAAAATATTGTCAGGTTATCCACTTATATTAAGGCTATTCCTCTGGTTCTGACCCAAAGGCCACCTTGGGCATTCAGCATTCTTCACCTTAACCCTACTCTCCTGAAGGTCACTGATGTCGCCCTAGGCAACAGTGCACAGGTGTTTCTGGTTCTATTTTTGTTGATAAATCTCATTCTGCTGTGTTTTATTCAATCAGGGCTCCTATTTTCCAGTGGGGATTAGGTATCAACTACTGGAAATGAACTCTTACCCACAATCAGCCACAGCATCACATCCACTAAACAGCGGGAAGAGCAGACGTGGGCATTTCGTTTATCAGATGATGGGTGAACACCAGGCAGAAACACTCTGAGACGGCAGCAGACACAGACATGTATTAACACAGATAAGTTTTTATTGAATTAAGAGGGAGCACTTAGAAGGAAGACCCTAGAGAGTAAAAAGATTAAGTCATTTTGAAACATTTTTCTCCTGTCAAGGGAGCAAATGGCATATCAGCGTGACCACCGGATTCTGACTCACCAGAGCCACATGGAACGGCAGCCTCCCTAGGGAAAGGAGAAGGCTTCGCTGGTGGTTCCCAAGAAAAGCCTCTACCAACAGGAGTTGTCTACACAATATGTTCATGAATGGAATATCCGGAGAATACATTGCTTTGATAACAAGGGAAGGTGACATGCAAGATAGCAAGATGCTTTTCTTACTATTTAAAATACTGTTTTCCTAAGAGGTGTTGCTGATACACCTTGATACATTGCACTTTCTTTTCCTTTCGAGATAGTCTCGCTCTGTCACCCAGGCTGGAATGCAATGGCGTGATCTTGGGTCACTGCAACCTCTGCCTGCCGGGTTCAAGCAATTCTCCTGCCTCAATTGCCCAAGTAGCTGGAATTACAGGCGCCCACCACCAAACCCAGTTAATTTTTTGTGGTTTTAAATAGAGGCGGGATTTCGCCATCTTGGCCAGGCTGGTCTTGAACTCCTGACCTCAGGTGATCCACCCACCTCAGCCTCCCAAAGTGCTGGGATTACAGGCATGAGCCACCGCGCCCTGCCAGCTCTGTCTTTTTTTATGTAAAGAAAAATTTATTTATAACTGCTCAGCTTGGAGAACAGGAGAGATTCAAAGGATAAGCTCCCAATATTACTTTGACCCAAAGCCTGAAAGCTGCTGTTAATTTAAAAAACTTCTTTGAACAGAAATAAATGTTTTATTTAACTATTTTTCCCACCTCCTTTTATTTTTCTTTCACCTAAAAGTAGAACGCAGAACATTTTCCATTCCCTGTGGAAAGTCTAGATTTCTGAAGGTATTGGCAAGATGGTCTGGATTTTTTTTAGGTTTTTATGGTAGTACATTCTAAAGGGTGGGGTCTCGCCTGTTCCTGTATTAAGAGGACTGAAAATTGGAGGAAGGGAGGGAGGAGGTAAGTGCTGCATTCCACGTCTTATCTTTAGCATTTACAAGAACCATAGAAATGTATCCCAAATCCCTGAAGCAGGAAGCGAGTAGTAAAACCCATGTGTTCATAGGAAATTCCGTGGCTTTTTTGCTCCATGGTGCTTTCTGGGAAAAGCCAAAGGTAAAAATGGCCAGAGGAGGTTACCTGAAAGCCCACTGTGGCCCCCGCCAGGCCAGCATGCCCAGCCACCCCCACAGGCTTCCCCTGGGGGCCTGAGTGAGAAGAATGTATTGGTGGTCTCCTCCAGGCCTGAGCACTGGCCTCCCTGGGTCTGGGAAAAAGGGTCTTAGGGCTTGGAGGCAGTGCCAAGAATATATTCCTACCCAGCCACTTTCCTCCTTCCCTAATGAAATAGACAAAAACATCTGAGTCTGCCCATCCAGTGTGGCAGGAATGGTGCAAACGTCAAGAGGAAAACCTGCACTCCCTGGCCTTGCAACTTAACGCTGCTCCATCTTTCCAGAGCTCAGGCTGCTTGGCTAAACATGAAATGAAATCCAAAGTCCTTGGCCCCTGTGAAGGGTCTTGCAGAGATTAAACAAAGGATATAAACACTTAACACAGGTAAGTACTTAGTACGGTGTTATTCTTCTTTGCATTATTTCATGATTTGAGACCATCAAGGCCACGGGGACTCCATTGGCAGGCAAATCTAAATCTGCAAGCCCACAATTTTGCTCCTGGGCCAAGTTCCAAGAACTGTACTATCCCTCCCCTACTCCTGACCCCAACCCCAACAGGGACACTCTTGCAAATGAAAGCCATAATTCCCATTGGATGTCTGTGTCTCTTAAGGTTTCTTGGGTCTTGATTTCTACTCCCATTCCAAGAATGCCACTGTTTGCACAAATGTCAATTAAAGAATACGTCTCTTCTGGGGCTCCAATGCCTGGTTGGGAGGGAGCAGCAAGGGCTCTGAGGCTCTGGCTGAACTGGAGTTTTTCCACTCCTTACCTTCCCCCAGCAACCCCATAGAAAAAAGATGCCACCCAAAGGAACCACTAGAAACCAGTAGTATCTGCTGGGCCTGCACTGCATCCGGGGCTTCAAACTGCCTGGGCTGCCTGCCCCACCCACTCCACCCTGGAGGAATCAGGTGGAAAACAGGATGTTGCTTTTCTCCTCACAAACCTCAATGAGCTGTGGGCCTCTGTTTTTAGTGTAAATGCTGTTTGTTCAGGAGAATAGCTATGAGTGTGGGTTGGGAAGATTTGTGCATATTTTCAAACAAATTTAATCTATACTTGTTGTGCTCCAGCAATGTAAATATGATTAATCTTCAGAATGCCATTAATCTTAATTTAATCGGTTGCATTTTTCCATTAACTAATTATTGCTTCTCTGAGTTAATTAGCTACCTTTATTCCTCCTTGAGTCAAAAAGCCATTATTCCTAGTCAAACATAATGTTTTAGAGCTAATTTTTTCACAGGTTTCTCAAATTCTCTAAAGATCCTCCAGCTGTGCTACAAGGGATCCTAGTGTATCCAGGACTAGGGCAAATGGAGAAGGGAAAGGGACAGAGAGGCGCCAGATGAAGAAGGCTACCCTCTCTTGTTTTAATTCAATCAACCCAAGTTTTATAATACATACTAGACTTTTGCATGAGATTTCACTTGAAGGAAGAACTCTACTATTCCCAAACAACTCTTCAAATGCATTCTTTTTTTTTTTTTTTTTTTCGAGATGGAGTTTTGCTTTTGCTGCCCAGGCTGGAGTACAGTGGTGCAATCTCAGCTCACCACAACCTCTGCCTCCCTGGTTCAAGCAATCCTCCTGCCTCAGCCTCCTGAGTAGCTGGGATTACAGGCGCATGCTGCTACACCCGGCTAATTTTGTAATTTTAGTAGAGACGGGGTTTCTTCATGTTGGTCAGGATGATCTTGAACTCCTGACCTCAGGTGATCCACCCGCCTCGGCCTCTGAAAGTGCTGGGATTACAGGTATGAGCCATTGCACCCGGCCTCAAATATATTTTATATGTGCCCACACCTAGCAGATCATTGAGTGTGACTAAAACAAAGTAACTATTTTAGCCAGAGAGACTTCACGCACTTATGTGAGTGGGTCCCCTTTGAAGTTGTCACATTAAGACACTATAGACATATCCCTACGATGCTGCCATTTCTCAAAAATTTGTTGGCATTTTTAAGTAATTGATTTCAAAGCTAAATGTGTATTTCTTTGGCTATTTTCACTAGGGACAAAAATTACATACATAAAATGGGGATTAGAAATAACACTTCTGTTTCCTGAAGAAGAAAGAAAGCACATGTAAAATTTACTCTGCAAAATGTGAAACCCTAAACCAATTTTATGTTTTTAAGAATTCTCTGAAGGTGGGTTTAGATTTCTGAAATGGTCTAAAGTCATTCTGAGTTAAAACTATCAAACAAGATGGATAATCAAGCTTGGTAATATAGTAAGAGGTACAAAGACAGGGGTGACTCATACAATGGTACTGACTTTCTTGGTGGTTTAAACTTCTCGCCAAAGGCAATTCCAGTAGAGGCAGCCTTCAAGGTTGGGATCATTCTGCAGGGTGGTCCCTAGGAAAGGTTCCTTTGGTGGAACTGCTCTGCCTGTCGATGTTGTCCCCACTCTCAGTATGGGGATTTGGAAAGCATGGACCCCCAACGAAGTGTATGTTCCTAATCATCTTTCCCAGAATTTGGCACAGTGGCTGGCAGGAATGCAACTGATGTTGGTTGAAACAAAGCTTTCTCAGAGTTTCAGTATGGAAATATTGAAATCTTGATTCCCAAAAGATCGATTTTTGAATAGCAAACTGGATTTGAAGCCTAACATTTCCCTCACACCTTTGTCTTAGGTTTTTTTTTCAGATGGGGGAACTTGATCCAGAGAAGCCCAGTGACTTGGCCTAGTAGCACAGCAAGCATGTGGCAAGGTGAGGACCAAACCTGCAGCTGCTGACTCCCAGTCCAGTGCTCACTGCACCCTGCCTTGTTGCTCAGTCCTCAGGCTGGCTTAACGGGCATGCGACCTGTGCAGCGGCCCCCTCTTTGGTTTAACACTCTGTTGTCATCACCTTGAAATTCTTAATAATTTTTCAACAAGGGTTCCCCACATTTTACTTTTGCATGGGGCTTCACAAATTATGTGGCTCATCCCGCCAGTACCTTTGTGGATATGATTCAAGCTTTAGACATGTCTCCTTGGAGAAGCATGTTCCAGAGTCATGTTCCAGATCAAAGACAGGGCTGACAGGCTGGGTGTGGTGGCTCAAACCTGTAATCTCAACACTTTGGGAGGCCAAGGCCAGAGGATTGCTTGAGCCCAGGAGTTAGAGACCAGTCTGGGCAAAACAGCGAGACCCTTTCTCTCTATATAAAAAAAGTTAGTGTGGCATGGTAGTGCATGCCTATAGTTCCAGCTACTCGGGAGGCTGAGGGGGGAGGATGACTTGAGCCTCGGAGGTTGAGGCTGCAGTGAGCTGTGATGAAGCTGCTGCACTCCAGTCTGGGCAAGAGAGCAAGACTCTGTCTCAAAAGAAACATAGAGGCACAAGGCCGAGGTTAGGGAGTCCTGGGGCCCTGGGTCACCCTCTTTAACTGTTAACTGTTAAAGAGGGTCACCCAGGGCTCCCTAGCCTTGGCTCTGAGTTCTCTTTGGTGCCTCATTCATGGTAACTGCTTACCAGTTAGCTTGTTCCAAGCTGAAGCCATGTCTCCTGCGGCAGCTCCCTGGGCTGGGAGGCAGGCCTGAGTTAATTCTAGCCAGCACTGACTGAGTCAACCCACATCAAAATAGCTGACTGAAATGGGGAAGATTCTCTTCTTAGGCATAATTACTGGCTGTTTGGTATATTGCCAGGAGAGATTAGCTATTGTTTTTGTGTATTTGTTTATTTTCGTACTGAACCAATTGATCTTTCAGGGAATTTTCTGAAAGAACAGTTGTTTCGATGTTATGTGGAACAACTACTGGCTTTTGTTGTATGGAAACAGGTTGCTTTTCTAATAGGACCTCTTCAAGTCACGTGCTTAGCCCATGTGAGTAAGTGTGGAACCAGCTCATGAAAGCTCCTTTACCAGCTTAATCACCCCCTGCCAGCCAAGGCTGGTCCTTGGCCATGCTAGGAGATGAATAATGCCTGTTTGATTCTCCCCTCCTTTCCTCTGGGCATTCTCTGACATTCTTCTTCACCCACGAAGTACTTACATGTTGACGGTCACCACGGTCACTCCGCTATGGCTGAGACATGGCTCCGTGTTCTCAGTCTTGCTTCCCCTATCACTGTCCACCTGTCCTGTCCACGTTCCCTTTTCCATTGTGCACTCTGCTACCTGATCACGAGTCACCTTCAGCTGATGTCCTTTACCCCAACGCCTGTCTCGAATTGGCTTACTGATATGTCTCTGCTCAGGTGAAGATATGCCTCAGTTCAGAACTTAAATGCAGTAGCTGTGATTGCGCCACTGCACTCCAGCCTGGCAACAGAATGAGACTTTGTCTGTAAATAAATAAATATGCACATGCAGGCTATAGCAGATGCTGTCACTGACATCCGCAGGAGCCAGTGGGGGCTGGAGAATCGATGCCCCAGCCTCCTCACCTTCAAGGCGTGTTCCATGTCATCTCCCAGAGATCCCCAACAAGGGGGAACCCAAGTTGCTGACAGTGGTAAATTGCTATGAACCTACATTTAGCACCTCCCGCTGCCCTCCGCTGTCTCATTTCCCATTCGCGTGCTGGTGTTTCCTGTACTGCCTGCCAAATAGAGATTGTCTCCTTAGGCATAATCACTGGCTGTTTGGACCCAATCACTTGCACCTGAATTTTTATCTCCAGGTCGGCTTGTGGGGGAATCTGCCTAAGACCATTGGTGCCAGGAGAGGCCTTGGAGGCAGACCTGGAGCATTGGAATCTAGAGTTGGATCACTTGCCACCAAGTGGTGATGACTTCCAGAGTCCTGCACAATCACACTTACTAAGGTCTTTACTTGCTGAGGATGAAGACAGTTACAGACAGAAAGAGGGGTGCACCGGCCTTTGCAATAGCTCTAATGATTGAAGAATACAGGGGTGATCATCACTTTAAGGATTGGTTGTAGCTGCCATAAAAACCCAGGAGAAAAAAATAACAGGCTCAGGTCAGGCAGTTGCCAACTCAGAGGGCCCACGTGAAAGGTGGAGACTTCTGTGGAAGTAGTTAAAGAGTTCCTCCTCTCCTAGCCAAAGGGAGGTGCTGAAAACCAGGCCCAAACTGAGTTGTAAAGATGTGGAGGCACAAAGTCCTTGTCTGCTACAGTCTTGTCTGCTACAGTCAGGACCCTGTTAGGGAAGGAGTGGAAACTAGAGCCTGTGATGAGGCCTTCTGGGACTGGCAGGGGTGAGGGTGGGGGTTCCCTGCTTGATAGGGGAGGGCACCGTCCCATTGCCTGGAGACCTTGTAGTCCTCACCAGGGCCAGATGCCTTGTGAGATGATGTGTACTTTCCCCATGATCTCTCTTGCCTTACCTCATGGCTTTGAGCCAGTAACTGGGGTCTTGACACAGCCTGGGCTGAGCAGAAAAGCACTGTCTCTGCCACAGGAAGAAAGGAGTTATTTTCCTGAGTGCTGCAGGGCCTGCCTCATGGATACTGACAGGGACTGGGTAGAATGTGCCTGGGAATGGATCGTGAGGGAGGTTGTGAAGACCAGGGAGGAAAGAGGATAAGCCTGGGCAGGGGAGAGCTCATTGATATGGTGCCACACTTCTGTGACTGAGGATTTAACCATCTGGCAAAAGTGTCTGGACTGGGCCCTGTATACCGCTGGGAGGGCTTCTTGAATTCAGACCCAATCATGACCCACAGTCAATGAGGTGGAGATGTTGGAACTGCACTGGGAGGGCATAAGAAAGGGTCAATATTCCCAGGGAAGTAAGAATGTTAGGATGGATTTGTTGGGTAAGACCAGAAGCCTGAGAGGGTGCTCCTTTCACTAACGTGCTAAGAACAATGGCTTAATGGTGACTGTCCTCTGGAGGCCTTGGTTGTTGGGAGGAGATGCTGTTATAAAATTGAGCTCCCCAGTATTAACAATTAGGACAGAAGTCCTCTCAGAGAGCAACAGGTAAACATGACAGGCAAGCCATCACTGTAACAGATAGCAAGGACAAAACGGCCCTTGGGGACACTGGCCCACAGAGATCTGTGATGACAGTGAGTACACCACTGAGTCTCAGTGGCAATATATGCAGGAAACCAGTAGGATATTACTTGACTTATGATATCAAGTGAGATCATGAGAAATTGAGCAGAAGATTGACGTCAACTACAGTATGAAAAATGGCAGTCCCTTGCCTAGTGAGGACTAAATTCTGACCTTTTTTCTCTCTTGCCCAAATTCCTATCTAAGAAGTCTAGGGAGGCATTTTACGATTTTACAAACCATAAAATTTCATCAGAGTGGTTCCTGGCATAACACCACATGACAGATAAAAAAGGAAGTCCAAATATTTTACCCCAAAATATATTTCTTTGCCATAATTTGAAATGGCCCTGGAAGAAACCATCTTTCATAAGGGGAAAATTTGTGTCTGAAGAGAATCTCTATTAATATAACTAGATCTTTTCCCTTCCAGACCCTCCCAGTGTTAAAGAGATTGACTGAGAGTCTAGCACCCTTTAAAAGTCTGAATCAGAATGATCAAATAGTCTAAATCAAACAGAGCATGAGTGGCTCTGAGCAGTGCAATTGGTGAACTGTTGTGGGACAACTGAGTGAACCATGAGATGACACGTTGGCATTCTTCCCATATTCCCCATAGTACACATGAATGAGGTCTTAATGAAAGCCCATGGGCCACTAGGTTGCCATGAGGTCATCATGGATTGGGTGTTATCTGATCCACCAACCCACTAAGCTGGGCATGTATGGCAACACTCCATTATCAAAGGAAGTCATATATACATGATCAGACATGAGCAGTCCCTGAAGGCACATATAAGTTACATGAAGAAGTGGCCCAAATGCCCATGGTCTCCTCACTTCTGCTCCACTGCTGTTTTTCTCTTACTGTACCTGTGTTCTCATGGAGAGTTCCTTACAATCAGTTGGCAGAGAAAGAGAAGACTTGAGCCTGGTTTGTAGATACTTTGCATGATGTGCAGGCATCACCTAAAAGTGAACAGGTGCAGAACTACAGCCTCTTTCTGGGACATCCCTGGAGGACGGTGATGGAGGGACATCTTCCCAGTAGGCGGAACTTTGCACCTGTTTGTTCAATTTTCTTGGAAGGAGAAGAGTCCAGATGTGATATTATGTGCTGATTTATGAGCTATGGCCAATGGTTTGGCTGGAGCTTCAGGGATTTGGAAGGAACATGATTGGAAAATTGAAGACAAGGAAATTTTGGGAAGAGATATGTGGATAAACCTCTCTTGATGCACAAAAAACATGTAGATATTGGTGTCCCATATGAATGCTCACTGAAGGGGGACCTCAGCATAAGAGAATTTTAATGATCAAGTGCGTAGGATGACTTATTTGGTCATCCTCTTTCCCCAGTCATCCCTGTCATTGCCCAATGGGCTCATGAACAAAGTGTCCATGGTGGCATGGATGGAGGTTATGTTTGGGCTCACCAACATGGACTTCCACTCACCAAGGCCAACCTGGCTATGGCCACTGCTCAATGCCCAATCTCCCAGCAGCAGAGAGCAACACTGAGTCCCCAATATGGCACTATTTCCAGGGGTGATCAGCCAGCTACCTGGTGGCAAGTTGATTACATTGGGCCACTTCCATCATGGAAGGGGTAGTGTTTTGTCCTTACTGGAATAGACACTTACTCTGGATACAGATTTGCCCTCCCTGCACACAACACATCTGCCAAAACTGCTATCTGTAAACTTACAGAATGCCTTATCCAGTGTCATGGTATTCCACACAACATTGCTTTTAATAAAGGAAATCACTTCACAGCAAGAGAAATGGGACCATGGGTCCATGCTCATGGACGTCACTGGTCTTACCATGTTTCCCATCATCTTGAAGCAGTTGGCTTTATAGAATGGTGAAATGGCCTTTTGAAGACTCAGTTACAGCATCGGCAAGGTGGAAATACCTACTTTACAGGGCCAGGGCAGGGTTCTCCAGAAGGCTGAATATGCTTTTGAATCAGCATGCAATATGTGGTGCTGCTTCTCCCATAGCCAGGATTCACAGATCCAGGAATCAAGAGGTGGAAATAGGAAGTGGCACCACTCATGATTAGTTCTCATGATCTACTAGCAAATTTTTTGCTTCTTTTCCCCGTGGAGGATTTTAAATAAACAAGTAGATTATCTGCTGCTCTGGAGGTCTTAGTTCCAAAGGAGGAACACTTCCACCAGGAAACTCAACAGTGATTCCATTGAACTGGAAGTTAAGACTGCCATGTTAAGTGTTACCATGCCCTGTGATTAATGTCAATAGAAAACTACAACAGCCAATCCAGGCAGGGCTACTAATGACCCAGAACCTTTAGGAATGAAGGCTTTGGTTAGCCCCCCAGGTGAACGACCATGACCAGCTGAGGTGCTTGCTGAAGGCAAAGGGAAAACAGAATGGGTAGAGGAAGAAAGTAGTTATAAATACCAGCTATGACCACATGACTGGTTTCAGAAACAAGGATTAATTGTCATGAATATTTCCTTCTACTTTATTATGAATACATGTGTGTGTGGATATATGTGTGTGGATACATACATATACGTATTATATGTAGGTTTTCTTTACTCTTATTCCTTTAACATGTAACATAAGATGTACTGATTTTGTGTCCTGGTATTTAAGTATTATTAATTTTACATTATAATTTTGAAGTTATGGGATATTAAGAAGAGTAAACATCACTTGAAGGCTTTACCTTCTCTCCTGGGGAAGGGCTTAGAGTATTTTCTATTGCATGCAGGATAGTTATATCATGGTAGGTGGAATTATGACCTTGCTGCTGTCTTTATTTGGGAATTAAGTATGGTTTAAGGAAATGCATATGGGTGCCAAATTGACAAGGGGTAGACTGGCAAGATGCTTCATTTTAAGTGTGAACTTGACTGGGCCATGTGATGCCCAGTAGCTTGTGAAACATTATTTCTGGGTGTGTCTGTGAGGGTGTTTCTGGACAGGGTTAGTGTTTGAATTGGTGGAATAAGTAGAGCAGATGACCCTCCCTAGTGTGGGTGGGCATCCTCCAACCCATTGAGAGACCGAATAGAATAAAAAGGCAGAAGAAGATTGGATTCATCCTCCTTTTGTCTGACTGCTTGAGCTCTGGCATCAATCTTCTGCCCTCGGCTCTCCTGGCTGTCAGCCCTTCAGACCTGAACTGGAATCTACGCCATTGTTTCTCTGGTTCTTAAGCCTTTGAATAACAACATTAGCTTTCCTGGGTCTCCAGCTTGCAGATCATGGGACTTCTTAGCTTTCATAATTCCATGAACCAATACCTTATAATAAAGTCCTTATTTTTTTTTAACTTTTTAATTAAAAAATATATATCCTATTCATTATGCTTCTTTGGAGAACCCTGACTGATACAGGGTCCTACTGCAGGCTTCTGTGACTCCTTGCCTTAGAGCTTCCTCTAGGTTTTTGTGTGTGTGCCTTTATGTGTCTCCCTGTGTATGTCTTTGTGTATGTGTGTGTGTGCGCATGCACACGGCACTCACTCCATCTCTCATCTCTTTCCTTGCACCAGCCATCCTTCAACCCTCTGCACCTCCATTCACTAGTTTGGAAAACAAGACAGTGCAGTTGTACTATCTCCAAGATCTTTTCCAGGGCCATCACTGAAAATTAGGCAGCTTGGGTTAGGCCTAAATGATGGGAATTTGCACTTCCGGGGAAGATATTTGAACCAGACTGTGAAGGGCAGAGAGTGGGAAAGCAGGCCCTGGCTGCTGAGCAGTGGGGTGGTTGCAGAGAGTCATCTTCAACACCCACAAAAGTGAGAGAGACAGATATGGGGTGATATTGTAAACACTCTCCTCCCATCTCATTGTTGTTAGTTTTCTCTGCACCCAGGACTTTGCAAACTTCAGTGAATGGATCTGAGCTATAACACTGGCTAAAGAGCTACTTCCAGTGTCTTTTTATTTATTTATTTATTTATTTATTTATTTATTTATTTATTTATTTATTTTTGAAATGGAGTTTTGCTCTGTCGCCCAGGCTGGAGTGCAGTGGCATGATCTCGGCTCACTGCAAACTCCGCCTCCTGGGTTCACACCATTCTCCTGCCTCAGCCCCCCGAGTAGCTGGACTACAGGCACCCACCACCATGCCCAGCTAACTTTTTTGTATTTTTAGCAGAGAACAGGGTTTTACCATGTTAGCCAGGATGGTCTCAATCTCCTGACATCGTGATCTGCCTGCCTTGGCCTCCCAAAGTGCTGGGATTACAGGCATGAGCCACCACGCCCGGCCCCTTCCAGTGTTTTTGAGTGGCCCAGGAGGCAGCTGGACAGGAAGGCATACCTTGGAGATATTGTGGGTTCTGTTCCAGACCACTGCAATAAAGTGAGTGTCACAAGAAAGCAAGTCACACAAATTTTTTGATTTTTCAGTGCGTATAAAAGTTATATTTATTTTATACTGTGGCCTATTAAGTGTGAAATAGCATTGTCTAAAAAATGTACATACCTTAATTTAAAACGCTTTATTGCTTAAAAATGCTAACAATCATCAGAGCCTTCAGTGAGTCATAATTTTTTGCCTCAACATTGATGGCTGCTGACTAATTAGGGTGGTGGTTGTTGAAGACTGAGGTGGCTGTGGAAATTTCTTAAAATAAGACAATGATGAGGTTGACCACATTGATTGACTCTTCCTTTCACAAAAGATTTATCTGTAGCATGTGGTGCTGTCTGGTAGCATTTTATCCACAGTAGAACTTTCAAAATTGGAGTTAATCTTCTCAAACCCTGTCACTGCTTTATCAACTTATGGAATGTTCTAAAATCTTCATGGTCATTTCAACAGTGTCCATAGCATCTTCCCCAATAGAAGATTCTATTTCATGAAACCACTTTCTTTGCTTATCCATAAGAAGCAACTCCTCATCCATTCAAGTTTTGACTTGAGATTGCAGCAATTCACTTGTATCTTCAGGATCCAGTTCCAATTTCAGTTCTCTTGCTCTTTTCACCACATCTGCAGTTACTTCCTCTACTGAAATCTTGAACTCATCAAAGTCATCCATGAGCATTGAAGTCGAGTGTTAAACTCCTGGTAATGTTGATATTTTGACCATGTTCCATGAATCACAAATGATTGCAATGGCATCCAGAATGGTGAATCCTTTCCAGAAGGTTTTCAATTTGCCTTGTCCAGATCCATCAGAGGAATCACCATGTATGACAGCTATAGCCTTACATAATGTAGTTCATAAATAATAAGGCTTGAAAATCAGATTTACTCTTTGATCCCATAAGCTGAAGAATGTACATTGTGTTAGCAGGCATTAAAAAAAGAAAAGCACATTGATCTCTTTGTACATCTCCATCAGAGTTCTTGGTTGACTGGGTGCATTATCAATGAGCAGCAATGTTTTGAAAAAACTATTTTTTTTTTTTTTTTCTGAGCTGGAGGTCTCAACAGTGGGCTTAACATATTCAGCAAACTATGCTGTAAACATATGTGCTGCCAACCTGGGTTTGTTTTTCCTTTTCTAGAGCACATGTAGAGTAGGTTTAGCATAATTTTTAAGGGTCCTAGGATTTTCAGAATGGTCAACAAGCATTTGCTTCAACTTCAAATCACCAGCTGCATTAGCCACTAACAAGAGTCAGACTGTGTTTGAAGCCTTGAAGCCAAGCATTGATTTCTCATTAGTTACAAAAGTCCCAGGTAGCATCTTTTTCCAATAAAAGGCTGTCTACATTGTCTCCATTGAAAACCTGCTGTTTAGTGTAGCCACTTTCATCAATGATGTTAGCTAGATCTTCTGGATAACTTGCTGCAGCTTCTCCATCAGCACCTGCTGCTTCACTTTGCACTTCTTTGGTATGGAGATGACTTCTTTCCTTCAGCCTTATGCACCAACATCTGCTAGCTTCCAACTTTTCTTCTGCAGCTTCTTCACCTCTCTCAGACTTCATAGAATTGAAGAGAGTTACAGCCTTGCTCTAGATTAAATTTTGGCTTAAAGGAATGTTATGGCTGGTTTGATCTTCTATCTAGACCAGTCAAACTTTCCCCTTATCAGTAATATGACTATATCGCTTTCTTATCATTTGTGGGTTCACTGGAGTAGCACTTTTAATTTCCTTGAAGAACTTTTCCTTTGTACCACAATCTGGCTAAATGTTTGGCGCAAGAGACCTAGCTTTCAGCCTATCTTGGCTTTTCACATGCCTTCATAACCAAGCTTAATCATTTCCAGCTTTTGGTTTAAAGTAAGAGATGTGACGTTTTCTTTCACTTGAACACTTAGAGGTCATTGTAGGGTTATTAGTTGACCTAATTTCAATATTGGTGTCTCACAGAATAGGAAGGCCCAAGGAGAAGGAGAGAGATTGGGGAACAGCTGATATGTGGAGCAGTCAGAACACACACACCATTTACAGATTAGGTTTGCAGTATTATATGGACACAGCTTGTGGGACCCCAGAATAATTACAATAGTAACATCAAAGATCACTGATTACAGATCACCATAACAGATATGTAATGAAAAAGTTTGAAATATTGCAAAAATTACTAAAATCTGATAAAGAAATATGAAGTGAGCACATTCTGTTGGAAAGTGGTGCTGATAAACTTGCTTGTAGCCGGGTTGACACCAACCTTCAATTTGTGAAAAACACAGTATCTGCTAAGCCTAACATAATGAAGTACAATGAAACTAGGTGTGCTTGTATTTCTAGGCCTCAGTGGTGGCATCTGAGAGTAAATGCTTTGCAAAGTCACTCACCTGCTCCTCTGCAGTGCCAGGGCTGTGGTGGGGGCAGGGGCTGGGGAACCCTGCTCTGGGCTGGTCTCTGCAGGTGCATGGAAGGAAGGAGGAGGTAGAACGAAGAAGTGGATGGCTGCAAAGTCAGTAATGCCCAGAACTGGGGGCACTGAGGAACCTCATTGGCACTGTGAGCTCTCATGGTGCTTGGGTCAGTATCCTAGTAGGCCGGTCAGTGCTGCTTCGAGTTGCATCAGTAGAGCAGTGGGGTGAGTCTGACTACAGGGACTCTTTCTGGGGCCTGGAACTTTGGGATTGGCCTTAAAAGCCTATGGCCTTGACCACTGGGTTATCTGCTTGACCAAAGGTACCACAGCTTCATTGGTTTTTGGCTTTGTGGGCTGAAATTTTGCTTGGGCAGGCCCTTGGGTGGGGGTCCAGCCCCCTGGTAAGAAACCAACCAGGGGACTGAGTCATATGGGTCCCAGGGAGACCAGGGAGTTCCCACATGTTGGAGATCAGGAACGGGGCAGGGAGCACCCAGGCCTTCAGGGTCAAGGGCCAGGAACCGTGATATCAGTCATACTTCCCTCCTTGGCAGAAGCTCCTCAATATTGGAGCTTCTTTGGAAACTGGTTAAAAAACTGCTTTTGAAATCAGACCAGATGTCACTATGTATGAGCTTTTTGACCTTGGAAAAGTTATTTCGTCTCTCTGGGCCTATTGTCTCATCTCTAAAGAGAAGGTGACAGTATTATTAACCTGTTGGAGTTGTTGGGACTTAGGTGACATAGAGCCCTGGCATATGACGAGTGTCCCACTGTATCACCATGTCTTTTATTTTTGTATTTTGATGCTTTGGCACCTGGCATCTCACTGAGCATGGAGGGGACCAACCCTTCTAGGGTTAGACAATTCCCAGATAGTAAACAACTCACCTGTGAATGCATTCTTTGCATAAAAACCAACCAATCCAGAGCCCACACACCCAGCCAACTCCTTTATGGGGCCATTATCACTTGCTCTAATAACCCCACGGCCAGGTACCAGGCAACTGGGTACAGCACTGATATGGCTTGGCTCTGTGTCCTCACCCAAATCTCGTCTCCAATTATAATCCCCACGTGTCAAGGGAGGGACCTGGTGGGAGGTGACTGGATCATGGAGGTGGTTCCCTCATGCTGTTCTTGTGATGGTGAGGGAGTCCTCACGAAGTAAGATGGCTTTAAATGTGGCAGTTTCCCCTGTAGTCTCTCCTGTCACCATGTAAGACGTGCCTCGCTTCCCCTTCACCTTCCACCATGATTATTGGTTTCCTGAGGCCTCCCCAGCCATGTGGAACTGTGAGTCAACTAAAACTCTTTTGTTCATAAATTACCCAGTCTTGGGTATTTCTTTATAGAGGCATGAGAATGGACTAATACAATTGGTAAGGGACTTCAGCTGGGAGGACGTGGGAACAGGGCTTCTTTAATCTTTCTTATTTCTGTCTTTTCTCACCATTTCACACCACCAGGGCTAGCTTGATGGGTAAGGGCAGAAGGGAGGTGGCAGAGGGAGAGGGATTCATAGACTAAAGACCTGTCTCTAACCTTGGGGCATGGGTTCATCCTATTACTGCTGAACGGTGGAGGCTCTGCAGCCTAAATCAAGGAGTGATGATAGGCCTTTGGGCAATGATCCTTTATAACATGCCCTGACAGTGTTGGAGGCTGAGCGCAGTGACATGCAAGCTGGAAATCAGGGACTGCCTAGATACTGTGAGGGTCCAGAGAAGGATCTTGAGGCCAGCCAGGCTTGGATTTGACTTCCATCTGTGTAACCTTAAACGTGCTTCTTAACCCTCAGATTCCTCAACTATAACATGGGACCAAAACACCCACCTTCCCGGGTTATTATTAGCATTAGATGACACGGTAACAAGGAAATGATTAAGTGACCACTAAAAGGAAGCTGTTGCATTTCACAAGATAGTTCTACAGAAAAGTGACAGTCTCCCAGAAGAGGCCTCCAGCACGGGTTGCTAATGTGAGGACTGCTGGTGTCCTCCTAGTACCCTGGGTATAGGATCGCTCTAAACACTCAGCCTCAGAGACAAGAGGGAGGAGAGAACTGCAAGTCTGGACAATTTGCATTGTCCCTCCTTCCCAGAGCTGTGAGGTTTGCCAGGAGAGGCCGATGCTGACCTCCCCTCTGTGTCCCATAATATATCCTGGCACATAGGTTGGCTGGTCAACTGCTGGCACCACAGTTAATGGGATGTGCTCAGTTCCAGGAATCTGATAGTCAACAACCAATGAGACAAACACTAAACAGACTTTATAATCACCTACTGTGTGTAGTGTACTAGGTTTACAGAATCTGTTTATCCCTGTACCAAATGAGAAGCTGAACTTTCTGGGTAGAAAGCAGGCTGGAAACTACCTACTTCTGTCAAGGGCAGAGGTTTCCCAGACCACTGTGGAAGAGAGTCATTGTTACCCTTTTAGTCAGTGGCTATTTTGGACTTTCCAATACAATTCAACCAAAGGTCATTGTAAAACGTAAGGAGGAAAAGTGAGAACAATGTAATTTTCAAAGCTATGACTTTCTGAGGAGAAAAACAAAAGTAACTGTTTTGCTTCAATTTCACAAGGGAGTCATTCATAAAGATAATCATCATTCTGTTGAATCAGTGACACTGAATAATTTTACATATTATTTTCTTGTTTATTTTAAACTTTAAATGTAATATGTGCACCTTTACCTTACACCATGCACAAAAATTTACTCAAAATGAACGAAAACCTAAATATAAAAGTTGACGGTATAAAACTCTTTGAAAAAAATATAGGAGGAAAGGTTCATAACATTGGATTTGGCAATAATTCTCAGACCTCACAGCAAAAGCATAGGAAACAGAAGAAAAAATAAACTGAATTTCATCAAAATTAAAAACTCCTATGGATCCAAGGACACAATAGCAGAGTAAAAAGGCAACCCACAGAATGGGAAAAAATATTTGCAAATCATATATCTGATTCGAGATTAACATCCAGAATATGTAAAGAGTTCCTACAACTCAAAAACAAAAAACCAAATAACTTGATTTAAAAAATGGACTGAGGACTCAAATAGATAATTATTCAAAGAAGAGATACAATTGACTAATAAGCACATGAAAAAATGTTAAACATCAGTAGTCATTAGGGAAATGCAAATCAAAGCCAAAATGAGATATCACTTCACACCTATTAGAATGACTCTTATTGTAAAATCCAGAAAATAGCAAGTGTTGGCAAAGAAGTGGAGAAACTGGAACACTTGTGGGGTTCCCCCTCACTGGTGGGAATATAAAATAGTGCAACTGCTGTGAAATACAGCTTGGCAATTCCTCAAAAAGTTAAGCATAGAATTACCATACAATTCAGCAATTCCAGTCCTAGGCATATACCCAAAAGAATTGAAAGCAGAGACCTGAAGAGATATTTGCACAGCAGTGTTCATAGTGGCATTATTTACAATAGCCAAAAAGTGGAAACAAATGTCTACAAACAGATGAATGGATAAACAAAACATGACGTAAACATACAATGGAAAATTATTAAGCCCTAACAGGGAATAAAATTCTGACACATGCTCAACATGGATGAACCTTGAAAACATTATGCTAAGTGAAATAAGCCAGACAGAAAAGTACTAATACTGTATAATTCCATTAACATGAGGTACCTAGAGTAGTCAAATTCATAGAGACAGAAAATAGAATGGTGGTTGCCAGAGGCGAGGAGGAAAAGGGAAGGAGTGGTTATTGTTTAATGAATACAGAGCTTCTGTTTGGGAAGATGAAAAAGTTCTGGAAACAGATGGGGTGACAGTGGTACAGCAATGTGAGCATACTTAATGCTACTGAACTGTACATCTAAAAATAATTAAAATAGTAGATTTTATGTAATGCTGACTTTATCACAATGAAAAGGGAATAAAGTTCTGATACATGATATGACACAGATGAACCTTGAAAACATTCTGCTAAGTGAAACAATCCAGACATGAATGGACAAATATTGTATGATTCCACTTATATGAGGCACTAGAATAGGCAAATTCATAGAGGCAGAAAGAAGAGTAGTGGTTACCAGGGGCTGAGGAAAGGGAGAATTGAGTTACTTTGTTCAATGAGTTTCTGTTTGGGATGATGAAAAGCGTTGTGGAAATGGATATTGGAGATGGTTGCACAGCACTGTGAAGGTACTTAAGTCACTGAATCGTATACCTACAAATGGTTAAAATTCTAAATGTTATGTTACATGTATTTTACCACAATAAAAAAGTAATATGTGTATAAGTTAAAAGCATCAGACTCTACTAAATTATAGAAAATGAGAAGGGAAACCTCCTTTTTCCTGTCCTCCTCCCTTTAACAAATACTGAGTGTTTGTAGTGGTTGTCTCCATAATTCTAAATCATCGATGTACATCTCTATACCTTGATTCTTCCTCTGTAGATTGTGTCTGCGACCTCCTCTCAAAGGACGAGGAATTGACTGCACTTCCACTAAGTCCCACCAACCCTCTGCCTCTGTCTCTTGATATTTGATACTTACATCATACTTTGGGTTTTCTAGTGGTTAACTTTTAGCTTTAAATAACATACTTAGGCTTTTATCTCCTAAAATCTTTTAAATGTCAACATTTTCAAGCATATACAAAGGCAGAGAAAAGACTATAGTAAAAGTAAATCTCTATATACCCAACATTCTGCTTCTATTACAAACCCACAGTCAGTCTCGCTTCATCCTTATCTCCACGCACTCCCCTTCACCAATTATTTTGAAACAAATCTTAGACATTGTATCATTTTATCTATCTATTTCAGTATGTATGTCTTAAAAAATAAGGATTCTCATTCATGTCAATGCCACTGAGAAAGTCTTCAAAGTGTACAATGAAGCTGGTGTGATCTTCACATAGATGGATCGTGGCTGACTTCCTCACTACCCTCTTCACCTGTAACTTCTGCAGACCTATCACAAATTTACATGTAACCACAGAAATCCCTTTCTCTCCTGACTCATTAGATAATGGATACCATTCTCAACAAGTCAATCCAAATCAGCCCCTTAAGGAGAAAGAAATTAAGGTTAGGGGATCATGTACAAGTTGAGTGTGAAAGTAGAAATCACCTACACCAGAGAGCCATTTTGGTATTTTGCCTTTAAAGTCTCCTCCATCTGGCTGTCCAGACTTGCTCTGTGGCTTTTCCCAACACAATCAGTGCTATTGCTGGGGAAGGGACAGTCAAGATAATTTCAGTTGCTTACTTATTTTGCTCTGGACAAGTCTGGGACATGCTGCAACGTTAGCACATTTAAGAAGTAGGTGTGTGTCATTTTTGGAAGGTGGCATGGTCTTCAAGTGAGTTCTCAGTATTTTATATCAGCAAAATAACTCAATTTTACAGGTTACAAACAAATGTAAAAGCTGTTCCTGTTTATGAATTTTATTCTTTCAGAATAAAATAAGTGCATGGTGCTGTAATAAAATTGCCTTTAATCACTTAACAAGCCTAACCTTGACTCAAACAGTGAATGCCTATAAAAATAATAAATTTTAAAAACTAGTATCTTTATATCATAAAACTGTGTCACTTATAGCTTATAAAACAGTGTCATTTATAGCTTATCAGTCATGTATTGTTGTCCAGCAAACATTAAAAGCCCTGTGGATAATTATCTTCATGGTTTCAAGAATGATGGAGGCTATTTTTATTAAAACTGTCAGAATTTGCTAACTATAATTATGACACATGGTCCAAAGAATGCAGTAACCTCCTTATCATGTTAACTAATTATTCTCTTTTGAAGATCTATTATTGACTAATTGAACAATAATTCAAATCGAGTGCCCCAGAAAGAAACCACTTGGGCTCCCTGTTTGGAGTCTGGCTGGCTCTGAGCATTGCCAATGGCCCCTACTTGCCTGACTTTGTGTCCTCTCCTTTTAGAGGCCTTGTGTTCCGCAGCCAGCTTCATTAACAGTGGGCCGAAAACAACCTTGGGTTGAGTGTTTCGTTTGGGAGTTATTTGGCCAGGGTCTTTTGAGCAGGAGTGTCCCAATGAAGTGCTAGATAATATATGTGTACAAATGAGTTTTTTTTTTTTTTTTTTAACTATAACACCCTTTCAGAAATTTCTAACTACTTTGTAACTGCATTACTTAACCTGGTGATAAAAGCAGTTACTAAAAGTCTACATTTTCCGGGTCAGGTGCCGTGGCTCTCGTCTATAATCTCAGCACTTTGGGAGGCCGAGGCAGGTGGATCACCTCAGGTAGGGAGTTTGAGACCAACCTAACCAACATGGTGAAACCCCGTCTCTAGTAAAAATACAAAAAATTAGCCAGGCGTAGTGGTGCATGCCTGTAATCCCAGCTACTTGGGAGGCTGAGGCAGGAGAATCATTGAACCTGGGAGGTGGAGGTTGTGGTGAGCCGAGATCGTGCCATTGCACTCCAGCCTGGGCAACAAGAATGAAACTCCATCTCAAAAATAAATAAATAAGTAGCAAAAATATAGAACAAAAAAATAAAAAATTAAATTTTTTTTTTAAGTTTTCCAAAAAACAAAACAAAACAAAAAGGATTCTCAAGAAAGCATAACCTCAATGCCATTACCACACCTAAAAAATACACTAATTCCTTAATAGCCAGGGACTATTGAAATTTTACTCTCATTTTTTTCTGTGTGTTCAAATATGGATCTAAATACAGTCCTTATAATACAATCAACTGACATGTCTTTTTTAGACTCTTTTCATCTATAGGTCCTCAGTCTTCTTTTTTTTCCTATGGTAATATTGTTTATTGAAGAAACTGGGTTATTTAACTTGTAGAGTTTTCACCATCTGGATTTTGATAATTGCAACTCAGTGGTGTCATTTAACATATTCTTCTATCCCTTAGACTTCCTATAAATTGGCAATTAGCTCTAAAGACTTGCTGAGATTGAGACTTAATTTTCTGGTAGAAATACTTTATACACAATGCTGTTGCCTTCCACCAGGAGGTACGTCATGTCTGGTTGTCTCTCTTTGAATGATTCCAGCAGCTCTTGATGACTGTTGCCTTGATCCTTTCATTCATTAAGGGTAGTGATACCTGCATTTCTACATTTACTGCAGCACTATTCACAATAGCAAAAACATGGAATCAACCTAAGTGTCAACCAATGGATAATTGGCTAAAGAAAATGTAGTTTATGTGCACTACATTTTCATAGTATATGAATGATATACTATTCATCCATAAAAAGGAATGAAATTATGTCTTTTACAGCAACATGGTTGGAACTGGAGGTCATTAAGTAAAACAAGTCAAACACAGAAAGACAAATACCACATGTTCTCACTCATAAGTGGGAACTAAATAATGTATACACATGGATGTGGAGGGTGGAATGATAGACGATGGGGATTCAGAAAGGTGAAGGGGTGGAAGAAGAGTGGATGGTGAGAAATTACTTAATGAGTACAATGTACATTATTTGGGTGATGGATACCCTAAAAGCTGACTTGACCATTATGTAATCTATGCATGTAACAAAATTGCACGTATATCCCACAAATGTATACAAATACAAATAAATAAAGAATAAAAAGGGTAGTGATCTTCTCTCAGTCCTTATTTCTTTAATAGTTGAAATGCTTCTCTAGAAAGAATTTCTCCTTTGATTATTTGGTTATCCTAAAATACAGAAAAAGCAGAAATAATTGCTTGATTCTTAATTACTTTAAAACTTGTTTCATTACCAGTTTTTTAAATGATGACTTTGTTCCCTAGCTTCCTCTAATGGTTATTGCTGAGTTCCTTTTTCATTTAGTATCAGGATGAACTCATGTTTGATGTGTTTCAGACCCTTGCATTTCAATACTTACTGATGTTCAAATTGTCCTGTCTTTGGCCAATGAAAGTGTTTTTTTTTTTTTTTTTGAGACGGAGTCTTGCTCTGTCACCCAGGTTGGAGTGCAGTGGCATGATCTCAGCTCACTGCAAGCTCCACCTCCCGGGTTCACGCCATTCTCCTGCCTCAGCCTCCCGAGTAGCTGGGACTATAGGCACCCGCCACCTTGCCCGGCTAGTTTTTTGTATTTTTTAGTAGAGACGGGGTTTCACTGTCTTAGCCAAGATGGTCTCGATCTCCTGACCTCGTGATCCGCCCGTCTCAGCCTCCCAAAGTGCTGGGATTACACGCTTGAGCCACCGCGCCCGGCGTGAAAGTGTTTTCAAGTCATTCCTGATTCCTTCTGACCTCAGGTCTTTGGCACTTTCCTCATTTTCTGGTATGAATAGATGGTCCAGGCTCATGGGATACATTTGTGGGTGCCACAGGCCTGGATTAACTATTTCTCCAAGAAGTTATGTTTACTTTTGTTAGAAAATGGTAGTGAGAGATTATAATTAGGGCATTTAAGTGTCCATTGATACTAGTTTGTTAAATTTTTAGTTTCTAAATTCATTGTTAAATTTTTATTTCCAAATTCATAACATTCAGACCATATTTATTAACTCCCTTTCCTAAATAAATGAGAAATTGACATATCTTCATTTTTCCCACTTTCTTCCTTAACCTTCTCAACTTCTATCAGCTGTAACATTTATTTTAAATCTTCAAGATTTGTAACCTTGACACTTTGTTCTGTGACTATAAATCTCCCTCACTTTGTCTATAAACTGATTATAAAGCTATAAAGCAAAAAATGGCATTTGCAAGGTTACAGTGATATAAATGTCATCTGCTGATGAACCCCCCCAAAAGTATGACTATATTTATAGGAAAAAAAATGTGATCTTATTTCACTACACTGGGCCACTGGGAGGAAACTTTGTAATCCTCATGGCCAAATGGATTCTTTTTAAAATTAAAATCAAGTGCTCAATATTATGCCACTTTTAACTCTGCTTCATGTTTGTACTCTGGTGTTGTACAGCTACTTATGTTCCCTGGAGTTTCTAGCTGTTTTATTTTTGTTGCTGTTGTTGACAGAAGAAACATATACTCTCATCTGATCAGAAATTTCTAGATTCCTAATAATAGAATTGCATAATGGAATCCACTTGCATTTTGAAGACATACATGGTGGAATCTTTTGATACTTCTCATTTTAATTTTGAGCTATTGTTTTCTAGACCTGCTGCAGAGTTTCCAGCTAAGATTTATTTCCATTGCATTTCTTGGTTAATTTCACTTTTTGCTGGATCATAGATATTCCTCTATCTTGGATTCCTGTTTTGCTATGATAGAATACATTATCAAGTACTTTTTTTATTCTTCAAAAAGGTTATGGAAGACAAGCTTTCTGATTTCTTCATACCTGAAACTGACTTTATTTTTCTCTCCTATTTGATAGTTTGGCTGGGTATAGCTTTTCAGGTTTGGATTATTTATTTCCTAGAACGGTAAACGAATGTCTCTGTAGTCTTCTAGCTAGTATTGTCACTTATAAATTTCATATCCATCTTTGTGACAGCTCTTCCTAGTAGGCAACCCACCACCCCATCTTTCCTTTTTCCTTCTTAACAAACCCCAATTTTGTTCAAGTACCAACACCACTGTTTAGAAAAAGGAAGGTCTCCTTCCCAGCCCTAGGCAGGGATTCATAAATCATTTCACTGTAAATCCATTCTTCTCATCTGTGATTGATTTAGGAATATGCTTTTGGACATTTCTGCTTGAGGATGTGATGATTCTAAATCGTTGCAGCCATCCTGTGACCATGAGGAGAAGGGCAAAATGTTAGAGGTAGCAGAGAAACTAAAAGAATCTAGGTTATTGAAGATATAACTGAGAAGCTGAATTAAATAGGCCTTAAAAATACTTTATGCTGTAAAATTTTTATTTGTAGATAGATCTTAGATAGTCTTACTTTGAGGATTACTTTGCCTCTTGAAGAGGTTATTTTTATTATGATTCATAACTCGATTTGAATCTTTGGCACCTGAACTTGGTTGATCTTTATGTTAAAATAATTCAGGCCAAGTGTTCCTCCAATTTCTTTTCATGGAGGGATAAGGAACTACAAAAAAAAAAAAAAAAAAAAAAAAAAGAATGCCTCTTTACAATAAATTTGGTAGACTTGCAGAACTGAAAAGGCCGTCAAGAGTTAATTTAGTCTATTGCCTTGACTCTGAGCAGGCCTGATGAGAAACTACCCCATAAAATTGCCTCATATGCTTTTCATAGACACAGAAATGTCATCACCTCCCTTGCTGCGGTGCATTCCAGCATATTGATGCCAAAGAGGGAGGCCACGGTGTCAGAGATTTATCCTGAAATAAATGTGGTGGCATTCGTCCTAATAGGACCAGTTTTCACTAGTGAGTGGAGGAATTTCTAGCTTCACGAAAACCAACTAATGTGGAAATTTATAAAATAGAAAGATACAAGGAAGTGAGAATTTGAACTGTCGAATGACTTTGTTTTACAAGTTTTCCTAGAGTTTTCAACATAGAGCTCACCTAATGAATTAGAACCGCAACTTAATTAAATCCGAAAAACTACTTATCTAATGGAAAATTCATTTTAAGCAACAGTGCTATCACTGTTAAAAAAAAAAAAAAACCTCTTTATATGCAGCGGCTATGGGAGTGCCTTGACTTAGGGAGTGGCATTTGCCTTAAGTCTACACAGGGACTTTCCTGAGATGAGGACATGCTCAGCTATCCTAATTCCTTCCACATGGAGGCTACAGCCATCTGCAGTTGTAAACCACGATTCTTTGGCACGCAAATCCCAGATGGTGCTTTGAATTTAAGGACCATATTGCATCCAGATTTCTATCACATGTGGTTTAATTTTTGTTCTTATTGTTACTCAACACATGGAGAAAAAAAGTAGATAAATACATAACTAAAAGAAAAAAAATCACTCAGAACCCCAAGACTATTAATATTTTGGTATTTATCCTTCCAAATGTTTTCTGGGCATATTCATTGAAATGTAGATGTTTATTTTTTTCTTGCAAAAATGGGATTGTACACTATTCTTCGTGTGTGTGCTGTCCATGGCATGGCTCAGGGGTGACCTGGACATACGTACCTCTCTGACCAGGCTCATGGTCCTACTGCCATGGTCAGCTGCCATTCACCATTGTTAAGGGAAGGGCAAGGAGACCATGGGACCCCAGAGTGAGCAGGTACTGCTCACCGAAGTTCTGTGCACATCATCTCTGCTTCTCACATCAACCCTCAGGGGTGATTCTTTTTTTGTTGTTGTTGTTCTGAGATGGAGTCTCGCTCTGTCACCCAGGCTGGAGTGCAGTGGCACAATCTCAGCTCACTGCAGCCTCTGCCTCCCGGGTTCCAGCAATTCTCCTGCCTCAGCCTCCTGGGTAGCTGGGATTACAGGCTCATGCCACCAGGCCTGACTAATTTTTGTATTTTTAATAGAGGCGGGGTTTCACCGTGTTGGCCAGGCTGGTCTCGAACTCCTGACTTCAGGTGATCTGCCTGCCTAGGCCTCCCAAAGAGGAGTGATTCTTTACTCTCACTTTGCAGATGAGGAAACTGAGACTTAGGCTGAGACAGAATTTAAACTCCCATTGATTTGGCTCCAAAGGCAGTGTTTTCTATGGTGCCACAGCTAGCCTCCAGCTAGACAGCTAAAATGACCTCCAGACCAGAGGCGTCTGAGGTGGAGACATTAGGGAAGGGAACATGCTGCTCACAGGACAGAGATGCAGGAGTTTTGCTCCTTAAGTCAGCTAAATCCGAGTTCTTGTCTCACGACCAGGAAAAAATTAAGCATGCGGACACATTGAAGGGTGAGAAGGGCACAATGTATGAAGCAAAAGAAAAGCTCTCAGCAAAGAGGGGGGATCCTGCAAACAGGTTTCCAGCTCCCAAATTGAATACCAGGGCCCCCAAACATGAGCTGAAGAGGCGAGGCTCCGCCCCCTGCATAAGGTGACAATTCCTGGTGACTCCACCCCATTCCCCCAGCACATGTGGGCCTCCAGTCTGCTGTGGATGGGCCCAGGCAGGCCCCTTGTGCAGGTTTCCTTGCCTGCACAAAACTTCTGGTGTAAACACTTTTAAGGCAGGTCAGAGATTATCTGGGGACCCTTCTCTATCTACCTAGGCCTTTGTCTGCCCCCTGCCTCTATCAAGAGGAGTTGGAGATGGGGATGGCCTATACTTACCTGCAATGTACCTGGAGGAGGTGTCCAGGGCTGCTTTCTGTAATGTCAGGAGGCAGACACCAATGGACAGGTTTTAAACCTCAGCAGGAGAGGAAGGCCCTTCAGTAGATGAGTCAGGGGGCAGAATGGGTTCCCTTGGGCAGGGCTGGGCTGGGGAAAGCCGAACAAAGGGTGGTTTCTGCCCTCCAGCTTGCTCAGTCCCTGCAGGTGTCTCAGGAGTACCAGCCCCACGGCAAGACTCTATCCTAGAGCACAGGTTTCCTTCCTGTCACATCACAAATGCCCTAGCCCAGAGGTGGATGTCTCCAAGTGTGTTCTCTGCTAGAACTAACTAAATAAATGCATTCATATTGTTGGTTTTGGAGATTATTGGTTCAAAGGGTTTCTCCCAAATATTTGCATTTCAACAGCCTTGTTGATAGTGGGTGCTGAAAATACAAAGATTAAGCCTCCTCTTAAGCTCATCAGAGTGGAAAGACAGACATTTCAATGGAATGAGTGAGACACAAGGTGTTATGATAAGATGTATGTGCAAAGGGTTCTGCTAGGTTATTTATTTATTTATTTATTTATTTATTTATTTATGTATTTATGTATTTATTTTTTTGCCCAGGGAGAGAGGTGGATGAGTATAGGCCCTGAAGGAGATGTTTGAATGGGTCTTTGAGGGATGAGTAAGAGATGTATACCAGGGTGAGGGGTCACTGGGCAGGGAAGGCAGCATAATTGATGCCTGGAAACAATCATGGTCTTTCTGCTCTGGCTAAAGTAGGCAGTGGCCAGGGGATTGGGCTGGACTGTGAAGGGCCTAGTAGGACATCATAAGATATTTGGGCTGTTTCCTGTGGAAAGCTGGCGCCAAGAGATTTGAAATTGTTTGAAGCAGGGGAGAGGCCTAATCTGATTTTTGTGTTGGAAAGATATTTCTGGTAACAGTGCGGAGGCTGGATGAGTCACTTGGAGAAAAGAGACCATATTCCAGTGGACACTTTCAGCAGGTGGTGAGGGTGAGTTTGGGTCAAAGAGGCCTCTTCCCAAGATTCCAAGAGAGACTAGCTCTGGACTTGGGGAAAGGCAGATGGCTGTAAGGAAATGCAGGAAGTGATGTCTGATCCTTGGGGAGGTTAGGGGGGGCAGTTTCACTCCACCACCCCAGCCCTTGGGTCCTCAGAGTCTCCCATCAGCACCCAATGCTGGGGGTGAGCAGTGGTGGCGGGATACCGCCTTCACAGCTCCCTTAAAGAAACCTGTTATTCATGATCTCAGTAAATCCTGGGACTGGCCGGTGGGGGGCGTTGGCCTTTCTTGTGTTTGCTTCATAGGGGCCCTCAGGCTTTGCATGACTCTTCCACTTCCGGAGGTGGGGAATACCGCAGGAAACAGGCGCTGGGGTGATTTGGGGCCAGGAAGAGGTATTTGACCCGGAGACAAAGCTGGTCACAGGTTCTGGGGAAGCTTCCAGAGTGTGAGAGCCAGCTGGGGTGGGGCATGACTGCTGAACATCTCTTGGGCCAAATAATCGGTTTTAAAATGCAATTAAAGAGACAGGTGCACATCCTGGTTAAGGGCAGGGACTTTGCAGCCAGACCAGGGGTTCGAATCCTGGCCCTGCTGCTTCCTTGCTGTGTGCTTTGGGGAAGTCACTTAATTTTGTGTGCCTTGGTCTTCTCATCTGTAACATGGGGGCAATCAGGATACCCACTTTGTAGGTTTGTTGTGAGGATGAAATGAGTTCATGCATCCGCAGCATTTAGTGCTGTGAAAGCATCTGCCTCACTGCAGACGGGGGTTGCCTGAGCTCTCAGGAAGTCAGTCCACCCAGGCACGCCCTGGCCAGAGGCTCTTCCTTCCCTCCTCCAACGCAGGCAGCAGCTGCACCCAGGAGGCCATCCTTCTCTCCCCCCACTTCCTGCAGATGCCAGGACAAACAGGTGCCCAGACACACCCAATTACAGTGCAAGGGGCGGCCCCTGCCCAGAGCCCTCGCTGCCCAGACTGTCCAACTGGACCCGAACCCCACCCCTACCAGATCAGCCCTAGCCTGGAACTTCAAAGTGGTTTATTTTGTTCCTTTTGCGTTTGGATTCCAGGAATATTTAATGGGGTGTGTTAGAGCAAAACAGCCATAACTTGCAGGCAGCCTTTCTCTCCAGATTAAACAGGTGCATAATCCTTCTTTAGCCAAGCTAAAGAGGCCGCAGCAGCTGGGGGCTCCCCATCTCTGTGGGCCCCTGCAGGGGCACTTGCCTCCTGTCTCTGATGCTCCCCAAATGCTCCTCTGTGCAGGTCCTCCCTGGCACCCCCAGTTGTCCTAGGCCAGTGCAAACACCACACTCCCTCACCACACTGAGCAAACTCACTTTGGTTGTGAGAGCCTGAGGTTAAAATAAAAAGCACTTCCCTGTTGGCACTGCTTTGGCTACATGCACGTGATTTCATGGGGGAATGTATTAAGCCCAGTGGGAGCCGGGCTGGGACAGGTGCGTGGAGCCATCTAGGTGAGCTCTCCCTCCATCCCCTCCCCTCCGAGGTGGCTCCCGGGTTACGGAATATTCCTGCATCTCCGCAGGGACCATCTGGTGGAAAACCAGCCCAGCCCCACCCATGAGGGGCAAGGGTGAGACCTTGAAGGCCTTCTGCCCTGGTGTGGGCTGGGCGGCTCTCCTGGCCGAGTGTGTGTTCTTTGCCAGCCTCTCTCTTCCGGAAGTTTCACAATCATGCTCTAATGGAAACAGCATGGTTAGAGAGGCTGGTGGCCCCTGGGATTGTGGCCGAGCAGTGATGGATGGGCCTAAGGATGGAGCGGTGGCCCACGTGGTCGCACCTCCTGCTTGGCTCCAAAACGGAGCTGTTAGTACAGCCTGACTCGGATCATTTATCTCCAAGTCCCAGGGGATTTTTAAACAGCTGTGGAGCCGACCTTTTCCAAAGGGATCACGGTTCTGGCTTGTGGTAAGAAAAACACATACTGCCTGCACCCCAAAACCCAGACCTGGATTCCTGGAGCACCAGGCCCGCCATGCACCCCAGGATGCTCCCATTCTGAACCTCCTGCCCAGTGTCTGTGCCATTCAAGCAGGTGCAGGGCTCAAACTCGGCACACATGGAGGTAGAAGGCATTTTTCTCTTTCCCTCCTCCCCACTGCCTCATTTCTGTTAATCACCCAGGGGAGCAGGGCTTGGCAGCAACACCTGGGCCTATCCACACCATCCCACTGACCAGGCAGCATTTTTCTTTCCACAGATGCAAAATCATTTTCTGTTCTTTCCCTGCCCCGTCCGTGTCCCACGTCCCTATCTCACCTCCCGCTTCCTCCCCTGCCTTATTTTCTGCTTTCCTTCCCGGGAGGTCTTGTTCCTGGGATGGCAGGAGTCCATCTGGGGTAGGTGCCCAGTCCCCAGTGCTGGCCTGAAGAAGACAAGTGCAGAGTGCACCAGCTGTGAGAGCAGCCCCCGTGCCTGTCCCTCTGCGGCAAGCAGGGGCACGTGGTGGCCTCCTCCTTGGTGTCCTTCTGTGACCTGCTGGAAGCCCAGCATGACCCTCAAGCAGCTCGTGGAGAGAGTTGGGGGAGGAGAGGCTGGGTAGGAGCAGGGACAGGGCCTGGCACGGCAGAGAGGTTAGGAGGTGAGCCTTGCTCATTCCAGCTGGGAGGCCCTGGGTTCCCAGAGGAACCTGAGTGGGGCCAGGGTGGGCACAAAGTTCATAGTGAGGGAGACACAGACACAGGTGCCAACAGATGGCAACAAAACAAAGACACTCAGAGGAGGAGAGAGTCCAAGTACATGAACATCAAGGCATCAGTAGGTGATTACCACTGAGCCACACTGGCCAGAGGGGAGCCGAGAGGGAAGCGGGAGAGCAGAGACATGGGGATGGGGTGGGAGCCACAGAGAGACTCAGTGGGAGGGAGGAAGACGGCACAGGCTCCAGGGCCCCACACCCCCTGCCTGGCACCCCACAGCCAACCTCACCACTGCCTGATGGGCTGGAATCTGGGGAGGGACCTGGAGGCTAGGAACCCCCCAACTCACACACACACACACACACCCCAACTTCCAGAAACGCCAACCCAAGTTGGAGCCAAGGGAACAATGCCTTCTCCATCCACCCTGCCCACCTCAGGGCCCGCCAGCAGAGTAGGGGCTCTTGGAGCTGGTGTGGCCACCTGGGCCTCCCAAGCAATTGTGTCCAAGTGAGCAGGAAGATTCTAGAGTTCAGTAGATTCAGTTAAGGGCTCCCAGCATGCAGACCTTGGCCTTCAGAAGATTCCTTGCTCTTCCTGCCGGGTCTGGAGCCAGGTTGGGGGCACAGGGGCCTCTGGTGGACAGAGGACCTCAGGAAATCAGGACTGGCCTGGGGTTGTCCCAGCTGTGTCAGTGAAACTGGAGTGGTTTGCCCCAGTAGGAGTTATGGAACCCAGTTGGGGATTCACTTCTGCATTGGCTTCCAAGCTGTCTCTACAAGGAGAAAATTTCAATATTTCAATCTTGGGCCTGTCAGCCCAGGTGTGATCTCCAAGGCCAGCATAAGCAGCCTTCTTGGGGACACAGTACCCCTTGCTGGGACTTCCCCAGTCACCTCCTCAACTGAGTAACAGCCCTGGTGGGGCCCAGCTGCTCCCCTCCCCTCGGCCTCCATCTCCATTCTTTCTCTGCCCCCTCCTTGTCCCATGTCCCTGTGTCCCCTCCATCTTCCTCCCTGCCTGTTTTTCTGCGTTTCTTCCCTGGGATGCCTTGCTCATGGGAGGGCAGGATTCGGATCTGGGGTAGGTGCCCAGCCCTCAGTGCTGGCTTGAAGGAGACAAGTACAGAGCCCGCAGGGTGTGGATGTGCAAAGAGAGGACCCAGAACTTACCTCCTTGCACATTTACACACACATACACATGCACACACTTATAATCACTGTGCAATCATAATCACATTACAGAATATTTAGAAAAAAAGAGGAAAAAATCTCCCCGTCCCACCTAACAGAACTGCTGCAACTATTTCCCTTTTCATATACAAATGCAATTTTAAACACAGTAGGAGTTTTATTCTCTATAAAATTGTGTGCCTTGTTTGTCTCTCTTAGTATGAAAATAAGACTTTATAAGAATTTTAGATGTGGTTGTATAGTCTTAACAGTTATCATTTAAAATGAGAGACTGATATTCTAGGAAATCAATGTGCCCTTGATAATAGTCCCCCATTTTGTTTTGGACATTTAGGTGATTGCTGTTTTGTTGTTGTTGTTGTTGTCATTGTTGTTGTTTTGCTGGCCCACATGGTTCTGCATTGGAGCTTCTACCATATTTCAAATTTGTCTCTGGGACAGATGAACTGCAAGTTTCTTGAGTCCTCACATGAGGCCAGCGCCACCAATGGGGACTTCCATCTTTCAGCCCTCTGCCATCAGCCACAAGGGGGAGTGGTCCAGATAGTGTGGGTGGAGCAGTGTCGATCCACCCCATTGCTGGGTCAGCTCAGCCCCTTCCTAGATGAAGGATGCCACAGTCATTATGTTGTTGTAGCTTCTAAGTCATTGGGTTAACCGCGGAAGTAAAGCAAGTAATAGGCAAACCATTCTCAGTTGGCTGAGCTTTGGTGATGTGGCCTCAGCTGGGGCTACCAAGATGGTTTTTAGGGGACATTTGTGGGGCTTTTTCAGTTATTTATTTACGTTTTCTTTTAGATTCCAGGGTACATGTTACATGGGTATACTGTGCAATGCTGAGGTTTGAGCTTCTAATGATCTTGTTGCCCAAGAAGTCAACATAGTACCTGACAAGTATATTTTCAACCCTTGTCCCCCTCCCTCCATCCAGGGCTTCTGAAATGCACCAGGTGCCTCTCCAGGTGAACCACCTGCCTACTTTTCCCCCAGTTCTCAAACAGCAAGCAAAATTACAATGACAAAGGTACAAGCACAACATCTAACCCTTCCTTGAGTCTCATATTTTGTATGGCTCCTGTACTTATGCAAGTTAATAAATTTGCATGCCTTTTTTTTTCCTTATGCCTATTGTCAGTATATTTCAGTGACTTGAATCTTCAGAGGGAGAAGTGGCAAGAATTTATTACTCCTCGTTTGCCTGATACTCTAGGATCCCACATAAATATTCTGATGGGGCTCAGAAAACAATACCCCAAACTGTGGTGCTTTGGGCTACAGAGCCCTTTGAACTGAAGGAAATCAAAAGGCCTTAGACTCAAGCCTCAGAGCCAAGGATTTTCTAACCTTCCTCCCCTAAGCATAGGGAGGGACTCTCTCTCTCTGGAAGTTCCCTTATCTGACTGAGAAAATCTTCTTCCAAAAGAAATACAATTGTCTCAAAATCCCCTCCCTAGAAATCCCATCAAATAACCAGGAAAGAGTGACCACAAGAGAAAATACCTAAAGTCATCACACCCAGATAGATATTTCATCTGTTCTTCTGAGGGAAACTCCTGGAAGACTTTATCTGCATAATAAGACAACCTCTGTTCACAGTGCACTTCTGCCCCTCACCTTCCCACCACCTCCCCAGAGCTCAGAGGAACACCGTCCCAGGCCATTGTCTGCTCTTTGGGCTTATTCAATTCCCTTACAAATCATTTACTATTCCTCAAAATTGCCTACATCCCCTTTCTTCCCTCTTCCCTATGAAGAGGGTAGTTAAGCCTCAACCATCTGACCCTTCCCTTGAGACTCATATTTTGTACAGCTCCTGTGCTTCTGCACATTAATAAATATGTATGCCTTTTTTCTGTTAATCTGTCTATTGTCTGTTTATTTTAGTAGATTAAACCTTCAGAGGGGAGGGAAAATTCTCTTTACTCCTACAGTTCCCACCAGCAGCAGTGAGGGCACAGGGTCAGCTATGGGTGCTGGTTGTGCTATGTGCCCCATTGTAAGGCATTTCTCAGCTCCACATCTTTCACTTTAATTTAATTAAAACCCATAAGGGGATGTAACTCCAAGCAATGTTTGCCAGTGTGGAACATTTGAAAATGACACAACAATCTAACAATAGAGGACACCCAGTGTCAAAATAATAGCATAGAAACATTTTACTGATGTAACATGCTATTTGTAATGCCTATTTGTGGGGAAAGCATAATCTGATTTTTAAATGAAAAATTACACACATACACATACACACACAAGCCTGGAAAACTAAAAATATACAATTAAATGTTAACAGTGTTTTTTTTCTGGATGGTGAAGGGATGGCTAATGGGTGAGTTTTTTTGTTCTCTTTTTGCTTAACTGTATTTTCTACTTCACTATAATTAGCCTATATTTGTTGTATAATTGTTTAAAAGATATTCTTTACAGTACAATAATATCCTTCATCTACATTTTTTCACTCTCTTTCATAAATACGAATTGTATTTGATATCACAGTAACACAGGAATAAGGCCAGAACAGTATATATTCTTGTGCTTTATTTTGTAGATGATGAAAGGGAGGCTCAGGGAGTTGTCATCCCTGCCCATGGTCACCCAGCCTGTGGCTGGAGGAGCTGAAGTCAGGCCAGGACTACTGATGCCTGGTTCAGGACTTGCCATGGCACCACGATCCTTTGGGTAGAATTCTCACCCTCCAGACCCTCAGCTCACTGGCTCCAACAGCCACCCTTAGACAAATTCCACTTGAAAGAAACAGCAGTTTCCTAATTTCTCTAATGTTGACAAGACATCTGAAAACACATCTGACTGTTTCACTGCCCTGCCTAGAACCTTCAGGGGCTCCTCCCGACTCCAGGGCAGGGGTTCTCAACTTTGGACATTCCAAGCTGGATAATTCTTTGTTGTTGGGGGCAGTCCTGTGCATTGTAAGATGTTAGCAAGATCTCTGGCCTCTTTCCACTAGATGCCTTGGTCCTTACCTACACACCCAACTGCATCAGCCAAAAATGTCTGATGCATTTTCTGATGCAATGTCTCTAGACAAAATCTCACTGTATTGGAAACAGCCAAAACTCTTGGGGCTTCCACCCTAGCCTGTGGTTACTCCCACAGCATCTTCCCCAGGCCCTGTCTCACATCTGTTTGCTGTATTTCTCCTTGACCCTCCAGCCCCCTGTGCCAGCACTTCACAAAGTGTGTGGAAATCACCCAATATCTTCTCTGTCTCCTCAACAGTGTGTGAGCTCTTGAGAGCAGGGACTGTGTAATTCTCAGCTTTGAATCCCTCATGGCCTGGTCAGGGGACACTGTATCTACTGTAAATCCTTCACAGATACCTGGGCTGGAAGGAAGGAGCAAAGAAGGAAAGGAAAGAGGGAAGGAGAGACAGTTACTTCATGTGGTACAGTAATTTAAGGATATGTTCATGATCTAGTGATATCTAGTTTCATATATTTCTTTTGAAAGGTGTGTTTATGCATGGCCAAGTCTTTTTTCCTTTGAATTACAAGGGGTCTATTAAAGGGAGCCACAGCCGGATTTGTCTCCACCAACCAGGGAAATGAAGAGAGTGGATGATCCCGTAGCAGCTGCGGCCATGGCAATGTAACAGTTAATAACAGTGTACTTCCCAGACTCCTCCCTCTTTGAGCCTGTTTCCAAACTTTAAAATGAGAATTTAAAAAATGCCCATTTTCGGGTTATTAAACTGGCACATGTGGCTCACCCAGGACAGTCCTAGGTATGTAAAACGTTCAGCCCAGGTTAATTGAGTCCAAGTCAAAATCTGAACGCTAACGTCTGTCCAGCAGCCCTGAAAAATGGGCCATCATCTAACCAGCTAACCAGCCACTGAGGGATTGCATTTCTGCATTTCTCTACCCAAAGGCAGAAGCAAAGGAGGCAAATACATCCAGCGTCCTTCCAGAAAGGAGCTGCCAGGTCCTTTTCTCTTATTGCTTTAGTTTGTTACAACCCTTAGTGGCTGCTGTTCTTGAATTGACATCTTTAATATCTCAGGGGTGTTTCGTTATTTTCTACCTATTTCTTCCCTTGGTTATTCTTTGGTTCATTCAGGGCTTTCTCCCAGGTGACCGGATCCTTCCTGTTCCGGGGTGTGTTGGGTTGACTGGGGCCATGGGGTGGCTGAAGCTATGTGTCAGGAACAAGATCTCCCACAGTGGCACCACATAGGTGGCGTTTCATTTTGGAACCCACTGCTACTCCTCTGATTCTGGGGTTTGGTTCTGAGGAAGTGGCAGTAATGGTAGCAGCCTTATATAAAAGCCCCTCCGTCCAGCAGGGTGTCAGTGACACCTTTGGGTTCCTTTCCCTCCGGGAATGCTGCCACTGCTGCTGCCGTGGGTCTGAAATCGCCAGCGTGGAGTCCAAAGACACAAACATGACATTTCCTGACTGTAACACTGCAGGATGCTCTTGAGGAGACTGGCCCAGAAAAAAATATACAAGGTTTCAGCATCTGAAAAAGCTGTGCTTCCTCTGAATGTGGGGTTTGTTTTTGTCCTGTGGACAGGAAGGCTCTGGCAACTATTTTCCTCATTGCTTATGCTGCTAGGTAACTTAGAGTCAAAATCGAGTGCCGCCTCTCTGCACGTGAGCCATACCATTTGGTATGCATTCCTGTGAGGTCATCTAACCATTATTTTCCTATTCATGTTCTGCTTCCATTTCTCAATGTTTTTTGTTGTTATTATTCTGAACAAAATCTGCTTATGTGAAGTTCACAGAATCGTTTCTCAACAATCAGCAACCTGGGAAACGAGCATCCCTCTGCCCCATTGTCTCCACGCCATAGTTGAAGGTTGCAGGATTCAGCAGCCCAAACAGCTAGGATGGCTTGTGCTGTGTTTTCTATGTTCGTTTAAAATCCTGCCTGTGGTTTATTTTCTTTCAGTCCCAAGTGAGGCTGTGCTAGTTTTCATAGCACTTTACAGGGCTCAACACCAGGTGGTAAAGAATTCAAGTGGATCCATGGGCCAGGTACATTTCTGTTAAGGCAAATGGTTTTTAAAGGAAATTATGTGAGTCTTCTCATAGCCCTTTCTTAAGGCCCTCCCTCCCTTTCCTCCTTCCTTCCTTCCCTTCTTCCTTCCTTTCCTTCCATCCTCTGCTAATTTTGGGGCAGAGAAGAACTGAGATCCCACTAATAATGAGCAGTTGTTGAAATTCTGGGAAACACTGGGGATTGCACACTGCTTTATCTTCTAGAAGCCCCCAGGAGGCTGCTTGTATTCATTCTCATTTCCTGTTCTTACCCTATTTTTGGCATCTTCCTCTTTTTGCTTCTGAGACCCTCCTTCTCTGGTTTGGGGTTACCTTTGGGGCTCCCAGACCTTGACCATACTCTAGCCTGGGTACTTCCCAGGACTGAACTCCACTGTTCTTCCCTACCTGGGCTACTTCAATTGTCACTACCCTTATGCAAATCAGCCTAACAAAGATGGTTCTCGGTGTTACATTTGCCCACTTTTTTCCTAATGGTGACCTGATTACTCTAGGTTCCTCTCTGCTGTTGTCCCTCTGGCTACCACAGACTCTAAACACTCTCCATTCATTGATGCCATAAGTGATTAATCTCTGGCTTGTTTCCTCCCATCTCCCTCAGCGTGTGTGCAGTACCCATTCATCAAGATGCCCAGATAACTGAAGCAATCCACCTTCATTCGGGCCATGCTCTGGGCTGTGACGCCAGCCTGGCGATCTGCGGTGCTCAAAGTGATTACTCTTTCTTAGTGAATCCCTGGGGCTCTTCAGCCTCCTGCAGAACCACATCACCTTGAATGGCTTTTCTATAAATGCCTCCCCTTCCTCCCCATTAAGTCCTTCTGTGGATTTTAATCTTAGGCTGGCTTTAGCAATACAGACAGTCCTCACTTACATTTTTTGACATTACAATGGTGCAAAACCAATACGCATTCAGTAGAAATTGTACTTTAAATTTTGACTTTTCATCTTTTCCCAGGCTAGCAATATGTGGCACGGTACCCTCTCTTGATGCTGGGCAGTGGTGGCAAGCACAGTTCCCAGTTAGCCATGCGATCATCAGGGTAAATGACCAATACTGTGTTCTACAATGTACTGTATTCAATAAATTATATGAGATATTCAACACTTTCTTATAAAATAAGCTTTGTGTTACATGACTTTGCCCAACTGTGGGCTAATGGAAGTGTTCTGAGCATGTTTAAGATAGGCTAGGCTAAGCTATGATGTTCAGTAGGTTAGATGTACTAAATGCATTTTCTACTTAGAGTGTTTTCAACTTGTGATGGGTTTATCATGAGGTGACCCCACTGTAAGTGGAAGAGCATCTGTAGTCTTACCATGACCCTGAGAGGAATTGTTGTCACTGAAGAACCAGGCAGACAGGATGGGCTTAAACTGTGGTTTTAGGGAGTTGAGTTGGCTATTAGAAAGAAAATTTTTCTCTGAAGCTTGGAGAAACTGAAATATACTACTAACAAGGGTGGTGGTATCTTTTTAAGAAAACTCTAGGGAAAGGGGATAGAGCAGGTCTCTTTTGAGACACTGCCATTAGAGAATTGAATGGCCTCTTCCCTGCCTTCCCCAATGCAAGGAAAATTCTTAGAACTGGAATAGAGCTGAGCAATCATCTATTTCAATCTTCCTCTCAATGCCAATCTTGGGATATCTTTACCTATCATGTATCCTTCCTAATTATCCATGTATTCACTCATTTCATAGATATGTGTGACTCAGGACACCACGTTGTCAGATCTTCACTATCCTAAGCACAATGTAACAACCCATAATGGCTAAGTAATGTTCTGGTAACATGGAGGAATGAAAAAGTTGTGTAAATGGCATCAAGATTGTTTTAAGATTATCAAGCTAATAGAAGCAATAAACATCACCAGTTGTCTTAGGATTTATTCTGCAAGGGAGGATTTGCTCTTAAAGGGACATAATCCCTTCCAACTAATACCAATTAACAATAGTAATGAAACAAACAGGCATAATTTCCACCACCAGAAAACTCTCACATGTGTAGTTTTTAAAATGTACACTATGCAGTAAAAGATACGAAATCAAGTATTAGACTAGGTATGTAAAATTAGAAATATTTTTCTCCAGAGACCCAGAGAACTTGAGGTAGTCATTGTCCTCGAAGCCCTTTGCACATCAAGATATGCAAGTTCAACTGCTTCACTTGGAATTCAAGTCTTCCAAAATATGGTCCCAGCTTTATCTGCTACTAAAGATCTGCATTCAACCTTTCAATGTCCTTAACACTGATATGATTATGATGTCTCACCTCTATCCTCCATAAATATAAAAGAGCATCAAAAGCACAGTCAACAAAAATGACACTAGACAAATGGGACTATGTTGAACTAAATAGCTTCTGCACAGCATCTGCACAGCAAAGGTAACAATCAACAGTGTGAAGAGACGGCCTGGTGAATTGGAGAAAATATTTGCAAACTATTAATGTGACAAAGGACTAATATCCAGAATGTACGAGGAACTCAAACAACCCAACAGTTGAAAAAAAAAACAACCCATATAATCCCATTAAAAAGTGAGCAAAGGACATGAATAGACATTTCTCAAAAGAAGACATACAAATGGCCAACAGGTATATGAAAAATGTTGAACATCACTAATCATCAGGGAAATGCAAATTGAAATCCACAATGAGACATTTTTTTACCCCTGTTAGAATGGCTACTATTAAAAAGACAAAAAAAACCAAAACCAAACAAACAAAAAAAACTGTAACAGATGCTGGCAAGGATCTGTTGGTGAGAATGTAAATTAGTACAGCTATAATGGAAAACAGTATGTAGATTTCTCAAAAAACTAACAATAGAACTACCATGTGACCCAGCAATCCCACTATGGGGTATTTATCTAAAAGAAAGGAATTCAGTACATCACAGGCATACCTGTGCTCTCAGTTTATGACAGCACTATTCACAGTAGCAAACAGAGGGGATCAACCTATGTGTCCATCAATGGACAAATGGATTAAAACTGTGATATAAATACATAAATAGAATACTATTTGGCCATAAAAAAGGAATAAAATCATATCATTTGTAGCAACATGGATGGAACTGGAAGTCATTATGTTAAGTGAAATAAGCCTGTCAGAGAAAGACAAATATTGCACGTTCTCACTCATATATGGAAGCTAAAAAAAGTTGATCTTATGGAGGTAGAGAGGAGAATGGTAGATACCAGATGCTGGGAAGGTATGCTGGTGGGGAAGGGGATTAAGAGAGCTTAGTTGATGGGTACATATAGTTAGATAGGAGGAATAAGTTCTAATGTTCTATACCACAGTGGGGTGACTACAGTCGGTAACAATGTATTATATATTTCAAAATAGCCAGAAGAGAGGACTTGAAATGTTCCCAGCACATAAAAATGATAAATACTTGAGGTGATGTCTACCCTAAATACCCTGATTTGATCATTCCACATTCCATGCATGTAACAAAATATCATGTGTACTTTATAAATATGTACAAATACGTGTATCAATTGAAAAAAAGAAAAAAAAACATAAATGTAAGGAAGTCCAACTGTGTTCTGATTTGGCCACAGTGTTTTCTTGATACGTTTTTAAAACATCACATAATAAATTTATAAACAAAATATTTTGTTAAATGAGCATTGTCCCCTATAACCCTCCACTTGGTCCAGTCTGATTTCTATCCCAAGCTCAAGACTTTGTGAACTCTCGGGCTTTCTTCATGCCTAGAATCTCTTTCTGTCTCTCTCTTTTTCTACTCTGGAAATATACCTCCTAACTTTTACTTAAGGCCTTGATCAATTTCCAGACCAGCATCCACCACCAAGACCCTTCCCCAACAAGGATGCCTCCATTGATTACTCCTACAGGGAAAGCTCTGTGATCTCCTGGAGAAAGTAGTGTACACATCTCTTAATAACATACCAATGGCTGGGCGTGGTGGCTCACGCCTGTAATCCCAGCACTTTGGGAGGCTGAGGTGGGTGGATCACCAGGTCAGGAGTTCGAGACCAGCCTGACCAACGTGGTGGAACCCCCTCTCTACTAAAAATACAAAAATTAGCTGGGCATGGTGGTGGGCAACTGTAATCCCAGCTACTCAGGAGGCTGAGGCCGGAGAATCACTTGAACCTGGGAATTGGAGGTTGCAGTGAGTCGAGATCATGCCATTGCACTCCAGCCTGGGCGACAGTGTGAGATTCTGTCTCATAAAATAATAATAGTAATAATAATACTAATAACATATCACTTTGTGACATACCTCATGTTGTTACTTCATGCTTGAATTTCATTTCTTAAGTGTTCCTGTGCTGTTTTTCCAATGAGCCTGTGGGTTTTTGAGGGCAGGATTTAGGTCTTACGTTTCTGAGTCTCTCCTCTTGGTGCTGCCAGATACATAAACAACACTCACATTCCTACAATGCCTATTTCTTAAGTTAGTACTTCCCAATTTGAGGAACAAAGTGATTCATGTTAGAAGAAAAAATTATCTGAATCTTTGAGATTACACCCCACTTTTGAAATATTGCACCAAAAGTTGGTGATTACTTGGGTGCCAGTGGAATGGCAAATTAAAATGCATGATCAAGTAATGATTAACATTAAAGTGAAAATACAAAAATTAAACGTCTCAAAAACTATTAGACCCTCAACAATATATTTTCAATCCTTTCTTCCATCCTATACCTGCTCCCCACCACTCCCTTCCACTGTAATCCAACTTTGAGAGACACTGAGCTAAGTCTTGAGACCTATTATTAAAATATCAAAATAACTCACCTGTGAATGCCTTAGTTCCAGTAGTCTCATTAGATCAGTCAGCCATCCCTTAGTGGTGCACCAGGAGAGGAGACACAGGTCAGTTGCATTTTTATGGCAATGAGAGGCAGGTTGGAAAAGTCTAGAGCTTTAGATCCTGACTGCTTCTAGTACAGCTTCTGCAGGTCAAGCTTTTCTGCATCAGGTCAAGAATCAGCAGGAAAACCATCAAGCATGGTGGGAGTTTTGAGAAAGAGGAGGTGGTTACTGATACCAGATGCTGCAGACAAGCAACATAAACACGAGAAATTGGACGTACTCTGCAAGGCACTGCCTGTCAGGAGAGCAGCATCAAGAAAATGGGAAGAAGAAATGGAGCAAGATAGCAGCAGCAGATTGGGCATTAAGTAGGAGGTGAGAAAATAGGGATAGTGAGTAGAAGGGAAGGGCAGAAGTTGGAGAGGGACAGAGATGAAAGAAAGTCTTTGCTTATTCAGTTTTTGGGCAGGAAGATGAGCGTATGTGTCGCTGAAATGACTGAAGATTCTAGAGAAGTGGTGGAAGTGATGGAACGAGGGTCGCCAGGTGGGGCTGAACCAAGGGTACAGAAGGAATTAGCCACAGGCAGGAGGAGGGAAATTCTCTGAGAAGCAGGTAAAGAGGCCTCTTACTATACCTGGCAGAAACCAATTTAAATCTATTAAAAACACACACACACACACAAACACAAACAAACAACAACAACAACAACAAACAAGCATGGCTGGGCCCCAGGACCACCTGGACCCAGGACTTTTCTCTTCACATCTGTTTCACTCCAATCTCAGCCCCCGCAGGTCCTAGTTTCTTCAGCTTGGTGGAGAACCAAGGCTGCCATCAATTCCCAAATGTTTATCTTCACAGGTACAGCCATGGGAGAAAGGCTGCACTAACCTTCTTGGCCTCAAATCAAAAATTCTAGAGAAAGGCTGTCACTTGTCCATCTTGAGTATGTATTTATTTATTTGCTTGTTTGTAGATTTTAATTGAACATTCATTACTTTCAATTTTCCAGCTTTATTTTTTCAAATAAATTTTATTGTGCATATTTGATGTTTACTACATAAGGTTATGGGATGCATTTGATAGTAAAATCATTACTATAGTAAAGAAAAGTAACATTTCTTTCATCTTGAGTATTTTAGGAGCCCAATCATGGGTCAATGAATTCTGGCTAATTCTGGCTGTGGACGGGAGGTCCTATGTAAGCACATGTCAGCATCCATGGATGCCTCACAAATGGAGTGGAAGGAGAGGCAGTTTTCATTGAAGAGGGAGGGTATGGTCAACAGATAGGTATCCATCCATAAATTTAGTCTGGAGGTGGAGGGTTCAGAAAATCTGAGAGGTTCATATCTTAAGTATTTTTTTGTTTGGTTGGTTGGTTTTGGTTGTTGTTGCTATTGGTGAAGTTAGGGTCTCCCAAGAATTAGGGGATAGATGATGATTCGGGCTACAAAAGGTTTGGAACTCTATCATGTGAAATGAGAACACCAACATAAGGACTGGGCAATGTTGAGAAGCAGCAGAGGGTAGAAGGCGTAACTGTGTCACAGGATCAGCCCAGACTTATTCACATAATGAATGTTATCGATGGCTATCTCTAGTATCACCCAGCATCCTGGACATAGTAGCGTGAAAATATAGTTGGGTTGATCCAAGTTTGGAGAGTGGAAATATAGGTGTTTTGGGCATGGCAGTGGGAACAAAGGAGCTGAGGTGGGAGGAAGGGCTGAAGTAGGGAGGATCGACCTGCAGAAGGAGACTGTGAGATGACTAGCACAGGGAAGAGGACAGAGAGCTTGGGAAGCAATCAGGAAATGGTGACAAAAGCTGTTGTGTCTCGGTGGTACCTCTTATGATGCCCAAGGGAGATGACCCCTCAGGCAGAATGAGCACACCCTGGTGTGCTCAGGAAAGTTCCATGAAATTATCAATGGCACCTCTTTCTGTTATTGAGAGATGCCCAAGTTGGATGCTGAATCATGTGGTCTGTTCACCCAATGCCAGGTCTGAAGCGACCAGGGAAAATGACCTCTCGGGATGTCAACGCTGTGTGCTGCAGCCCCAGACCCACTGGCTGGAAGGAGCAACCCTGGCTTTCCACCTGCTTGTTCCTACCTCTTGTTTCTACCAAGGGAAATGGAGACTCCTTCAAAGTCTCCAGCACCTGCAGATTTGGAGTCTGAAGAGAAAGGGTCAGAGACAGAAATAAAGCTACCCTGGCTTGGCCTGCCAGCTGACTGCAGGGAGAACCCACATACACTTGAGGCAGAAGGGAATGGCAATGGGCATGAAAATACTGCCCATATCCAAACTGTGTTTCCTGAAGCCATCCGACACACCCAGAGTGCCTCAGAGCAGCAAGTCCCAGAAACCACATGCAATTTCTGACCACACACTTCAGCTTTTCTTGGCATGAAAAAGGCAAGGGCCATGACTGAATGGTTTTTGTATCTCCCACAGCGAAGACCAATGTCTTGCCCACAGTAGATTCTCAATACATACTTACATGATCAATGGGATGTCCTTTTCAGGGCAGATTTGAATAGTCCTGTCTCGGGACAGGTGTCTCAGTTGGTGGCCTTCAACCTAGCTTGTAGACCTAACTGTGCAAGAATAGACCACAGGAAATGGGGCAGCTGAGGATGGGGGAGCAGGTTGGAAGGAGTCGGGGTGGAATTTTTTCCTGACCCCAGCTGGTGATCAGCTTATGCTCTAAAGCAGAAGGATTAATAACCAGGGTAATTTTATCCCAGTCAGAATGTAACTACAGATGTGGGCTTATTGGGTGAAACAGCTAATCCCTTCTCCATTTGGCTCACTTGTGAAATACGATGAAATACGATGCCTGGGGCTATCAAAGCACGGTTTCCTCCTGGGCCTGCTGCTGCGTGCAGCCCCACTCTCGTGGGCGAGAGGACAGCTGTCTGTGGACAGTCGTTTGGGCTCCTGCCTATTGGATGGACTGACTCCGCCACTGACTGAGGGTGGAGCGGAAGGGAAGAGGCGTGTGTGTGTGTGTGTGTGTGTGTGTGTGTGTGTCTGTGGACTCGGGGAGGGGAGGGTGGAGTTGAAGGAAAATGTCAGGTGTTGGAGCGGGCCGGTGCACGGAGACGCTGGAGGAATAGAGGACTCTTGGAAAAAATCTAAGATTCATTGCAACCCCAAGTCCCGAAGGCCAGAGGGATGGGGAGGCAACAGGAGGAGGGCGTGAGACTCAGGGGGCGCACCTGGGTTTACACGTGGCCGAGATCGGAGCCAGCAGGCCTCGGGTGCTGGCCTCGGGAATTTGTAGCACGATCATGGGGGAGGCTCTAAAGCCAGGAGAACTCAATTAATCAAAGAGCTGCTGCTGATGGAGCAAAGATGAAAGCGTTTCCAGGCGAGCCAGTAAAATGCTTGGAGGTTTTCCCCGGGCAACCACCGTGGGGCGAGTAACAGGAGATGCGGTGGGTGCTGAGGTCTGGGAGTCCAGTGCCGCACCGGGAGGGAGGTACGCAGCGAGACTCGTGGGGCTTGAGGAGGGGCAGAGGGAACCCTGAGCAGTCCCGAGCCCCAGCGCGGAGAACTCGAGAAGGGGCGTGGCTCCTGAGCTGTCCGGAGGCCTAGCGCTGGGAATCCGGAAGGGGCGTGGCCCCCTGAGCAGTCGGGAGGCCGAACGCGGGGAATCGCGAAGGGGCGTGGCCCTCTCCGAGCTGGCGCCTGGGAGGCTCCCACCTGCCAGCTGTTGCACATGGCCGCCTGCCCCCATCCCCCGCTTCCCGGGGCGGGTCTCTTCGCCCAGTCTCCAGCCGGGCATGGCCAGCCTTGCTGCTCATCCCCCGGGGTTGGCCGGGTGGTAGCCTTCCGCACGTCCCCGACTCCCCGACGCCTCTCCGCGGGGTGCGCCTGGGGCACTGCAAGCCTGGATCACTTACACCGAACGTCCCGGGCCCGGGCTCTCAGTTCCCCGCTTCTTCTTCGCCCCTCCCGTCTTTTCCGTCCCAGGCTGATGAAGCAGGCTAGGTTAAAGCTTAGTTCCAGACACTTTAAGAAATGTTCTGGGGTTCTTGGAAGTTGTTTAGGAAAAGCAGAGTGCCTGGCGTCCCCATGCAACGCTCCCGAACTGGAGACGGCATCTGGCTGAGGGGTTGTGGTGGGCGGGCGGAAAGGCAAGAATGGCCAGGGGCTTTAAATAAAATCTTTCTCATTTTTCCCTTTCCCTTTCCCTGTGACCTTGAGTCCATAATTAATCCACTGTCCCCACCCCAGAAGCCCAAAGAATGGGGAGACTAAAGCCCCTTATCCCAGAGGGCTAGGTGGACCCCCGGAATCCCCCGGCTCAGCCTGGGAGCCCAGGCAGGGCTGCACAGAGAAGGATTTTTTCTCCAGGGCAGGCTTCAGGGTTGGGAGGCCCACATCCCCATGGCAACGAGTTCTTCCCGTGGGAATAAGAAACTCCCGAATGTGGAGCAAATTGGAAAGGCACCTTCCACGCGCCAGCTGGGACTGCAGGCAGGGTAAAGGGAGGTGGTCCACAGCAGGTGGGGATGGTGAGGCACAGCTGATCCCAACCCGCGACCCCGAGCATGGCGCCAGAGCTGTGCGTGTTGCCTCTGAGTCAGATGGGGCCACACATGCTGGACACGTGACATGACATGCTCTCCGATGGCTGCCAGTTGGCAGATGTGTTTGCTAACTTGCTTAGAACAGCCACTGCCAAGTACTGGCCTGGCTAAGTGGGACAGTTCCCTTCTGTGGGTCTGTTCCAACCTCCCCTTGGTGGTGAGACCAATAGCTCCTGTTGGGAGAACGAGTCTGAGCTATGGAATTCCCTTCTCTTGCGCTGAGGTCATTGATTTCTATTACAATTTTTTTTCAAGTCTCAAAAATTTTAAAGTCACAAGTTGTATATATATATATACACTCACACACACACACACACACACACATATATATATATTCCAATTCAGAAAGGTGTAAAGAAGTAAAGGAAAGTGATTTGCAACCCCCAATCCTTCTTCCCAGACATAACCATTGTTAACATTTTGTTGTCATCCTTCCAGATTCTTCATGTGCACATGTAGCTATATGTATGTAGGTGTATTTATATAAGCACCACAGACATGCAAAGCTGGCTGAAAATATATATCATTTTTTTCTTTTTCTTTTTTCTTTCTTTCTTTCTTTTTTTTTTTTTTTGAGACAGAGTTTCACTCATGTTGCCCAGGCTGGAGTGCAGTGGCGCGATGTGGGCTCACGGCAACCTCCGCCTCCCAAGTTCAAGCGATCTCTTGCCTCAGCCTCCCAGGTAGCTGGGATTACAAGCATACGCCACCATGCCCGGCTAATTTCGTATTTTTAGTAGAGATGGGTTTTCTCCATGTTGGTCAGGCTGGTCTTGAACTCCAGACCTCAGGTGATCCACCTACCTTGGCTTCCCAAAGTGCTGGGATTACAGGCGTGAGCCACTGCGCCTGGCTTATATCATCATTTCTAATGGCAACACGGGATATACCATGATTTATTAACCTATTTGGTATTGCTGGACATTAAGTGGCTTCCCAATATTACCCTTCTATATGATGATATGCATCCTTAGAAAGTTTTGCACATCCGGTCTGCTAATTTTCTTAGGTAAACTTCTAGAATTCTGAGTCTAAGGGTATGTGCATTTAAACTTTCAATGCACATTCCTGTAAGCTGGGTCTGTGGATATTTTAGGAGCCAGTAGGCTTTATTTTCTCCCCTCTGAGTAGTGGGAATCAAAGGGAAAGGTCCCTTATATACGGTGTCTGAGTTTGGATTCCCCTTGAAACAAAATGTGAAATAAGAATGTAGGCATGAGTCGTAGTTTTCAGAGGTGATCCAGACAGCGCTCTGAGTGGTGAGCAATAAGAGGTGCATTATTGAATGGGTTGTTGCTGGGGTGCTCTGAGAGACCATGAGAACACGCCTCAGGATTGTCCTGCATTAGTTTCTATGGGGCATCACCACTCCTGATCTTCTGACTGTCCCCACTGTTGTTTGAAAAATGTCTGCAGGTAAATGCTAAGGGAAGCCAAGGGGACACAGCTGGAACACCTACAGCTTCAGCCACCGAGGAATTACTACTCCTTTCCCCAAAGCCAAGCCAAGGGGTGAGGTTACTCCAGGACAAAATTGCATAATGGGTTAAGTTTTGCATCAGTCCCTCCACTTTCTCCCCCTGTTCCTTAAACCATCTCTTGATTCCAACCCCAGCTGGCCAAGGCTCCCAAGGCACAGCAAAGAGGTAGTTGGTCTTCTCAACAATTATTCAGAATGTTAGAAACAAGATTTTTTATTTTTCCAGGCATATTAACATTTTAAGACAGAAACCAAAGGAATTGATGACACTGCTGGCATTTCAGACACTGTGGCAGCTAAAGGTGTTTTTGGCAGGGGGCACCCAAGCCTAAGGTTGGTCCAGCAGAGAAATTCTGTGTGTCTTCTGAGAAGCGGGAGGTGAGAGGATATAGGATGAAGGCAGAAGCAGAATGGGAAGGAAGAGGCTGGTGACTTAGTTTCCTCACATGTCTGACACTTGCTGGCCTGGGCATTTTAGAAAATGAAGCAGGGAAGAGGATATAGGGCTGGATTTGTGGCTGGGGGGAATGAGAAAGAAGAAGTGAACCATTTGGGTGGATCACCTGAGGTCAGGAGTTCGAGACCAGCCTGGCCAACGTGGTGAAACCCCATGTTTACTAAATATATAAAAATTAGCCGAGAGAGGTGGCAGGCCCTGTAGTCCCAGCTACTTGGGAGGTTGAGGCAGGAGAATCGCTTGAACCCAGGAGGCAGAGGTTGCAGTGAGCTGAGATCGCGTCATTGCACTCCAGCCTGGGTGATGGAATGAGACTCTGTCTCTTAAAAAAAACAAGTGAGCCACTGAGGTTAAGAGAGGAGTGAGATGGGTTGTTAAGAGAGGAAGAGGAGGCTAGGTGCAGTGGTTCATGCTTGTAATTCCAGCTACTTGGGAAGTTGAGATTGGAGGAGTGCTTGAGCACAGGAATTCGAGACCACAGTGAGTCGTGATAGTGACACTCCAACCTGGGTTACAGAGCAAGACGCCATCTCTGAAAAAAAAAAGAGAGAAGAGTAGTTGAGTGGGAGAAGAGAACGAAGAAGAACCTCACTTGGGCTCAATCAGCCACTAACTTCTTCCCTTCCTACAGTCTTGGCTTTCTGTCTTCCTCTCTGGCCATTTCTGCTCAGAGTCCATTAGGGGCTCACTTTTTTCCTGCCTATTCCCTAACTGCTAAAGCCTCTTAGAGTTCTCCAGCTGCATACGATCTCTGAGAGATCAGTGTGCCGCCATGGCCTCTGCTGCTGTCACGCACAGATGCTGCACAGATGGCTGGCCCAGCTTGCTCTCAGGAGCTCAGTTCCTACCCATCTAGAAGTTGGCAGAAGTTGAGGCAGTGGGAGGAACGTCGGGGCACACATTCCCTTTACCATGTGTGTTCTCTGTTTGTCTTCATATTTGAAAGCTAGTGTCCCCAATTAAGTTGTTAGCTGCTTGAGCCTGAGGGATGTGAATTTTACTCCCCAATCAGCCACATGCAGTGACTGTCAGACACTGGCTGAGTTGACCCTGTAGGAGTTTCTCTACAGGAGTACCATTCTGGGGACATGAGAAAGTGAGGTCGTGCTTCTATGCAGACACCTTTATTTTTACCAACACAGCCCCCTTCAATGGTCCACAACTGCTAATAATCATCTGCTCCCCAAATCTAGCAGTATCTTCCCAGTTCTCATTTTCCTTATTCTCTTGGCAACATCTGGCACTGTTTCCGGTTCCACCATCTTGAAACTCTTTCTTCTCTTGGCCTCCACAAAATCACACCCTCTGATGGTTCTTCTGTCCAAGGAGCTTTTGCCTTTCATCTCCTAAACATAGTTCTCCCCTAAGACTCCATCCTTCAGAGCAGCATGAGGTAGTGGAAAGAATGCAGGCTTTGGAGCCAGAGTAACTGTATTTGCTCCTGGGATGCAACATTTATTAGCTGGGGGATCTCTCTGAGCCTCAGTGTTTTCAACTGTGAAATGCAGATGATCATAAGTGTGTTAGGCTATTTTTTATACTGCTATAAAGAAATACTTGAGCCTGAGTAGATTATAAAGAAAAGAGGTTTAATTGGCCCACAGCTTTGCAGACAGTACAAGAAGTGTGGTGCTGGCATCTGCTTCTGGAGAGGGCCTCAGGAAGTTTATAATCATGGAGGAAGCTAATGGGGAGCAGAAACGTCACATGACAAGAGAGGAAGCAAGAGGAGGGGGGAGGTGTCACACCCTTTGAAATAACCAGATCTCATAAAAACTCCCTCATCACCAAGGGGATAATGCTAAGCCATTCATGAGGAGTCCACCCCTATGATCCAGTCACCCTCAACCAGGCCCCACCTCCAGCACTGGGGATAAGCTTTTAGTGTGAGATTTGGAAGGGACAAACGTCCAAACGTTCAATGAAATTTGAAGATACTGTAGGTAAAAGGTGTGGCACAAGGGAATTGCTAAATGCATGGAGGTTCTAGGTGTTCTTGAGTGACTTTGCAAAAGATGACACAACCCCATGTTGACTTGCTGCTCACCTCAAGTGCAGCAATGCCAGCTCTCCTTCTCCTTCCTTTTTGTGAGAAATGGTTATGCTCTGTCACACAGACTGGAGTGCAGTGGTGCGATCATAGCTCACTGCAGCCTCAAACTCCTAGGCTCAAGCAATCCTCCCACCTCAGCCTCCCAAGTAGCTGGGACTACAAGTGTGCACCACCTCAGCCTCCCAAATAGCTGGGACTACAAGTGTGCACCATCATGCTCAGCTATTTTTTTTAAGTTTATTTTTTGTACAGAGTCTCACTATGTTGACCAGGCTGGTCTCCAACTCCTGGCCTTAAGCATGCCTCCTGCCTCAGCCTCCCGAATTGCTAGGATTAGAGGCATGAGCCCATCCAGGCTTCTCTCCTACATTCTGTGCCCATCTCTATGTATCTGCTCAGTGTTTCCACTTTTGATGCCCTGCTGTGACCCCAGCATCAGCCTGCATGATCTGGCCTTGTTGTCCTTCCTTCTCAAAGCCCTTCCTGCCAGGATTTCCACACTGCTGTTTCCCAGATGCTCCAGCTTGAAAACTTAGAGTTATCTTTAATTCAGCCATCTCCTTTGCCTTTCCCTTTGGAAGTAATGGTGATTATCAACAGGGTGCCTCCATGTACATTTCTGCCTTACTCTCAACAGTATGGTGAAGTAGGCTGTCATACAAATGAGGCCTGGAGAGCCTAAATAATCAGCCTGAGGAGGGAGTGGGCTTATCTCACTTCCTGGAGATTCTCTCCATGGAATAATAGGCTGGTAACTCACGATGCTGAAGTCTGTCCACCTGAAAAGCTAACTGATAGCCCTCCCCTAATGTCTCCCTTCAGTTCTCAGCCCTCTCTTGACAAACCCAATTTGAAACTTCACAAACCCAATTTGAAACTCATAGACCCTTCCAAGCTTGACTTACTCTCCCATCTCTGGTTCTTCAGTCACTGCAATGTCACTTCCACCCCAACCACTGGAATGGCCTCACCAAAGTCATTTATACCAAGCACACTTTGTAGCCCTCTCCACATGTGAGTCCTGTTGAACCCTGCAAACAAACCCCTCTTCCTCAAAACACCCCTTGTTCTCTTGGTTTCTCTCCTAGATTTCCTTCTACTCTGGCTGTTCTGTCCTGGTGTCTTTTTTTCAGCCCATCACTTGAATGCTGATAATCCTTGGGTTTTTGTTCTATGACATCTTCTCTTTTTAAACTACATCTTCTCTCTGGTTATTTCATTTACTCCCATGGCATCAGTTACCACCAATGTGTTAATGACTCCCAAATGTCTCTCTCTCTAGCCCAGATATTTCTGAAGAACTTAGCTTAAGGTCTTCGTATCCATCTGACTGTGAAGTTCAGATCCCGGATGCGGCTGGGTGACTGCGATGGTTGATTTCAAGTGTCAGCTCCTTGACCGGGTCATGGGGTACCAAGATGTTTGGTCAAACATTACTCTGGGTGTGTTTGTGAGGTTGTTTCTGGATGAGATTAGCATTTGAATTGGTAAACTGAGCAAAGCAGAGTGCCCTACCTAATGTGGGTGGCCCTGCTCCAATTTGTTTAAGGCCTAAATAAACAGAAGAACTGAACCTCCTACAAGCAGGCAGGAACTCCTCCTGTGTGACTGCTTGAGCTGGGGCATTGGTCTTTTTCTGCCTTTGGGCTTGAACTGAAACCTCAGCTCTTCTTGGGTGTTGAGCCTGATGGCTTTTAGACTGGAACTCACACCATCAGCTATCTTGGTTCTCAGGCCTTCAGACTTAAACGGAAATTATTGAGAGATGGACACCACCACAGGTGGACCCAATCTGAGTTGGATAAGGGCCAAGAGTCCCTTTATTACTAGATCTTTACATAACACTACTCTAAAAGGATCCCGGGGTTTGTGCATTAATTCATGCTCTGTATCTAACAGCCCTAAATATATCTGGGTATTCTTCTATCCACACTGTATGGTTACCTGGGCAAATGGCCATAGGTCTCTTTTGGGAAAGACTGAGGCATCACTACTGACTCACTCATTTCTTTAGTTGATGGATATGGGTCTGAGAACTGGCTTAGGTCTGGATACTGGACAAGAAATTGTTATTAACCATTGGCGCTACTGATAGTTTTCTGCTAACCTATTCTTGATCTCTTTTGTTTATATATATTAGGCAGTACCTTTATTGGATACCCATCTCTCTTGCCTCTGAAACTCCATGTCCTATTAATCATCTCCATGGCTCACTGTAGGTTGAGACCCCTGGCTGCCATTCTAAATTTGCTCCCCATTACAATAATTGTGCCCATATCATTTCTGACAATTAAGTGCTGCCTTCCCCCACTGTTATCCCAAGATGTAGTATTGTGCTCATTACTACTAAAAAAGCCTAGTCTGTAACCACATCCCCTACTATCAGCCCCAGCCTTCAGAGAAAGTCACTACTTACTAAAATTTCTTGATGGTGCCCCACTTACCAGCACTCTCCTGAGCAGCTTCATAGATATTTGTCCTCTAGGTTCTCTTCAGAAAAATAAAGTCAGGTCTTGAGTTTTCTAGTCTTACCCAGCAGATTTGTTCCAGCACATTCACTTCTGTGGCCTTTGATCTCTTCTTCCATAACCAGGCAAGATGATTCTGGCATTGTTTATTCTCAGCTTCTAAAAACCATCTCAGTACCATATTGGGACTTCCTTCTTTTGTGTCTCCCCTAGGCCCTTGCCATGGTGTTAAATCCATGTTACAGAAGAGTACTTCTATATCAACAAACTTACCCATTTTCAGATTCTTTCCCCCTTGATCAGCACCTTAAGATGCACCCCAGGCATACTTTTCCAGTTCCTGCTAGCACATATCAGCCCAGTCCTGCAGCTCCTTTGGTACATAATTCTCCTCCTTTAGTAGGCCAAGCATTTGCCACATGGGCAATCATGGACTTAATTCTAGTTATTGACCTGGTGGCCAGGAAAAAAACAATGGAGGGAGAAGATCCTAAGAGAGCAAGCATTGATCTGTAGGGCATTTTCCCTGTTTGAGGCTTCTTCTAATGGGGTGGAGTGAACCACTTCTGCAAACCAAAAAAGTGCAGGGACAGTGGAGACTTGAAGGTTCTCAAGTGCATCTACTCAGTAACCCCCATTCCACATCTCAATCTCACACAGTCCCTCTCAATCTGTATCAGGCCCTGGCTTTAATGTCAGAGATTTGCTTTTCTGGAAGTCTCAAGTTTGGCTGTCTGGTCAGTCTACCTAATGGCTACAGGAGATTTTTGGTTTGTTTGTTTAACACTGCCAAGGAAGCCTCTGTCTCTTATACTTTGCTTCGAGTTGGTAACTGATTGCCCAGAGCCTGCCATTTTCTCTCTTTAATGCATCAGTGTTATTCAGCAATAGTCATCACTCCTGCAGTTCTTATAATTACAATTTGCCCTATATCACCTACCTTCCTCTCCCTCCCCCCCCCCCCCCCCCCCCCCCCCC